>NC_073377.1:35595990-35966824 GCF_028641065.1 Leucoraja erinaceus | reverse complement strand
TCCAAAAGATGTGCATCAATGTATATTATTTCCTTAGTAATGAAAGAGTTTAAAGAATGTAGCTTCAAAACTAAAATCTTTGGTTGAAGTTGTAAGTCTAACACACTTGACGGTTAATGAACCTTTTTTGAAATGGGACCACTGCTATTAAACAGGTAACACGACATCTATTTCTTCAAAGAAAAAACCCTTATGCCCCTGTCCCACTTAGGAAACCTGAACGGAAACCTCTGGAGACTTTGCGCCCCACCCAAGGTTTCCATGCGGTTCCTGGAGGTTCCCGGAGGTTTTTGTCAGTCTCCCTACCTGCTTCCACTACCTGCAACCTCCGGCAACCACCTGCAACCTCCGGGAACCGCACGGTAACCTTGGGTGGGGCGCAAAGTCTCCTGAGGTTTCCGTTCAGGTTTCCTAAGTGGGACAGGGGCATTAAGGGCCTGTCCCACGGCGATTTTTTTGACGACTGCCGGCATCATACCAGTGTCGCCAAAAGATTTTGAATATTTCAAAATCCAGCGGCGACAAAAAAAATGTTGCGACACTTTAAGAAACACCGCATGTCTTACGTTATCATGCCGCATCACCGCCGCATCGCGCTGCGTCGTGCCGCAAATCTTTCGGTGACCTGATACGTCAGTCAGTGATGCGGGCAGTCGTCGAAAAAATCGCCAAGTGGGACACGGCCTTAACACGGTAATATGATAAGGAACAGTTAATCTGTTCATTAATGTTAGCAACCACCAGCAGAGCTCCTTTGCCCTTTACATTGTGATACAACTGGCATGATAGGATTGTGATATCACGAGTAGCTGAGGAAATCAGATCTGTTGAATGGAGTTAATAACGAGGGGTGAATTATTGAAACATTTAAGCTCATAAGTGGGCATGATGGAATAGATGTTGAAATATTGCCTCCAGTGGGACAATCTCCTTTGAGGGCACACAGTGACAAGATTAGAGGGTTGTCATTTAAAACTGATCTGCTCACAAACGTACTCTTCCAGAGGGTAAATCCCTGCGACGGTTGCTGGCGGATGCTAGATCATTGGCAGTATTTAAAATAAAAGGGAGAACACTTTGATTTACAATTGAGGAAATGTGTTTTATACGGAACAGGGAAGGGGAGGAAGCCTGCGGTAGACAACAGACAATTGACAATAGAAAATAGGTGCAGGAGTCGGCCATTTGGCCCTTCGAGCCAGCACCGTCATTCAATGTGATCATGGTTGATCATCCCCAATCAGTGCCCCGTTCCTGTCTTCTCCCCATATACCCTGACTCCACTATTTTTAAGAGCCCTATCTAGCACTCTCTCTAGACCAGCCATGATCACAGTGAAAGTCCGAAAGTGGTGAAAGATTCCTGCTCCCCCATTTTGATGTTTTTGTGTGTTAAGTGACGATTCACATTGACTAGGGGGCAGATAAACCCTCGGGTAACCAAAAAGACAATGCTTCCACCAATCTACACTCCCTCTCTAGTTGCTATACATGTTCTAGAGGAGAGCTATCCAGGACAGATACAAGTTGTCAATTACACCGTTAAAAAATAATTACAAACGCAGTGTAATTTAAAAATGTAATTACATGTCTATAAGGATGTGAAAAAAAAGAGAAATTAAATTGGTAACAAGAACAAAAATGTGATCATACCAGGCATTGGACTATGTGATTTACTACATGGTCATACATACACCAGCTGTATATTTGAGGGAGTGCAGCCCCCTTTAATTCAGATGGAAGTTAGATATGTGGCAGCTGCAAAGTGCTATCCATACATAATTCTATGTAGGAAATGCTTTTGGGCTGAGAGTGACTTGATTCCACTCCAGTTCTCTGTGTTCTGATATGGCATAGGGAGTTCATAAGTCCATGTCAGAGGATCAGAATTAGGCCATTCGGCCCATTGTGTTTGCTCCGCCATTCAATCATGGTTGATCTATTTTTCTCTTTCAACCACATTCTCCTTCTCCCTCCCCAAAACCTTTGACACTCTTACTAATCAAGAACCTGCCAATCTCCACTGCCACCTGTAGCAATGAATTCCAAAGATTCATCACCCTCTGACTAAAGAAATTCCTCCTCATCTTCTTTCTAAAGGTATGTCCTTTAATTCTGAGGCTATGACGTCCAGTCCAAGACTTACCCACTGGTGGAAACATTCTCTCCACATCCATTCTATCCAGTCCCTTCACTATTCTGTAAATTTCAATTAAGTTCCCCACTCATCCTTCTAAACTCCAGTGAACACAGGCTCAGAGTTGTCAAACCCTCATTATGCATTAACTCAATCATCCCCGGGATAATTCCTGTAAACCTCCTCTGGACCCTCTCCAATGTCAGGACATCCCTCCTCAGATAAGGGGCCCAAAACTGCTCACAATACTCCAAGTGCTAGGTGCTAGACAGGCTAGATGCAGGCTAGATTGTTCCCGATGTTGGGGAAATCCAGAACAAGGGGTCACAGTTTAAGGATAAGGGGGAAATCTTTTAGGACCGAGATGAGAAAAACATTTTTCACACAGAGAGTGGTGAATCTCTGGAATTCTCTGCCACAGAAGGTAGTTGAGGCCAGTTTGTTGGCTATATTTTAGAAGGAGTTAGATGTGGCCCTTGTGGCTAAAGGTATCAGGGGGTATGGAGAGAAGGCAGGTACAGGATACTGAGTTGGATGATCAGCCATGATCATATTGAATGGCGGTGCAGGCTCGAAGGGCCGAATGGCCTACTCCTGCACCTATTTTCTATGTTTCTATGTGTGGTCTGATCAGTGGCATATAAAGCCTCAGCATTACATCCCTGCTTTTATATTCTACTTCCTGCTTCTCACCTGCCTCACTCTTGCATTGGATCCCGTCCTGGTTCCAATCTAGTATAAATCCTCCAAGCAAACAAAAGCTTTTCACTTTTCTTAGGGCACGTGACAATAATGTGCCAATGCCAGTGGAACAAGTTTGTAACTGTGTTCTGTCCTCTGATACAGTCCCTCAGCATTGAGGACCACCTGCTTCCACGTTTGTGGGTTCTGAGGTGCTCTATGAGAGCAATGTGGAAACCACCGATTATTTCACAGATTGGGGAGATAGTGCCTGACGGTGTGAGTGGTTGGGTTGTTGACGAGGTGATGCATTGCATCTGCAACTAATATAGAGCTTTTATGTGTCCCGAATAGATTGTCTCAAGCTTCCCTGTATCACACTTCTCCACTTTGAACAGTCACGGGCCAGAAGTTCCCAGAAATCAGTGGGGGTGCTGTATTTCTTCAAGGAGACTGAGCAATTTTCAAAGATAGATTTACTTAGAGATAATAAATATAAGCATCTGGATAAACAGGGTCTGATTAGGAACAGTCAACATGGATTTGTGCCTGGAAGGTCATGTTTGACTAATCTTCTTGAATTTTTTGAAGAGGTTACTCGGGAAATTGATGAGGGTAAAGCAGTGGATGTTGTATATATGGACTTCAGTAAGGCCTTTGACAAGGTTCCTCATGGAAGGTTGGTTAAGAAGGTTCAATGGTTGGGTATTAATGGTGGAGTAGCAAGATGGATTCAACAGTGGCTGAATGGGAGATGCCAGAGAGTAATGGTGGATGGTTGTTTGTCAGGTTGGAGGCCGGTGACTAGTGGGGTGCCACAGGGATCTGTGTTGGGTCCACTGTTGTTTGTCATGTACATCAATGATCTGGATGATGGTGTGGTAAATTGGATTAGTAAGTATGCAGATGATACTAAGATAGGAGGGGTTGTGGATAATGAAGTAGATTTTCAAAGTCTACAGAGAGATTTATGCCAGTTGGAAGAGTGGACTGAAAGATGGCAGATGGAGTTTAATGCTGATAAGTGTGAGGTGCTACATCTTGTCAGGACAAATCAAAATAGGACGTACATGGTAAATGGTAGGCAATTGAAGAATGCAGGTGAACAGAGGGATCTGGGAATAACTGTGCACAGTTCCCTGAAAGTGGAATCTCATGTAGATAGGGTGGTAAAGAAAGCTTTTGGTGTGCTGGCCTTTATAAATCAGAGCATTGAGTATAGAAGTTGGGATGTAATGTTAAAATTGTACAAGGCATTGGTGAGGCCAATTCTGGAGTATGGGGTACAATTTTGGTCGCCTAATTATAGGAAGGATGTCAACAAAATAGAGAGAGTACAGAGGAGATTTACTAGAATGTTGCCTGGGTTTCAGCAACTAAGTTACAGAGAAAGGTTGAACAAGTTAGGGCTTTATTCTTTGGAGCGCAGAAGGTTAAGGGGGGACTTGATAGAGGTCTTTAAATGATGAGAGGGATAGACAGAGTTGACGTGGATAAGCTTTTCCCACTGAGAGGAGGGAAGATGCAAACAAGGGGACATGACTTGAGAATTAAGGGACAGAAGTTTAGGGGTAACATGAGGGGGAACTTCACTCAGAGAGTGGTAGCTGTGTGGAATGAGCTTCCAGTGAAGGTGGTGGAGGCAGGTTCGTTTTTATCATTTAAAAATAAATTGGATAGTTATATGGACGAGAAAGGAATGGAGTGTTATGGTCTGAGCGCAGGTATATGGGACTAGGGGAGATTACGTGTTCGGCACGGACTAGAAGGGTCGAGATGGCCTGTTTCCATGCTGTAATTGTTATATGGTTATATGGTTATAGATCCTTCAATCTTTGCCTCTGTGCTTACAAATATAAACATCATGGTTGCGTTGAGACAGCCAAAGCCCAAAGTACATTAACACTGTGGTCACCACTTTCAAATAATCTGGTGTTCATTGCTATTACAATCTTTGCAATATAAACCAGCTCTGGCAGCTTAACAAAAACTTCTTATGGTTTAAATGCCCAAATAGATTTGAGTATAGGAGCAGGGAGGTTCTACTGCAGTTGTACAGGATATTGGTGAGACCACACCTGGAGTATTGTGTACAGTTTTGGTCTCCAAATCTGAGGAAGGACATTCTTGCCATAGAGGGAGCACAGAGAAGGTTCACCAGACTGATTCCTGGGATGTCAGGACTTTCATATGAAGAAAGACTGCATAGACTCGGCTTGTACTCGCTAGAATTTAGAAGATTGAGGGGGGATCTTATAGAAGCTTACAAAATTCTTAAGGGGTTGGACAGGCTAGATGCAGGAAGATTGTTCCCGATGTTGGGGAAGTCCAGGACAATGGGTCACAGTTAAAGGATAAGGGGGAAATCCTTTAGGACCGAGTTGAGAAAAACATTTTTCACACAGAGAGTGGTAAATCTCTGGAACTCTCTGCCATTTAAGGTAGGTGAGGCCAGTTCATTGGCTATATTTAAGAGGGAGTTAGATGTGGCCCTTATGGCTAAAGGGATCAAGGGGTATGGAGAGAAGGCAGGTACAGGATACTGAGTTGGATGATCAGCCACGATCATATTGAATGGCGGTGCAGGCTCGAAGGGCCGAATGGCCTACTCCTGCACCTATTTTCTATGTTTCTATAGCCTTATCTAGTCACCAGTTCCAACTATATCCCTTCACTTGGTCTTTAAACACAGTTTTTATACTTAGCTCTTTCTTGCTTTCCCTTTTCTGTATCTTTTATTCTCCTCCTTCATACCTCTATGTCTTTATTTTCATGTTTTAATCGGGTGGAGCCTTGAAAGTCTTCACTAGTTGCCCTGTTTGAACATATTGTAGCAGTGCATAGCATTAGTTGTCTGCACTGGGTTCTTATTGACAGGCCATTATGACATCATTAGATCTTTTGTTAAAGATTCCATAAGGATCACCTAAGCAATATCCTGCAGGAAGTAACTATGTTTAGTACTAGATATCTTGGTGGATTTTTGACAGATTTTTATAGAATCATAGATGCAGCAAGGACTGAATTTTATGCCAATTTGCAGCAAGCACCCATTTTACATAATCTTTCCCTAATGCATTTCATTTTCTCCTACATTCCCAAACGCGGGCAGGTGGGAGTGGTGATGATGAGGCATCTAGGATGTCGTGGACAAGTTGGGGTGAAGGATATGCATCTGTGCGGTATGAATCCAGGACTCTGAGTTAAACACTTCGTCAATGGTGAATGCCTAGATTTTGACTTTGGGGAACTTATTGAGGAAAATTCCACTGAAAAATAGGAAAGGCAGATGCAAACTCTCATATTTGACTATTGTCACGTGTGCCAGGGTGAAGTGAAAAGCTTTGTTTTGCATGCTATCAAATCTGATCGGATAATACAATACATAAATACAGTCAAGTCCAACTTAACATAGAACATAGAACAGTACAGCACAATAACAGGCCCTTCACCTCACAATGTCTGTGCTGAACATGATGCCACAAAGCATCACTTTATCTGCTTGCATTTAACTCATATCCCTCTATTCCCTGCATATCCATTTGCCTATCCAAAAATCTTTTAACTGCCACTAACACATGTGCTTTGCCACCAGAGCATTTCAGGCACTCACCACCCTCTGTGTAAAACACTTCCCTCACACATCTGCTTCAAACTTCACCCCACTCACCTTAAAGCTATCCCCTCAAGTATTAGATTTTTCCATCCGAGGAAGGGAGAGTGGTTTGTGTGATTGTTTGGGCTACATCCAAAACATGATAGATGCCGATAAGATGCTTTCCATGGCATATCTGTAAATGTTCGTGAGTGTTGTTGGGAAGATGCCACACTTCCTAAGCCTTCTAAAGAAGTAGAGGTGTTGGTGTGCATTCTTAGCCATTGGATCGATGTGGCTGGTCCAGGACAAATTGCTGGTGATGTTTATTCCTGGGAACTTGAACCTTTCGACCACCTCTACTTTTGGTGCATCAATGTATTCTGGGGTGAATGCACAGCTTCGCTTCCTGAATTCAATCACAATCTCCTTTGTCTTGCTTACATTGAGGGAGACGTTGGTATCTTGGTATCAAATGACAAGGTTCTCAATCTCCTTCCTGTACTCTGTCTCGTCATTATTTGATATCTGGCCCACTGCAGTGGTTTTGTCTGCAAACTTGTAGATTAAGTTGGGTTGGTATTTGGCTGCTCAATCATGAGTGTATAAAGAGTATCCTAATGCCCCTGTCCCACGTAGGCATCCTGGACGGAAACCCGTGGAGCCGTTGCGCCCCCCCCAAGGTTTCCATGCCGTTCCGGGAGGTTTTTGTCAGCCTCCCTACCTGCGTCCACTACCTGCAACCTCCGGCAACCACCTGCAACCTCCGGGAACCGCACGGAAACCTTGGGTGGGGCGCAAAGTCTCCTGAGGTTTCCGTTCACGTTTCCTAAGTGGGACAGGGGCATTAAATACACATTTTCCTAACAAACAGTCACCACTCATGATGGGAATAAGAGGTATCAAAATACACCTCGGTATCCTGGCTGTACAAGACCAGATTTTACACAGAGCAAACTAAAATAGTGTCTACTGTTTTCTGCTGGCTCATTGTGCCAGATGTATAATGTGGAAAGGTGGACAGCTTTGACCTACGATGCGGTCCACAAGAGATGTACCAAAGGATAAGGAAACAAAGGTGCTGAAGTGGGACGGGGCATAAGGGTCTGAGAATGCATCCTTGCAGGCCACCCGCGTTGAGAAGTATCGTCGAGGATAATTTGTCACATATCCTCAATGATTGTGGTCTGTTAGTCAGAAGTCAAGGATCCAGTTGCAGAGGGGATTGATGATTCCAAGTTCCAAGAGTCTGGAAATGAGCTTGGTTAGGATAATGGTATTGAAAACAGAAGCATAGTCCATGAATAGGAGTCTGGTGGAGTGACAGGTAAGGACCAAGGGAATGTATCCTTGTTCCCTCTGAAGGAAGGAACACAGAGGCAACATAGGTGATGTATTCATTCACAATCGCTGGAGAGAAACCAAGTTTACCAAACAAAAAGGGCATCTCAGGGGGCTGAGAGTGGAAAGACTCATCTTGGGAGCAGATGCAGTGGAGATGGGGAAATTGAGTGGGGGATGGCGCTTTACAAGAGGCAGCGTGGAAGAGGTAACTGTGGGAGTAGGTTTAGAATAGAACAGTCAAAAGTCTATTCCCCGTGATGGGGACAGAGAGATTGAGAGAGTATAGATTGAATTAATGATGGGGAGTCTGGTCTGTGTGATGAACTGGGCTACACCTACATCTCTCTGTAATTTCTCCTGGCCTTGGGCAGAGCTGATCCCAAACCAATCAGTGATGCAATCACATTTGTAAGATTCATTGGGGTCATGCCAATTTTCCTCAGTGCCCTCAGGTAGTGGGAGGCATTGTGGTTGGTGCTGAAGAACTTGAAGCCGTCAGCCATTCCCACTTTGGCACCTTTGATGCTCATTGGGGGATATACTTCACCGCGCTTCTTGAAATCAATGAATAGCTCTCTCATGTTGCTGACATTGAGGGAAAAATTGTTGTGCTGACACCATGTCACTAAGTTCCCCATCTCCCTCCTGTACTCTGTCTCATCATTGATCATGATCCTGCCCAAGTGGTGTCAACTTGTAGATGACGTTAGAGTGGAATTTGTCCACACAGTTGTCGGAGTATAGGAAGTATAGTCGGGGACTGAGAACACATCCTTGCAGGGCATAAGTGTTGTGAATTATTGTGGAGGAGATGTTGTACCCTATCCTCACTGATTGTGGTCTGTGGGTTAGAAAGTCAAGGATCCAGTGGCAGAGGGGGATGTTGATTCAAAATTCAGGAGTTCGACGATGAGTTTGGATGGGATTAGGGTGTTGAAGGTGGAGCAATAGTAATCTAATGTATGAGTGTAATGTAGGAGTCCTTGGTGTCTAGGTGTTCCAGAGATGTGTTTAGGGCCAAGGAGATGGCATCTGCAGTGGATCTGTTGCAAAGGTAATTATTAGCAAACTATAGTGGATCAAGGCTGGCTGGGAGGCTGAAGTTAATGTGCATCATCACCAGGTCTCTCGGAAGGGGAATATTGCCCCATCCGTATTTGGATGGGGGCAGGTGGAAGGAAAGGGAAGGAGGAGGAAGGAAGAGAGAATATCTCTCCCAATATAACTCAGTCATTTTGAAGTACTGTATTCTATTTTGTGGCTCCATCATGAACACACCCATATAGCCACCAGATGGCAGCCAAACAACGGAGCCCTGGATTCTGTCAAACCCAAGGAACAATGGATCTCAGGCAGCATCCGGGACAGGCGATGTTTTGGGTCGGGACCTTCTGAATCATGAAGAAGGGTCCTGACCAAAAAAAAAATCACTTGCCTATTTCTTCCACACGTGTGGCCTGCTCCTTCCAAACCTACATCCTCACACACTTCTTCAACTCTTCAATAACTTTCAATTCCTAGGCCCCCACTGCCTCATCTATCCTAGTCTGAAGAAGGGTACCAACTCAAAATGTCACCTATCCATGTTCTCCAGAGATGCTGCTTGACTCACTAACTTTGTGTTTTGGGTAAGATGCCATCATCCGCCGTTCCTTGTGTCTCCCTGGATTCTGCAGTCCGGAGAACGTGCAATACAATACAATACAATACAATACGGTTTTATTCGTCACATTGCACATAAAGTGCAAGTGAAATGAATTTGTCAGCAGCGGTACAATGAGAAAGAACACACACAAAAACACAATAAAAATGTAACACAAACATCTACCACAGCATTAATTTTGTGGATGGCACAAAATTTGGCCAGTCCTCCTCCATTTTCCCCCGTGGTCGGGACCTCAACCCTCCGCAGCCGCCGCTGCGGGCATCCAGATGAATGAATCGGTGCCTTCCTCACCGGTGAGCGCAGCTTCAGGTTGGTGTAGGCCGCAGGCCAGCAGTCAGTGATTTAAAGTTCCGGCCGCGCTGCAGCCAGAAGCACCGCAGACCGCAGGGCCGGCAGTCGATTGGTGGGAAATTGGTGCCCATTGGTGGGAAAATGTAGACCAACCTTCAGTGATCCTCCTAGCATGACCTCAGATAAGGTGCTGGGAGA
Source organism: Leucoraja erinaceus (assembly GCF_028641065.1). Classification (NCBI taxonomy): domain Eukaryota; kingdom Metazoa; phylum Chordata; class Chondrichthyes; order Rajiformes; family Rajidae; genus Leucoraja; species Leucoraja erinaceus. The sequence goes on along the minus strand of NC_073377.1, from coordinate 35,956,913 downwards.
TTTCCTCTCCCACAAACAGAAAAGTATCTGCAGTTGTCTAACTGGTACTCCCTGTCTTTAACGAAAATGTTATCCAATTTAATCCTTTAAAAAGCTTAGAATTTCTGAGACAATCATCATTACCCAGTTATATATAAAACACTTCCCTATATACAATGTAATTTTAAATGGTTTAAAGCTTGAAATTAACACATCAGCAGAGAGACTTTACACTTTAAAGAGAAGCTTTTGAATTTATGGTGTCTTGCTTGCGACCCTGGTAGCTCATGTGTGAAAGCAGTTTGAAACTGAGATTGAAAGAGAGAAATCTACGTTAGACTCCTATTCATAGATGACAGCTCTGTCTTTAATACCATTATACCATCCAAACTTATCACCAAACATGCAGGACTTGGGGTCAGCACTCATCTTTGCAACTGGATCCTCGACTTGTTAACCCACAGACCCCAATCAGTGAGGATAGGGGACAGATCATCCTCCACAATAATCCTCAACATGGGGACTCTGCAAGGATGCATCCTCAGCCCCCTTTGTTACTCCTTGTACACCCACAACTTATAACATATAACATATAACAATTGCAGTCTGTGCAGTCATGTCATCTAATTCTATTTTCAAATGACACCAGCATTGTGGGCCAGATATCAAATAATGATGAGATGGTACAGGGAGGAGATTGAGAACCTTATGTCCTAGTGTCAAGCCAACAACCCTTCTCTCAATGTCAGCAAGATATAAGGAGATAGTGATCAACTTTAGGAAGTGAAGCGGTACACATACCCCAGTTTGCATTGACGGAGCCAAAGTGAAGATGGTTGAAAACCAAATTCCTAGGAGTCAATATCACCAACAACTTCTGGATTACCCATATTGAAGCAACGACCAAGAAAGCACACCAACACCTCTACTTTTTTGATGGCTTAGAAAGTTTAGCATGTCCCCTACAACTCTCACCAACTCCTACAGATGCACCATGGAAAGCATTTGTTCAGGATGCATCACAGCTTGATTTCACAGTTCCATCCAAGACCGCAAGAAATTGCAACGAATTGTGGACCATCACACAAACCAACCTCCCTTCTATTGACTCCATTTATACTTCACGCTGCCTTGGCAAGGCCAGCAGCATAATCAAGAACGAGTCGCACCCTGGCTACTCCCTCTTCCCCCCTCTCCCATCAGGCAAAAGGAATAGATGAGAGAAAACGCACATCACCAGATTCAGGGACAGTTTCTTCCCAGCTGTTGTCAGTAAACTGAATCATCCTACTGCAACGAGAGCGGCGCTGAACCATCTACCTCTTTGATGACCCACAGACTATCCTTGATCGGACTTTGCTGGCTGTACCTTGCACTAAACAATATTCCCTTATTATGTATCTATACACTGTAAATGGATCGATTGTAATTATGTATTGTCTTTCTCCTGTCTGGTTAACAAAAGCTTTTCACTGTACCTCGGTATATGTGACAATAAACTAATGTGAAACGAAACTGAAACTGAAATATCTGTACAGGATGTCAGTGAGAACACATTCTGTACAGCGAGACAGGATGTCAGTGAGACCACATTCGGTACAGCGAGACAGGAAGTCAGTGAGACCACATTCGGTGGAGCTGTGCAAGATGTTGGTGAGATCACATTTGGTACACCTGCACAAGATGTCGGTGAGACCACATTTGATGTTGCTGTACAAGATGTCGGTTCTTCTTCTTTTTATCGAGTCCACACACAAGATTAGACCTTGTTCAGCCAGAGCTGAACACACTTCTCGGCATCTGCATACAATGGTGTCTGTCTTGCGCTGCTTGTGCTTCTTGTGCGTGGTGGTGGTGGTGGAAAGATTGGTGGAAACTGGGCCGCAACGTGAACCCAAGATGTTGGCGAGACCACATTTGGACAATTGTGCGCAGTTCTGGTTGTCTTACTATAGGAAGAACATAATTAAATTGAAATGAGTGCAAAAAACGTTCACAAGACGTTACCAAGGTCTGAAGAAGGTCTAGACACGAAACGTCGCCCATTCCTTCTATCCAGAGATGCTGCCTGGCCCTCTGAGTTGCTCCAGCATTTTGTGTCTACCAGGGGTGGAGAGTTTGATTTATGAGAGGCTTGGATAAGCTCTGGATAATGTGCATGGTCAGACTTTCTCCCCCAGGGTAGAGGAGTTCAGGGATAAGATGACGGAGGAAATATTTAAAACACGAGGGCCAATTTAAAACCCATTTACATAGCTTACATGGATCGGAAAGGTTTAGTGGGATAGGGGCCAAATGCAAGAAAATAAGGTCTGCATGTGAAATTAATTTAAGAGGGTTGGGCACACAGTACATATGTGATCGTGGTTGATACTAAATTCATTGTTCCTAGATAAGCAAATGTGAAAAACCACAAAGCTCCCATGACAACGTTGTACTTCCTCCCTGATCAGCGGACAGTATTTTTGAAACCGTGGGTGTGGATAATTCTCACAGGAGATGAAGTCCCATGTTTTAGAAGCTTCCTGTAAGATCACAAGAAAATAGGAGCAAAAGTCAGCCAATTTGGGGTGGTGGAGGATGGGAAATATAATAGTGGCATTCAAGAGGCTTTTAGATAGGCACATAGAGTAGATATACAAATGGTGGAATATGAATAACATGCAGGCAAATGAAATTAGTTTAATTTGGCATCATGTCTGGCACAGACATAGAATTATAGTCAGAGAGCATGGAAACAGGCCCTTTGGGGGCAACTTGTTCATGCCGACCAAGCTGCCCCATCTACAGTAGTCCCACTTGCCCACATTTGGCCCATATCCCTCTAAACCTTTCCCGACTGTGTACCTGTCCAAAATACTTTTAAATGTTGTTACAGTATCTGCCTCAACTACCTCCCCTGACAGCTCATTCCACCTGTGTGGAAAACGTTGCCCCTCAGATACCTATTAAATCTTTCCCCTCTCACCTTAAACATATGTCCTCCGGTTCTTGATTCCCCTACTCTGGGTAAAAAGGCATCTGCTCTATCTATTCCCCTTATGATCTTGGATACCTCTATTCCTCCTGCGCTCCCAGGAATAAAGTCCTAACCTGCCCAACCTTTCCCTAAAGCCAGGGCCTTAAAGTCCTGGCAACATCCTCGTAAATCTTCTCTGCACTCTTTCCAGCTTAACAATATATTTCATAGAAACATAGAAAATAGGTGCAGGAGTAGGCCATTCGGCCATTCGGCCATTCAATATGATCATGGCTGATCATCCAACCCTATAACAGGGTTACCAAAAATGCCACACAATACTCCAAATGTGGCCTCACCAATATCTTGTACAACTGTAACATAACATCCCAACATATCCTGACGATGAAGACCAATGTGCCAAAAAGTTTATTGTTGCTGCCTTACAGCACTTGCCGCGCAGGAGACCCGGGTCCGATCCCGACTAAGGGGGCTGTCTGGACGGAGTTTGTACGTTCTCCCCGTAACCGCATGGGTTTTCTCCGAGTTCGTCGGTTTCCTCCCACACTCCAAAGACGTACAGGTTCGTAGGTTAATTGGCTTGGTGTAAATGTAAATTGTCCCTATTGTAGGATAGTGTTAATGTGTGGAGATCGCTGGTCGGTACGGACTTGGTGGGCCGAAGGGCCTCTTTCTGTGGTGTATCTCTAAACTAAACTAAACATGCTATCTACATGCGTTACTAATTTCAAGGAAATATGTACCGGCACTCCTAGGTAACCTCTGGTCTACAACACTCCCCAGAGCCCTGCTATTCACTGCGAATGATCTGCCATGGTTTGACTTCCAAAAATGTACACCTTGTATTATCTGCATTAAGCTCCACTAACGATTTCTCTGCCTACTGCCGTACATTGTGGGCCGAGGGACCTGTTACTGTTGCTGTTCTGTATTATTCTATGTTCTATGTAATTGGCTCTCAAGCCTGCCCTGCCATTCAGTATGATCTCATGGGTGATCTGCTGCGGGCCTCATCTGCACATTCTTTAAACTCCAGAGAAGACACATCCAGTTTCTTTAGCCTCTCATGAAAGGACAACCATTTCAGTTCAGAAATTAGGCTATTGAATCTCTTTTGAACCATCTCCAATATCTTTTCCCAAATAAGGGGATATCTAGTCTGCACCGTTCCCAGGTGTTGTCCTGTAACCTGTAGAATTGTAACAATACTTCCTATTTCTAAACTCCACCCCTCTAGGAATAAAGACCAATATATCCTTGACTTTCCTGTTTGCTGCAGTTGCCTGCTTCATGCACAATTCATGCATAAGAATATCTAAATCCCTTTGCATTTCACTCATCTGTAATTTTCTCCATTTAGATAATAATCTGCCTTTAGGTTCCTCTTATGAAACCAACAAAAAGATTAAAATGCCACATATCAACTGATCAACAAGAGGCCTCAGCAGATGAGGTTCTAAAACTTGATGGACAGAAACTTCAGATTCACTTTCACAACCTCATCTCCCATGCCTGGGCATATCATAGAAACATAGAAAATAGGTGCAGGAGTAGGCCATTCGGCCCTACGAGCCTGCACCCCAATTCAATATGATCATGGCTGATCATCCAACTCAGTATCCTGTACCTGCCTTCTCTCCATACCCTCTGATCCCCTTAGCCACAAGGGCCACATCTAACTCCCTCTTAAATATAGCCAATGAACTGGCTTCAACTACCTTCTGTGGCAGAGAATTCCAGAGATTCACCACTCTCTGTGTGAAAAATGTTTTTCTCATCTCGGTCCTAAACGACTTCCCCTTTATCCTTAAACTGTGACCACTTGTTCTGGACTTCCCCAACATCGCGAACAATTTTCCTGCATCTAGCCTGTCCAACCCCTTAAGAATATCGCAGGCAACATAATTATTACGATCTTCAGCATGTGGATTCCTGCCACATGGTAAGTAATTCCCAGTGTCATCCTCATCCAGTGACTGATGAGCTGCTCCTCAATCAGAGGCCATCCAGAGGTTCAATGGGAATAACCCTCATCAACCATTAACTGCAGGTACCAGTATCAGCCAGTTTACATAATCTTCTTCAACTTCTCAAAAGCCTTTGACTGTGAAAATAGAGAGAATGCAGAGTATCCTTAAACTTGTTAGTTGACAGAAATTCATCCACATATCCCACTTCATCTCGGGAAGCTTACAGCCCAGTGGTATGGGACAATTCCTCTAGCCTGTCCAGAGTTCTCCAACATAACCTACTCCACATCCCCCTCTACTCTCTCCCCCCTCTAACCCTCTCCCCCTCCCCCCCAACCCCCCCCGCAGGCAAACATATTCCCTTCAACCTCCCTCCCCCCCTCCCCCTCCAGTGACTGATGAGCCCTCCCAATCCCATCCAGAGGTTCAATGGGAATAACCCCTACCCCATCCCCCTCCACCCTCCCCCTCCCCCTAATCCCTCTACTCCTCCCCCTCTACCCCCCCCTCCCCCTAAACCCCCCCCCTCTAGACCCCTCCCCCTCAAGATTCAAGATTCAAGATAGATTTAATTGTCACATGTGCCAGATGGCACAGTGAAATGAATTTCCATACAGCCATACAATAAAAATCAACAGGACACAACACACTATAGGGTTTGACATAAAACATCCCCACACAGCAGAATCAAAGTTCCCCACTGTGTGGGAAGGCACCAAAGTCAGTCTCTTCCTCCACTATTCCCCGTGGTCAGGGCCTCCCCGTGCCCTCCGCAGTTGCCGTTACGGGCGGCCCGATGTTCAGGACCGCTCGCCGGGGTGTTCTAAGTCCGACGTCAGGGCTGCGGGACGTCCTCAGCGGCGTGGACACAGAGTCGGCCCCCTCCTACCGGAGTCTGCGGCTCCCAAAGTCCGCAGGCCGCGCCGGGTGGAGACTGCTGCTGGCGACCCTCTGCAAGGTGTCCCAGGACTCCACGATGCCGTTCAGCACCGCCCGCGTTGGAAGCTCTCCGCATCCTCTACCCCCTTCCCTCTACCCTACCTGGATGCACACCCATTTATTTCACTAACCCTGCCTCCTTTTCCCCATTCCTTTCCTCTAGCTTCACATCTCCCTTCCAGAGCCTTCTTCCCAGATCTGGCCTTTGTCCACCCGTCTGTCAATCAACCCCCCACCTGTATCCACCTATCACTTGCCTGACTTTGTCCCACCCCCACCTCTCTTCCAGCTTTCTCTTTTCTTCATTAGTCTGAAGAAGAGTCCAGACCCGAAATACCGCCTATCCATGATCCACAGATGCTGCCTGACCTGCCATTTACACTTCAGCATTTTGTGTCCTTTACTGACCTCTTGTGCATCCCTTAGACTATCTAGATCATGCAGCTCAAAGCTCTGGAGAGATACCATCAAAGCTCTCTGTGTAAGACCCACTTTAGCAGCATAAAGGAACCGTCAGTGTCCTCTCCCACCATTGAAGCTCTAATTGCACTTGATCTGTTCTGAAGGGCAAGTCAAATTGTTTTGTATACTTAATACCAGAGTTTCAAAGCAAGCACCCTTCTTCAAGCTGTGTCACATCCAGTGACTACTGGGAAGACAAAGGAATCAGTTCAAGTTGTTCTGAAAATCTACATGAAAACAGTCACATCTCTACAAACAGCTGAGAATCTTTGGTTTATCACTGCTTTGATTTGCAATAACAATGATGTCAAGAACACATGAAGACCCACAATAAACGATGGGGGGAATGCACTGGACCTGGTTATACCTCACTTGTGGCAAAGTCTGTGGATCCCACACTGGTGTCATCAACCATCTGAGAACCAAAGTGGAAGTGGTACAGCCTGAACCCAAAGGGAAGTTTAGGGGTAATATGAGGGGGAACTTCTTTACTCTGTGTTAGAATCTGTGCTCTATATTAGAATCCAGTGTAGTCCACACTGTACTGTGCTCTGTGTTAGAATCCAGTGCAATCCACACTGTAGTCCACATTGTACATTGTATCGTGCTCTGTGTTAGAAGCCAGTGTACTCCACACTGCACTGTGCTCTGTGTTAGAATCCAGTGGAATCCACATTGTACTGTGCTCTGTATTAGAATCCAGATCAACACAACAATGATTACTTTACTGGCATTCCCCCTTATATTAGCAAGGTTAACAGTCAAGTGTGTAAAAGTTGTAAATGCAGCTTTTGAGCAATTGCTCATAAAGCAATGGATTAAGTTCAGAGAATTGACTGTCACTGATGATGGAAATGCTGGCCGAACTTAGGACTAATGAATGTATTGCAAAATATCTTGCAAATAAACATTTCAGACATTTCTGATACTCATTATGACTTTTTAATGTAAAGCAATTGAAAAATTGATGTTAAACGAATGGAGCTGGGAAATTTCTACTCAATAAAGTCTCACTAAAGGAATGAATTACTGTTGTTTTTTGTGATATAGCTGAAATAGGAGGTTAGTTCAGCACACCGGAGAACTTATTGCTCACCTTCAAATAGTGCTATGATGTAATGACTATCTGAATACATGCCAAAATTCACCGATTTTTATAGTCAGCAGAGAGATATTAGAGCTTGCCATTGACCTTAAAGATGGGCTGAAAGATGGCAGATGGAGTTTAATGCTGATAAATGTGAGGTGCTACACCTTGGCAGGACAAATCAAAATAGGACGTACATGGTAAATGGTAGGGAATTGAAGAATACAGTTGAACAGAGGGATCTGGGTATAACCGTGCATAGTTTCTTGAAGGTGGAATCTCATATAGATAGGGTGGTAAAGAAAGCTTTTGGTATGCTAGCCTTTATAAATCAGAGCATTGAGTATAGAAGCTGGGATGTAATGTTAAAATTGTACAAGGCATTGGTGAGACCAAATCTGGAGTATGGTGTACAATTTTGGTCGCCCAATTATAGGAAGGATGTCAACAAAATAGAGAGAGTACAGAGGAGATTTACTAGAATGTTGCCTGGGTTTCAACAACTAAGTTACAGAGATAGGTTGAATAAGTTAGGTCTTTATTCTCTGGAGCGCAGAAGGTTAAGGGGGGACTTGATAGAGGTCTTTAAAATGATGAGAGGGATAGACAGAGTTGATGTGGGCAAGCTTTTCCCTTTGAGAATAGGGAAGATTCAAACAAGAGGACATGACTTCAGAATTAAGGGACAGAAGTTTAGGGGTAATACGAGGGGGAACTTCTTTACTCAGAGAGTGGTAGCGGTGTGGAATGAGCTTCCAGTGGAAGTGGTGGAGGCAGGTTCATTGGTATCATTTAAAAATAAATTGGATAGGCATATGGATGAGAAGGGAATGGAGGGTTATGGTATGAGTGCAGGCAGGTGGGACTAAGGGAAAAAAAGTTGTTCGGCACGGACTTGTAGGGCCGAGATGGCTTGTTTCCGTGCTGTAATTGTTACATGGTTATATGTTATATGGTTATATGGACTGCCACAGTAGAAGGAAGTCTATCCTACTACTCAAAAAATGTCATAGCCCTCTACTCAAAAGTGGCATGTCTCCTTCGTGCCACTTTTAACTTTTCTATATGTTAAATACCAAACAAGTTCCTCAAAGAACTCATCAAAAATCTTTTATCCTGTGTCTTTCTGCAGCACTGAAATTACCACAGGGCAAACCAGATTTTTTAGAGATACAACATGGAACATGGATTTTTAGAGATACAGCATGGAAACAGGCCCTTCAGCCAATCAAGTCCACATCAACCATACTGTAGATCACCTGTTCACATCAACTTTATGTTATTCTACTTTTGCATCCACGGTCGGTGGGGGCGCTGCAAGCCGGCAGCCCTGCCAGCTGCGTATTAGTTCTTTCTACTTTTTTTGTTTTTGCAGTGTGTCCTAATGTATGTTTTTACTTTTTCTCGGTGTGTCTTCTGTGGGGGGTGATGTAAGGGGGAAACCGCTTTGGTCGCCTCCTCCATGTCGCCTCCCCCGTGGCCTAACATCGAGGATCAGCGCGGCCTTTCCTGGAGACGTGCCCGGGGCTTCAGCTGCGGGCGCAGCGTGGATTCTCGTTGCGGAGCGGGCGAGCTCTCGCCGGGGGTTGCTGGAGGGGAGCACTCTGTTCACTGGCTCACGTCAGCCTGAAGCCGCGGTCTGCGGAGCTCCAGCTGGGACAGCGTCTGCAGCCTGGGATCCTTCGTTGGGGAGCCTGGAGGAGAAGAGCTCCGACCACCGGCCCGCGGCCATCTTCTACCACGGGCGCGGCATGGACTTACCATCCTGAGCGGGGTCACTCGCCGGGGATCCCTGGAGGGGAGCTCCGACTGCCGGCCCTGTGGTCTGTGGTGCTTCTGGCTGCAGCGCGGCGGGGACTTTAGATCTTCGACCACCGGCCTGCGGCCTACACCAACCTGAAGCCGCAGTCTCCAGTGGGGAGGCACCGATTCAGGACTTACCTGCACTTTACCTTGTCTACACATCTGGACGGCTGCGGAGGGTTGAGGTCCCGACCATGGGGGAAATGGAGGAGGACTGGCCAATTTTTGTGTCTTGAATTGTCATGAATGCTGTGGTGGATGTTTGTGTTAAATTTTTATTGTGTTTTTGTGTGTTTTTTTTTATTGTACCGCTGCTGGCAAATTCATTTCACTTGCATTTTATGTGACGAATAAAACTGATTGATTGACTACCTACACATTAGGGGACAATTTTACAGAGGCCAATTAACTTACAAACCCGTATGTCTTTGGGATATGGGATGAAACCGGAGCACCCGGAGGTTACAGGAAAAACGTGTAAACTCCACACACACAGCACCCTAGGATGGGATCGAACCCTGGTCTCTGGCACGGTGAGGCAGTGGCTCTACCGGCTGCGCCACTCTGCCGCCCAGTAATAAGAAATAAAGTGGATGAGCTTGAGGCTCAGTTAGAAATTGGCATGTATGATGTTGTGGGAATTACAGAGACATGGCTGCAAGAGGACCAGGGCTGGAAACTGAATATTCAAGGGATTACGTCCTAGCGAAAAGACAGGCAGGTGGGCAGAGGGGGTGGGGTATCTCAGTTGGTGAGGAATAAAATTCAGTCCCTTGAGATGGGTGACTTAGATTCAGGAGATCTGGAGTCAGTATGGATTGGAATTGAAACTGAGGCATTGTAAGGGTAAAAAGACCCTAATGGGACGTATACTACAGGCCCCCAAACAGTGGCATGGATATAGTTTGTAAATTGAATCAAGTGTTATAATTGGCATGTCGTAAAGGCAATACGACGGTTGTTATGGGGGATTTCAACATGCAGGTAGACTGGGTAAATCAGGTTGGTACTGGACCCCAAGAAAGGGACTTTGTGGAGTGCCTCCATGATGGATTCTTAGAGCAGCTTGTATTGGAGCCTACCAGGGAGAAGGCAATTCTGGATTTAGTGTTGTGTAATGAACCGGATTTGATAAGGGAACTTGAGGTTAAGGAGCCATTAGGAGGTAGTGACCATAATATGATAAGTTTTAATTTACAATTTGAGAGGGAGAAGGGTGAATACCTATACTTGTATTTGTGCAATGACAATAAAGTTGAATTGAATTGAATCGGAGGTGTTAGTATTACAGTTGAACAAAGGGGACTATGGAGCCATGAGGGAGGTGCTGAGCAAGTTGGGCCTAAGGGCCAGATTCCACACTGTATGACTCTGACTATGCTGCTCCGAACACAATTTCAATTGTTCCGTTTTCGGTACATACGTCAATTAAACACTCTTGACTGTTGAATATGATCCATTGAGATACCTTGGAATGATTTTCTTTTACAACATTGTGAAGTGAATTTTGTGTTAAAAGCATGTACTATTAATCTAGCATAATTCAGCAATCCAGCAACCCTTGAGTGATTTGAAAATATGTACAAGAAAAATAAATCAATGCCAGATCAGGAGTTCGAGACACATGAAACTACAGATGCTGGAATCTTGAGCAAAGCACAATGTGCCGGAGGAACTCGGCATGTCAGGCAGCATCTGCAAGGGTGCTGTATGAGAGTCCTGACCCGAAACGTTGCCCGTCCATTCCCTCCACAGATGCTGCCTGACCTGCTGAGTTCTTCCAGCACTTTGTGTTTTGCTCCAGATTGAGCTAAAGAGAATGAGAATGAGACTTGATAGGACACAGAGAACACATTTTTGGATTGTCTCATTCCAGAAGAATTTATAGCAGGAGATCAGGTGAAGGACCACTGTGGTAGCTAAGTCTTGAGGTGACAAATTCATGAATAAAAATTTCAACAGCAGATGAGCTAAAATACAGATGGAGATAGTATTGTTACAAAGTTAGGTGGTCTAGGACCAGGTAATGAAGGGAATATGGGTCCGGATGCTCACATTAAAGGCTAAGATAGCCAAGGAAGGAATCCAACAGAAAAAGGTTACACTTGACATCTGTGAAGTAGTGTTTGTGATGGGGATAAATGCCAATAACTTAGGTTTTCCTGAAAGTTAATGGAAAAGAAACAAAAATAAACAAGATTCTGTTCTCACCCTGTCATTCCTGGCACATTCGTTTGACACCTGACTCTCAAGAGTCTTAACTAATCCTATGACTGATGGTAATAGGCAACTGTGATATCAAGAATGAAACAGGTTGTGATTTAAAAACTGTACATCACATGTGGAAACCACAAAAGAAGTTCCTAGAGGTTAAGCAGATGATTGGAATATTACAATCACGTTCACAAGCAGAAGCTTGAATAAGGTTTTTTTTTAAAGGCAGTTGAAAATAAACAAAACTATAGATGCTGTAAATCTGAAATAAAATTAAAAAATTCTGGAAATACTCAGTGGGTCAGGCAGCATCTGAATAAGAGAAATGGCTAATGGTTAAAGACAAAGGAGATTCAGTGGATTTTGTTAACCTAGTTTTACAGAAGACCTTTGATAAGGTGCCACATGTGAGGCTGCTAAAGAAGACGAGAGCCCCTGGTATCAGAGGGTAGATACTAGAAGGATAGCAGGTTATCATGGTTCAATGGTCCTTTTGCAATGCAATTGCCACTTTCAAGAAACACCTCTGGCAGTTTGCCTTTTTGGGTAGCATTAGATTAATGTAAATTAATGAAAATTACTTTCACAGACGTAATGTAAAAGCTTCCTTTTAGCAAGTTATAACGTGGCATTGAAATATTTTGTTGTGAAATCATAGCAGTTATTGCAACAGCTAAAGCTCTAACATTCTACTTCATCACATATTACCACACCGCATGTCATTTAAACTCTCCATTCTATCACAAACCCATCTGGGTGTTCCACCCACGCTTCTCCTGTCTAAACTTGTTTTAATTTTTCCCACGTGTGAAAACTCACCAACTCACCTGGAAACTTTGATCCAGGTTTTTCTAATCCAGCTCACTGTTATTCTTGTGACCGTTTATCAGGTGCAATGACTAAGCCTCAGGTGGCTTTCCCTCGGAATTTCCAAATTATCTTTTAACTGTTCAAAGCTGACATGAACCTTAGGATAAAAATAAACTTTGATAATCAATGATGTTTAAAAATTACCCACGAGGTTTGAAGTAATTTACACAAGTATGATGAAAATAAACATTGAAAATCCATTAAGAAGTAACCAAACAGGTTAATGAGGGCAAAGCCATAAACATTATCAATATGGACTTCAGCAAGGCATTTATTAAGGTTTGGTATGGTGGTCTGCTCTGGAGGGTTAGATTGCATTGGATCCAGGGAGGGCTAGCAGGCTAGGTAGAGAGTTAGCTTCATAGAAGGAAGCAGATAGTAATGGTGGAAGGTTATTTACCTGACTGGAGTCTTGTAATTAATGGTGTTCCTCAGGGATCAGTGCTGGGCCCATTGCTGTTTGTGGTTGATACCAATAATTTGGATGGAAATGTACGAGTTTGCAGAAGACGCTAAAGTGGGTGGTATCATAGATAGCAAATATGGTTATCAAAAATTACAGCAGGATCTTTATCAGCTCGGCAGGTGCGCTGAGGAAAGGTTAATTAAACATGCAAATAAGTCAGAGGTGTTGCATTTCTGTAAATAAAAGGAGGGCAAGACCGACACAGGAAATAACAGTGCTCTGGGGAGTGGGGTAGTGCAGAGAGATCTAGAAGTGCGTACATAGGTCCCTGAAAGTGGCTGCATTAGTGGTCAGGAAAGCTTTGGGTATGTTGGCCTTCATCAGTATGTTGGCTTTCATGAGTCAGGGTATCGAGTATAGAAGTGGGAATGATATATTGCATTGTATTGGTGAAGCCCCATTTGGAGTATTGTGCTCTGTTTTGGTCACCCTATCATGGGAAGGATGTCATTAAGCTGGAAAACAAGCAGACAAGATGCACAAGGAAGTTACCAGAACTTGAGGGCCGAAGCCACAGGGAAAGGTTGGTCAGGCAGGACCTTTATTACCTGGTGGTTACTACAGAAGGCTGAGGGGTGATCTTACAGAAGTGTATAAAATCATGAGAGGGATAGACAGGGTGAATGCACTGCGTCTTTTATCCAGAGGTAATCAAGACCAAGAGGACATAGGTTTAAGGTGACAGGGGAACGATTTAATAGGAACCCGAGGGGCAACCTTTACATAGAGATGGTGGTGGGTATATAGAAAAAGCTACAGAGGAGGTAGTCAGGGCAGATAAATTAACAACATTTAAAAGACATTTGGATAGGTACATGGGTAGGAAATGTTTCAAAGAATATGGGCCAAGCATGGGCTGTTGGGACTAGCATAGATGGTGCATCTTGGACGGCTTGAGCAAGTTTGGCCAAAGGGCCTATTTTCATGCTGTAGTACTCTATTTCTAAGAGCCAAGAATTAATTAAAACATTATGATTAGATCTCCGAATCTCCATTTTCTAACTCTCACCTGGTTTCTGCATTTCAGTACACGGCACAATAATCAGGAATGAACTGGCATGAGCACTGTGTCACTAAACCTAGCTAAAAACCAAACATCAAAACATCATGCAGCCTGACCTGCGGTGTATTTCCAACATTTCATGTAGTATTGTGGATTCCCAGTATTTGCAGACACAAGGAACTGCAGATGTCAGTTTACAAACGAACCCACAAAGTACTGGAGTAACTCAGCAGGTCAGGTAGACCTGGATAGCTTTTGAAGACATGGATAGCTGGTGTTTCGGGTTTTGGCTCTTCTTCAGCATATTAGCAGCGGGGGAGAAGAAAGCTGGCCAAGAGGCTGGGGGTGAGGCAAGGCCTGGGAATGGATTGGTGGATGTGGGTGAGTGGGAGAACCAACGTGTGTGGGGAGAAGAGGAAATGTCAGAGTGCGAGTGAATCTTGATCATGTTGACTGCTTTACTGAGAGGGTGTGAGGTGCAGATGGAGTCAATGGAAGGACGACTTGTTTGCATCCACAACTGTCTACAACTTCTTGCAGTCTTGGGCAAAATTATTGCAAAACCAAGTTGTGATGCTTGACAATGGGACGTTTTCTATTGTGCCACTATGGAGCCACGCAGAACTTTCTTAGTCTTCTGAGGAAGTAGAGGCGTAGCTGTGCTTTCTTGGCCTAATGGGCCTGTCCCACTGTACGAGCTAATTCAAGCGTTCTCCCGAGTTTCCCCTGATTTGAACTCGGAGAATTACAGTAATAGCCGCTCGTAGGTACTTGGGGTTCTCGTGGATATTTTTCAACATGTTGAAAAATCTTCACGAGTCTTCACGAGCTTACCGCGTTTCCCGAGTACCTACGTTAGCGTTACGAGCCGCTAAGAGATGTCCCGAGCTCCGACGTACCCGCTATGTACAGTCTATGTGCTTACCACAAGTTTGATTTATTTTTAAACTCGGGAGAGCTCTTGAATTACCTTGTCCAGTGAGACAGGCTCTTTAGCGTCATGTGGTTGGACCAGGACTAATTGTTGGTGAATGTTATGCCCAGGAACTTGAAGCTCTTGACCATCTCGACTCCAACACCATTGATGCAGACCGGGGTATGTAATCCACCCTGTTTCCTAAAGTCAATGACCAGCCCCTTTGTTTTCCTGATATTGAGGAGAGGTTGTTGGCTTGACACCATGTTATCAAGCTCCCTTACCTATATTCCATCCTGTCATTATTTGAGATTCTGCCCACCATGGCGGTGTCATTTGCAAACTTGTAGATGGAGTTAATGCAGAATTAGGCTATGCAGTCGTGAGTGTACAGAAAGAATAACAAGGGGCTGAGAAAGCCTCCTTGCCGTCATTCTTGTTGTGAATTGTCTTGGAGAATGTTTTGGCATCATTAATTGTGGTCTATGGCTCAGGAAGTTGAAGATCCATTTTCAGATAAGGGTGCTGAGTCTTATGTCCAAGAGGTTGGAGATGAATTTGGTTGGGATTATGGTGTTGACGGCAAAACAATAGTCTCTAAATAGGAGTCTGACATAAGTGCCCTTGTGATCCTGATGTTCCCAAAATGAGTATAGGCCAGGGAGATGGCATCTGCCATGGATTTGTTGCAGCGTTAAGAAAAATGCAGTGGATCAAGGTTATCTAAACTAAATTGAACTGAGAAGTAAGTCGATAGACAATCTCCTGCCATGGAGACAGTGAGATCAAAAAATGGAAGAGAGATGTCGGAGATGGTCCAAGTAAACTTGAGTGCAGGATGGAAATTGGTAGTGAAGTTAATAAAATCTATGAATCTATCTGTATGGGTGCAGTGGGTAGTCCCAATGCAGTTATCAATGTAGCGGAGAAAGAGTTCAGGAATAGGGCCAGTGTATGCTTGGAACAGGGATTTCTCGACGTACCCTACAAAGATATACAGGGTAGAGGGAGAAATAGTGTTGGTAGAGAGAATTGGCTGGTCTGCAGTCGAGGAAGAAACAGAGGGCTTTAGGCCATTCCTGGGTGGAGGGGGTGGGGGTGGAGGTTTAGAGTGAACGTCCATTATAAAGAAGAGGGAGTGGGTTCCTGGAAGACAGAAATCATTGAAGAGACGAGGGGCATGTGAGGTGTCTTGGGCATAGGTTGGGAGCGATTGGACCAGTGGGGATAGGATGGAGTCGAGGTATGTGGAAATTAATTCAGTGGGAGAGGAGCAGGCAGAAACAATGGATCTGCCAGGTCAGTTCTGTTTCTAGATTTAAAAACATAGAAACATAGAAGTTAGGTGCAGGAGTAGGCCATTCGGCCCTTCGAGCCTGCACCGCCATTCAATATGATCATGGCTGATCAACCACCTCAGTATCCCGTACCCGCCTTCTCTCCATACCCTCTGGTACCCGCCTTCTCTCCATACCCTCTGATCCCCTTAGCCATAAGGGCCACATCTAACTCCCTCTTAAATATAGCCAACGAACTGGCCTCGACTACCCTCTGCGGCAGAGAGTTCCAGAGATTCACCACTCTGTGTGTGAAAAAAGTTCTTCTCATCTCGGTTTTAAAGGATTTCCCCCTTATCCTTAAGCTGTGACCCCTTGTCCCGGACTTCCCCAACATCGGGAGCAATCTTCCTGCATCTAGCCTGTCCAACCCCTATACTCCAGCATTTTGTGTCTATCATGTTTAAATGAACTTGGGATCAAAGTACACACACCATCTATACAGATCAAAAAAAGGGAGTGGAATTGATTTGAGAGTGATTTGCAGCAGAGACTTTCAAACATGGCAAGAGTGAAAAAACTGAGGTGCTTTGCGGGCCGCTTTTTTTCCACGAAGCTTTGCTTTGTCTGCTTCCTCTGTGCGTCTCGCAATGAGCGTCCGCAAAGCTGCCGTGATGATTAATGACAAAACAGATATGACGTCCCCTCGATACGTAGCTTTTCTAAAAATAGATCTGCGCTTTTAAATAAATAAAGCTGGTTGGAAGTGAGAATGTATTCGGTTCCAGAGTGTGTTACAGTAAGTGTGTGAGGTTCATTGTACATGGATGGCATTGACGAGTTCCTTGTAAACAGAATAATGTTGTATGGCACATTGAATGTCAAATCAGACATGTACTGATTGCATTTCTTGTATCCATTTTTTTAAAAAACGCAAATAGGGTATTTCGAGAATTTTTGATATTTTAAAGAAAGCCTGACCCGAAAGAAAGCATTCACCCGAGCTGCAGAGGCATCAAGCGACGACGATGAAGGTTCGCATGGAGATGTCGGGGAAGCGCAGGGCTCCGGCCGCCTACAACGGTGAGTGGCCCGGGAAAAAGTCCCAGTCCCGGTCCTGGCGGGACTCCTGCCGCCGGCCAGCATAGCGACAGAGTGACAGACCTGCCCCGTTCATGCTCACAGCTTCATTCCTCTGTTCCTACCCAGCAATTAATTTAATTTGCAGATTCAGCGTGGAAACTGGCCCGCCGACCAGCGATCTCCGCACATTTACAATTTTACCCAGTTAATTAACCTAGAAACCTGTGCGTCTTAGGAACTCCAGGAGAAAACCCAGGCAGGTCACGGGAAGACCATACGAACTCTGTACAGGCAGCGCCCTTTAGTGACGATCAAGCCCGGGTCTCTGGCGCTGTAAAGGCAGCAACTATCGCTGTTTGTTTTAAAAGTCAAATGTTGAATTTAGATTGTGTGGGAGGGATCTGCAGCTGCTGGTTTACACCGAAGATAGACACAAAATGCTGGAGTAACACAGCGGGTCTGGAGTAAAGGAGACCCTTCTTCAGATTGTTGGATGGAGTTAGAAAGGTGAACAAGTTATCAAGTGTTGGGCTCCGCAGTTTGATTGGGGCTGTTTTACTTTAAGCAATATTAAGGGCCATTTTGCGTTCACTGGATCGGATCTTTTTTTTTAAAGTACATGGTCGTCATTAGACAGCAATTGAAATGTATCATTTTTTTTTTTGCTTTGTTTTTAAGTGCCCGATCCAAAGGTTGTCAAGGAATGTGCCATGGAGCTGAGAAACATCGGGGATTTGTTTAACGTCCTGCAGCTCATGCTAAATACTGTCAGCAAGATGTTTCAGCGGTCCACCTGAACGCCGAAGTCAAAGCTACAGAGGATGGCTGGAAAAAGTGTGTCGGTTTTCTCTAACTGCTGCCGGTTGGGGAGGAATTCATGTCTCAACATGCCCGCGAAGCGAGCAGACTGTATTGTGAATGGTGACCAGGTTATCGAATGGGGAAGTGGAGAAATTAATACATTGAGGGTCTGTTTTTAGAAGTAAGATATGACTGATATGAATGGTACTAACTACTGGTCAGAGGACAAAATAAAATCTAAAAGTGAGAAGTGTAGCTTCTAAATGTATTTGGGAAGAGTGCCTGGGGAACCATGGACTGAAATGTCCCATAAAGTAACGTTTGCCCAATATTTTCAATGTATCTACATGTCGGAGAGGTGTGTATCTCCTAGAGCGACCTATAATTGCTGATTGTAAAAAAATGGCAAATAAGATTACACAATAGATCAGGAAACATGGTTGAAGGCTTTGTGAGAAATCATGAAAGATATGTTTGAAATTTCAGTGATTTGCTTTGTGAAATGGTATACATTTACCTTTTGTAATGTATTTTGAAATGCAACTAAATGTCTTTTGTGATGCATTTTCCATTAGTAATAACATAAAGTTATTTGAAGTAGCAATGTATAGCCTCTTTGTATGAGCATAAGTAGTTAATAGGAGGAAACCTATTATTCACGAGGTTTTAAAATATTAAAAGGACTCTCTTTAAAGTTAATGTGGCTTTAAAAATAAAATATTGTCTTTGACTATCATCTTTTGAATTTATATTATGATAACACAGTAAGACAGCTCTGATTCTGTAGTTTATAGAAATATATTAAATAAATGTGCTGCGATTGATATCTTAAAGTGTCAATTTATTATAACTGCACAATAATCTCACTGATATCAAAATCCTTGCATTGATTTACAAACATGCATATGAGGAAAAGGAGTAAAGCAATCAGACCTCTGAGGCCTTTGTAGGGTATGTCGAACAATCCCTGTTCCGAGTGTACACTGGCTCTATCCCGAAACTCTATCTCTGCTACGTTGACGATTGCATCGGTACTACCTCCTGCACCCATGCAGAACTCACGGATTTCATTAACTTCACTACCAATTTTCTGGTGAGCCTGGTGCAACGAAATTGTGTTCAGACTTGCATTTGTTGGTGTATTTTTGAATGACAATAAAGCCTTTGATTGATTGATTGATTGATCCTGCACTTGGTCCGGCATCTCCCATTCGTTTCTTGATTACACTGCCTTCATCACAGGAGATAGACTACTGACTGACATCTATTATAATCCTGCTGACTGCCACAGCGATCTAGTTAATCTAACTTACACTTCTTCCTCCCCCTTCCTCTAGTCGCAACAGTGACAGAGTCCTCACCTTTCGCCCCATCAGCCGTCACATACAACACATAATATGATGCAATAATATGATGCAATAGAACTTTATTTATCCCAGGAGGGATATTGATAGATAACTCCCGTATAAGCCTCCAACAAATCATCCCACCCTGGTACTAACTGCACAGAGGAGTCACCTTCCTATCTCCTCCATCAACTCTGCCCGACCCCAGTCTTTTCGCAGAGACCATTTCACCACCTCCAACACAACTCCCTAGGTTGTAACCTATGTCAGGCCAAGCATTGACCGACCATTTCGCTGAAACCTCATCCCCTCCCCTGAACACCACTTGATCTCCCTTGTTTAACCATTCCCATCTCATCCAAATCATTGATGTAGATGACATACCGTAACGGGACCAGCACCGACCCCTAAGGCACACCACCATTAGTGATGGGGACAGGTCTATGATATGTAGAAGCATTTTACTTTATGAGTTTTATGACTGAACAGTTTATGGCGGACTACTTTTAGACAAACCAAAAAAGTTTATTTTGACCAAATCCATTAATTTAATTCCGCTCTTCCAAATCTCCGAGGCAGTGATAAAAAGTGGTAGCAGGGGCAGAAGATTTGTCCATTTGAACCTGCTCTGCCATTCATCAAGATCATGGCTGAATTTCAATAACTAATTTGAAAATTCAATAACTGAGTCTCCGCAGTCATCAGGGTGTAGAATTAAAAAGATTCACCATCCGTCATGCGAAGAAATTTCTCCTAATCTCAGTCCGAAGTGGTCTATCGCATAATCTGACTGAACTGTTGTCATGGACTGCTCTGCCAGGTGAACCCCCCCCCCCCCCCCCCCCACTGTATCCAGACTGTTGAGCCTTGTACAAATTTTGTAGGTTTCAATGAGATCACCTCACATTCTTCCAAATCCAGATATTAAAGGCCTAGTCTAATCAAGTTCTCATTGGGCAGACACACAACTCCTGAAACTAGATGGGTAAATCTTTGCTGATCTATGGCAGGTATATCTTTTTAGATAAGGAGTCTAAAAGTATTCACAATACCACCGGTGCAGTCCCATCAAGGATTCTCCCACATGCAAGAAGACACCTTACTGGTGCACCATACAGCACAGAAATAGCTCTTTGAATCACTGTCTGTATTAACCACTGCACACCTATTTACACTTGTCCACAGTAATCCAAAATGATTCTCCACACATTCCTATCAACCCCGTCCCCTCTCCTGTTTGCAGTCCAGCAGCAACCCATCACAGCCAGTCAGCCCACCATCCCACAGAATCAGGAAAGAACCTGGCCATGGGAGCTGCCAACTGAGCCACTGTCAAAAGCTGTGAGAGGATGTTCCCGGCATTCAACCTCATTGGTCGATTCCTGAATATTTCGGCGTCCACTATCTCACTCTCAAAATTCTGGACCTGGATCATTGGGACAATTTGTAGCATTCCGTCTCATCAACTTCTCTAGTCCAATTTTTTGGACCAGTACTTTTTTCCTGCACTTCCCAATTCTCACCTCACCCTTCATGCTCCAGTATTTATCGCAGATGTTTTGATGTTTTCCTGTTTTCCTACAATAATTTCCCCTGTCTCTGTCAGACCCTACATATGCTGTTCTTAGTCTGTTCTGTTTTACACACCACTGAAGCTCTTCCAGGCCATTGTTACCATATTACCATTTTACCAATGTACTTTCATTTTCAGTCTTGCTTTTTACCAATTTCATGGTCTCCTTTTGCTGAGTTCTAAAATGCTCCTTACACAAATGCAGCAAAGGTGTATGTGCACAAATTCCAGTGATCTGGTTGAATTATAAAAAATGACTTGAGGAGCAGAATGTCCTTTTTCTGTTACCATATGCCTGGAATGTTACTGTATGACTGGAGCCTTACGTTTCATAAACCGTCTGATTCTAAGTCATGTCATACAGCGTGGAAACAGGCTCTTCGGCCCAACACGCCCACACCA
Source organism: Leucoraja erinaceus (assembly GCF_028641065.1). Lineage (NCBI taxonomy): Eukaryota > Metazoa > Chordata > Chondrichthyes > Rajiformes > Rajidae > Leucoraja > Leucoraja erinaceus. The sequence goes on along the minus strand of NC_073377.1, from coordinate 35,935,742 downwards.
GCTAACATGTCCCATTTACACTAGTCCCACCTGCCTGCATCTGGCCCATATCCCTCTAAACCTATCACATCCATGTACCTTTCTTAAATGTTGCAATGATGTGCATTCTTTATTTAATTTAATAATCATTGAATATTAGAATGCCAGAACAGCGTTCCTCTTCTTCTAAGATAATCCCTTCGGATCAAGGACGAGTTGTTTCCACCCCCGTTTTGAGGGTTTATGGTGGTTTACAAGGCAATGTAGAAATGACAGACACTTCCACAGGTGGGAGAGGAGGTGGCTGCAGCAGTGGATGGGTCGATATTATGTTTGGTGCAGTCCTTCCACCACTCACAGGGCTTTTGTGCGATCTCAATGCAAGGCCTCAAGAATCTTAATATCATCCCAAATGCTAATTTTCCACTTTTAAATGGCATGGCCCAGAGGTATCCAATAGACCTTCACGACTGTAACTGTAACAGGACTGCCTACTGAGTTGTACTTTGTATAGATTTTCTAACCTGGTTCGAAATGCTCCTCAGCAGGCTCATTATAAAAGGTTACGTTGTATGCTTTGTGTTTACAACATAGCAACATTCAGCAGAGAGCTAGTGGATGTACAAAGTACAATTCTGGATGTATTCAAATAACTGTCCGCTAGGTAATAGGAACATAATCTCAAAACCAATAGTTACGCAGGTGATTAAACAATACACAAGGAAAGCTATAAAAACTCTGCAAAAATAAACAAGTGAATAGACTACAGATAAGTGTTAGGTGCGGTTGGGTCCAGGTAAACATGAGGTAATACATATTACGGAAAACAGGAAACAAGTTGGGGTCAATGGTATGGAATGGGGAACCCGTCTATAGCTTGTACAGTAAAGAGGGATTCTGGCTGCTATTGTCAGATGTATATCAGTGGTTATAGAATGACTGGAAGTTACATGCAAGTGCATCACAAATTATGTATAAACTGTCAGCAGGGTTACGGCATAAGATGGTTCTGAGAGAAATCTGAGTGTTATGAATATGATTGATCTGAATTTCTTGCAGCTACAAAGAAACACAGAATCATGTGCACGTCATTCAGTTTCTTCAGTCTGTTGCCAGATGCTGTTAGATTATGGCTGTGTACACTTGCCCTACAAAAAAACCTAACAGTTTCAGTTTTGAAAAGTCACTTGATGTAGCCTCAGTAGCTTTTAGGGGAAGCACATAGAGCTAAGAAGTGGTTACTGGCATCATCCTAACAGTTCTAATTTGAAGGTTATGCCACAACCTCTTTGACTGTTTCCCCCCTCTTCTGCCTCTCTCTACTTCCTCTCAAATTTTCCCAGACTTACAGTGCCCTCCATAATGTTTGGGACAAAGACCCATCATTTATTTATTTGTCTCTGTACTCCACAATTTGAAATATGTAATAGAAAAAAAATTGCACGTGGTTAAAGTGCACATTGTCAGTTTTAAACAAAGGCCATTTTTATACATTTTAGTTTCACCATGTCGAAAAAACAGCTGTGTTTATACATAGTCTCCCCATTTCAGAGCACCGTAATGTTTGGGACACAGTAATGCCATGTAAAAGTAGCCATGTTTAGTATTTTGTTGCATATCCTTTGCATGCAATGACTGCTTGAAGTCTGCGATTCATGGACATCACCAGTTGCTGGGTGTCTTCTCTGGTGATGCTCTGCCAGACCTATATTGCAGCCATCTTTAGCTTATGCTTGTTTTGGGGGCTGGTCCCCTTTAGTTTTCTCTTCAGCATATAAAAGGTATGCTCAACTCGGTTCAGATTGGATGATTGACTTGGCCACTCAAGGATTCACCATTTTTTAGCTTTGAAAAACTAATTTGTTGCTGTAACAGTATGTTTGGGATCTTTGTCTTGCTGTAGAATGAACTGGCAGTCAATGACTTTTGAGGCATTTGTTTGAACTTGAGCGGAATATGATGTGTTAAACACTTCAGAATTCATTATGTTACTACCATCAGCAATTGTATCATCAATGAAGATAAGTGAACCAGTTCCTTCAGCAGCCATACATGCCCAGGTCATAACACCCCCACCACCGTGGTTCACAGATGAGGTGGTATGCTTTGGATCTTGGGCAGTTCCTTCTCTCCCCCATACTTTGCTCTTGCCATCACTCTGATATAAATTAATCTTTGTTTCATCTGTCCACAAGACCTTTTTTCCAGAACTGTGGTTGCTCTTTTAACCTCTTGGCAAACTGTAACCTGTCAATCCTTTTTCTGCGGCTAACCAGTGGTTTGCATCTTGCAGTGTAGCCTCGGTATTTCTGTTCATGAAGTCTGCTGCGGACAGTGGTAATTGACAAATCCTCCTGAAGAGTGTTTCTGATCTGTCGGACAGGTGTTTGGGGATTTTTCTTTATTATAGAGAGAATTATTCTGTCGTCAGCTGTGGAGGTCTTCCGTGGCCTGCCAGTCCCTTTGCGATTAGTAAGCTCACCAGTGCTCTCTTTCTTCGTAAAAACAGTTGATTTTGGTAAGCCTAAGGTTTGGCTCTAACAGTTTTATTCTTGTTTCTCAGTCTCATAATGGATTGACCTTCATTGGCACAACTTTGGTCCTCATGTTGATGAACAGCAATAAAAGTTTCCAAAGGTGATGGAAAGACTGGAGGAGCACAGGAGGTGCTGAGAGCTCTCTTATACCTGCATTAAGGAGGCAATTAAACACACCTGGGCAATTACAGACGCCTGTGAATCCATGTGTTCCAAACATTATGGTGCCCTGAAATGGGGAGGGGGACTATGTATAAACACAGCTGTAAACACAGCTACATGGTGAAACCAAAATATATAAAAATGGCCTTTAAGAAAATCTGACAATGTGCACTTTAACCAAAGGTGATTTTTTTCTATTACAAATCTCAAATTGTGGAGTACAGAGGCAAATAAATAAATGGTGGGTCATTGTCCCAAACATTCTGGAGGGCACTGTAATTCATTCACCCGTTAATCCTCAATACCCAAGGGAAATCAAGTTTAAACATCTTATCCCTATAATTCAAGATTAATATAATCATTTTCACCAACATACTATTCGCCCCCTGTGAATTGTCCCCACGCTTCTGTGCTTGCCCACATCCAGCTTATCTTGTGCATCTTGTCACATTCTCCTGCGTTTTCCAGTTTCTGTCACAAAAACACAAGATTGATATTTGTATGTGTACACACATTTGAAAAAGTCATGTGATTTTAGGACATCTGAACAGATCTCAAGTGATCTTGTATACAAACCTCTGGGGTAGTACCAAATAATATTCAAAACTGTAGCTCAGTGAGCTTTATGACTCATCAATTTAGCTACATGATGCAATCTTTGACATGTTGCTCAATGTGGTTTTACGCCATTTGTTCAGTAGTCAAATTCATAACTTCCCATCTTTCACTATGAGTTGTTCATAATAACAAAACAGAAGGCCTCTGTAAAGAAATAAATCCACGTCCCATTTGTGGCTGCAAGATTTCACACAGGTTCTCACACATTTAAAATAGCACAGTGTTAAAGCCAAGTGTTCAGATGCCAAGACCATTGATCCAAGGGCAGAAAGTTCAAATAATTAAACAAATATAGAATAAAAAGCTGGTGGTCTTATTGGTGGTCTTAAAACTGTTGGGTTGTTGTAAAAACCAACCTTGTTCTCTAAATTTGTTAAAGGAAGAAAACATAGCGTCCGTATCTGATCCAGCGATGGCTATTAACTACCCTCTGAAATAGCCTTGCACCCCATTCTTTTCAGCAATCAAATCAGATATGGCCAGTGTATGTTGGTCTTGAGGAAAATATCTACATCCTGTGAACAAATAAAAATTCATAATTTTGAATTTTTTTCCAACAAAAAACTGTAACTTCCAAACTTTGTAGCACTCCCACTCCAAGCTTTTACCCAAATATCTGTGCAGAAGCAAAGATGTCCAAGTGCAGGTTCAAAGCCAATCTTCACTCAACCAAGTGGAACCCCACGGAAAAGTATAGACTTCCTGAGGCCTCCCAGTACTTAGGGAGGTCAGTGGACCGTCTGATTTCAACAGGAAATAACGGCAATGTAACTGTTACCTCATTTTTGTTTAATTTAAAATGTTGATTAAAATACTTAATAGTTTATAGTTGTGCATAAATGTTGAACTTTTGTAAACATTTCAAAAACGTTAAAAAAAACCGTATGAATAAACGTCAACGGTCATGGTCATTCACTTTAAACAAAGACTTACAATCAGTAAATCCTGAAGTGGTGGGCGGGAGGGGTGGAGGGATTGAGGCCTTGTTGCCTGCAAGTACTGGAGCATTTTGAGTACATGCCCTGCCACCATCTAAATTTCAGTAAGGATGTGGGAGTTCATTAGATTGATTCCTAGGAAGAAAGTCTGAATAAGTCTAAGCAAGCCTGTAATCTAGAACAATGAACAGTGATATTTTTTGTGTGCAAATGACTTTTTTTGTGTACAAAATCCCTCTGTACGTGTGCTTAGTAAACTCCAAAGAATTGGGATACAGTCAAACTTCATGATTTGGCCTGCATGGGACATTGGTGTCCTTGAGCACATTTTCCAGATTTCCAGATTGTTATCTCCTTTAATACTCTAACACTTATCAAGGGTGCAGAGGATCAGAACACAGTTGAGTTTGAAGGGAAGACAAAAAGTGCTTGAGTAACTCAGCAGGACAGGCAGCATCAGGCATGTTTAGAGGGTTATGGGCCAGGGGAGGGCAGGTGGGACTAGTGTAGCAGGATTAAAGTTAATTAAAAATGAGCTAGAAGAGAGTGCGGGAATTGGGACCCCGATGAGTATCAAGGGAACGCAGGAACCAGGATCAATATTAATTGGAGGGAAATCAGGAACCTATGCCCCAGTGTGTGAAAAGGAGGTAAGGTTATACGGTCATGAGGAATAGGAGTAGAATTCGTCCATTTGGCCAATCAAGTCTACACCGCCATTCAATCATTGTCGATCTATTTCTCCCTCGTAACCCTGTTCTCCTACCTTCTCCCCATAACCTCTGACCCATAATAATCAAGAATCTATCAATCTCTGCCTTAAAAATATCCACTGACTTGGCCTCCACAACCTTCCGTGGCAAAGAATTCCACTGATTCACCATCCTCTAACTAAAGAAATTTCTCCTCATCTCCTTCCTAAAAGAACGTCCTTTAATTCTGAGGCTATGACCTCTAGTCCTAGACTCTCCTACTCGTGAAAACATCCTCTCCACATCCACTATCCAAGCCTTTCACTATTTTGTATGTTTCAATGAGGTCCCCCCTCATTCTTCTAAACTCCAGCGAGTACAGGCCCAGTGCCGACAAATGCTCATCATAGGTTAACCTGCTCATTCCTGGCAAGTAGGAACTGGAGTGCTGTAGCATGAGAGGGCACGCGGGCAGCTCAACGCTGACGTTGATTAGTGCGCTGATTGTGCATTCTATTTTTATTATATCTCGTCTGAGCAGCCGAATTAGTTACAGTACCAGATGAGTCAGATGCTGAACTTTTGATTGTTATTATTATGACAATATGTTCAGCACAGACATTGTGGGCCAAAAGGATTGTTCCTTTGCTGTAGAAACAAGGACACAAAGTGCTGTTGTAACTCAACGGGTCAGGCAGCATCCCTGGAGAATATGCATAGGTGGCATATTAGACAGTAGACAATAGGTGCAGGAGTAGGCCCTTTGGCCCTACAAGCCAGCACCGCCATTCAATGTGATCATGGCTGATCATCCCTAATCAGTATCCCATTCCTGCCTTCTCCCCATATCCCCTGACTCCGCTATCTTTAAGAGCCCTATCTAGCTCTCCCTTGAAAGTATCCAGAGAACCTGCCTCCACCACCCTCTGAGGCACAGAATTCCACAGACTCACCACTCTCTGTGAGAAAAAATGTTTCCTCGTCTCCGTTCTAAATGGCTTACCCCTTATTCTTAAACTGTGGCCCCTGGTTCTGGACTCCCCCAACATTGGGAACATGTTTCCTGCCTGTAGCGTGTCCAAATCCTTTACAATCTTATATATTTCAATAAGAAGCCCTCTCATCCTTCTAAACTTCATAGTGTACAAGCCCAGCTGCTCCATTCTCTCAGCATATGACAGTCCCACCATCCCGGGAATTGTGTCTATCTTTGGATTAAACCAGCATCTGCATGCAGTTCCTTCCTGCACTCCTGATTCATTTTACTGTTTGTATGCCACGTTGTCAACATCCCCTCAACCACCAATGAACCATTCTACATTTCCTTGCCCATCATCTGCTTTGACCTGTCGTTTTCACACCTTACATTCCTCCAGTTTCCCTCTCCCCTGACTCCCAGTCTGCAAAAGGGTCTCGACCCGAAACGTCACCCATTCCTTCTCCTTCCTTCCAGAGATGCTGCCTGTCCCGCTGAGTTACTCCAGCATTTTGTGTCTATCTTCGGTGTAAACCAGCATCTGCAGTTCCTTCCCACACTGTGAGACAAATAGGTTGGAAGCAGGTGAGGGGCAGAGGGTTAGATGGAGGTTCCCTAAAATTGGAGAATGTTGTTCTTCCGAGGGAGAAGTTTAAATACGGAAAGCGCGGTTTGTGATTCTTGACTAACACTTGCTTTCTTTCTGTATCTGTATCTTGACGTACAATCACCATCATTGGTTGTCGTACATACGTGAGGAGGCTCTTTGTAGGTGTGGGCTTGCGGGCGCCTCTCGTGATCGTGATGAGGCACCAATGGAAAGTGAGGGAGGCATCGTGGATCTGCGCCGCTTCCTGGTCAGCGCTGAATTCCCCCGACCGACCGACCGCTCACGTCAGTCAGCCTGTCATTATCAGGCTGATAAATACCAGCGACCTCTTGCAGCCGCTCAGTGCGAGCCAAAGATCTCATCCAGTGGATCTTTGGTGCGAGCCGACTTCGTGCTGCCGGCTCTCGGAAACTTGGCCGTTTGCAGTCACATCGATCGAGCGAAACCGGTAACAAAAAGCGAATGAAGCCTTTGATGCGGACCAGTGTCAAGAGATCAGAGCCCCAATCTTCCTCAACAGGTAACTCAGCTCTTCTTGGTTCTTGGTCCTGCAAAATATTCCACATGGGATTTAAACTGGAGGTTGCAGAGGATCAACAATGTGAATGTTCAATACTAGCGCCACCGGCGGCAGTAGAATTGGCGGGAGAAGACCAAGCCTGGCGGGCTCCATGTACTCGGGGCCCCGCACTGATATATTCTACCTCACCTTTGGCAGCTCAACTTTGATTGTACATTATTTTCATTAGAACTAACCTCACAGCCAGTAGTAAAGATCAATTCATTTCAAATGAAGTTTGTTTCAATTTAAGTTATTTTAAAATTTACAAGGATTCATTTGATGGTATTTAGAACAAGGCAGCACTGTTGAACAGGTTAAACCAAGCTATAGGATCTTTTGGTTAAACTAAACTAATCTCTGCCCGCCTATGATCCATTTCCTGCACATCTAAAATACCATATACAAACGCCATTGTATACACACAGGAAATGCTTGAAGAACTCAACAGGTCAGCAGCACCCGTGGAAAGAAATATAATCAACCCTTCATTAGAACTAGGAAAGAGAGAGATAAAGCCTTGCTTTTCACATTTACGTGGGGGGGGGGGGTCTTTCAACGGATACCATCTCACCTACTGACAGTGGATAAAGTTTCGATTTCCTGCATCCGCAGTTTCGTTTTATATTATCGTTGCATAATTAGCGCGGTGTGAATAACAACCCATCTAACACTCTTATGTGTTTGCTGAATGATCAACAATGTGAAATAAGTCCCTTATGTGCTTTTTTTTCTACTTTTAATGAGCTGGATAAGTGCAGGCGATTAAGAAGAACAATGCTGGATGAATTCGGCGGTTCAGGCAATTGGAGGGGAATGGGCGGACTATGGGTTCTTCATCAGTCTGACTGTCCTGCTAAGTTCTTCCAGCACTTTATTTGTTGCATAAAAATGAATTACTTGTTTAATATTTTGGAATTATAACAATGATGTAATTATTCCAGATCCAAAAGACTTCAAAGCGGTTGCGCAAGAGCTGAGGAAAATGGGAGACCTTTTGTATCTCAAACACTTGATACTCAATCTTCAACTTGATGAAAATTACAAGAAAAAATGCAACAACATAAAGAAAAAGTGAAAACGGCCTAGTGCTATTTTACATTTCGTGGGAAATAATGCTGCATTGATGTTACTGCTGAAGAAATGCAAGAGAATTAAAGAGTGAAAGAGCAACTGGAATGGATTTGTGCTGTCTAAGCCATGCCTAGAGGAGATATCACCAATCAAGCATGCAATTTGTAGAGGAGAATTATTAAAACAGTGAAAAAAAACAGGAAAAAAAACACAATCTTATAACTTAACTTCAAATGGCCAATATAAAATTGACCTAATTTCCACATTCGGGGTGAATGGGCTCAAATTCCATTTTTTAAAGTTGGTGTGAATGTGATACTTTTTAAGAAACTCACATATCAAGATGTATTAACTTATTATTTATATGTAATAAACCTGAGAGTTGGTTGAATGTGGAAGAAATGAGAACTATTAAATACCAAGTTTCATTTAAATATATGGCATACTTTCATTATTTCTTTAGCATCATTTTTGAATTACATTAAGTTATCCTTCTGATTTTCAAATTGTGAATGTGCTGAGTAATCCAACATACATAGAATTTCTATTGTAGACAAAAATGCTGGAGAAACTAAGCGGGTGAGGCAGCATCTATGGAAATAGACAATGTTTTGGGTTGAGACCCTTCTTCAGACTGATGTGGGGGGTGGGGGGGCGGGAAGAAGAAAGGAAGAGGCGGAGACAGTGGGCTGTGGGAGAGCTGGGAAGAAGGTGAAAGCAGGGACTACCTGAAATTAGAGAAATCAATGTTCATACCGCTGGGGTGTAAACTACCCAAGCGAAATATGATGAGCTGCTCCTCCAATTTATGGTGGGCCTCACTCTGGCCATGGAGGAGGCCCAGGATAGAAAGGTCGGATTCGGAATGGGAAGGGGAGTTGAAGTGCTGAGCCACCAGGAGATCAGGTTAGTTATTGTGAACCGAGCGGAGGTGTTGATTTTAGACTTTAGAGATACAATGTGGAAGCAGATACTTCGGCACACTGTGTCTGCGATCACCCCGTATGTCGTGGCACAGTGGTAGAGTTGCTGCCTTACAGTGCCAGAGACCTGAGTTTGATTCTGACTGCGGGTGCTGTCGGTACGGAGTTTGTATGTTCTCCCTGTTTTCTCTGGGTGCTCTGGCTTCCTCTCACAGTCCAAAAATGTACATGTTTGTAGGTTAATTGACTTGGTAAAATTGTAAATTGTCGCTAGTGTGTGTAGGGTCGCTGGTCAGTGTGGATTTGATGGGCCAATGGGCCTGTTTGTGCACTGTATCTCTAAACTAAACTAAACTAAAACTAGCACAATCCTACACCATAAGGCCAATTTAAAATGTTTATTGAAGCCAAAAAAAACAAATAATAGTGCAATAATAACAATAGTAGTCTGATGTAGTTCAGAGCTTATTTGTGGTTGTAGTGTTTAATAGCCTAATGGCTGTAGGGATGAAGCTGTTCCTGAACCTGGACTTTACAGTTTTCAGGCTTCTGTACCTTCTTCCCAATGGCAGTGGTGAGATGAGTGTGGCCAAGGTTATGTGGGTCACCGATTATGCTGGTTGCCTTTTTGAGGCAGCAACTATGATAAATCCCTTCGATGATGGGGAGGTCAGAACCCGTGATGGACTGGGCAGTGTTCACAACATTTTGCACAAGGGACAATTTTTACATTTTACCAAGCCAATTAACCTACAAACTTGTACGACTTTGGAGGATGGGAGGAAACCGAAGATCTCTGAGAAAAACCACGCAGGTCACGGGGAGAACGTACAAACTCCGTTCAGCCAGTCGGGATCGAACCCGGGTCTCTGGCACTGCATTCGCTGTAAGGCAACTCTACCGTTGCGCCACTGTGACCAGTTCCTTGGTCTTACGGGGGGGGGGGGCAACAAACACGGGAGATAATGAAAATTCAATGTGAAGTTTAAATCTATGGGTTGTAGAATACCTAGGTAGTCAATGAGGCATTTCTCTAGTTTGCATTTGGCCTCCACTATGTGAAGAAGGCCAAGGACAGATAGGTTGCTGTAGTAATGGGTAGTAGTTAAAGTGGTGTGTAACCAGGAGCTCCGGATGGTCATTGTATACAGCACAGGTGCTCTGTAAATTTGTAACCTAGTGTGCACTCGGCCTCATTAATGTAGTGTAGGAAACGAAAGGCAGTAGACAAGGTGGATGGGAGGTATTGCAAACAAAAACCAGCCTACATATAAAAAAGTTAAAATACAAACGACAAGCAGTAAACAGTTTTTAAATAAAAAGACAACTGTGTTTGCAAGCAGGGATGCAGTCCATCGCACGACAGAAGGGGGACGAGTTGTACAGTTTGGTAGCCATATGGAAAAAGGATATCCTGTGGCTCTCTGGGCAAAATCAGTCTGTTGCTGAAGGTGCTCCTCAGGTGGACCAGTGTGTCATGGAGGGGGTAAGATGCTGCGCAGATTGGGGAGCATCCTCCCCTCCAAGACCACCCCCAATGAATCCAACTCCACTCCCTGAATGGAGCCAGCCTTCCTGATGAGCTTGTTAGGCAGCAAGCTGCATTTTTTCACACAGAGAGTGGTGAATCTCTGGAACTCTCTGCCACAGAGGGTAGTTGAGGCCAGTTCATTGGCTATATTTAAGAGGGAGTTAGATGTGGCCCTTGTGGCTAAGGGGATCAGGGGGTATGGAGAGAAGGCAGGTACGGGATACTGAGTTGGATGATCAGCCATGATCATATTGAATGATGGTGCAGGCTCGAAGGGCCGAATGGCCTACTCCTGCACCTAATTTCTATGTTTCTAACTCTACCACTACGGCACTGTGGAGTGTCTGCCATTGTGCCACTGTCACACTGTGCCTCCTCTAGCTCCTCGATTCACCTATTCTGGGCAAGAGACTCTGTGCATCTACCCGATCTATTCCACTCATGATTTTATACACCTTTAAACAATCACCCCTCATCCTCCTGCGCCCCATGGAATAGACACCCAGCCTACTCAACCTCTCCCTATAGCTCACACCCTCTAATCCTGGAAACATCCTCGTAAATTTTCTCTGTACCCTTTCAAGCTTGACAATATCTTTCCTATAACATGGTGCCCAGAGTTGAACACAATATTCTAAATGCGTTCTCACCAATGTCATATACAACTGCAACATGGCCTCCTAACTTATGTACTCAATACTCTGACTGATGAAGGCCAATGTTCCAAAAGCCTTTTTGACCACCTTATCTACCTGCGACTCAACTTTCAAGGATCCATGCACCTGCACTCCTAGATCTCTCTGCTCTACAACACTACCCAGAGGCCTGCCATTCCTGCCCTTGTCAGATGTCCCAAAATGTAACACCTCAAACCTCTCTATTAAATTCCATCAACCATTCCCCTGCCCACCTGGCCAATCAATCAAGATTTTGCTGTAATATTTCACAACCACCCTCACTATCTGCAAAACCACCCACTTTTGTATCATCAGCAAACTGGCTAATCTTGTCCTGTATGTTCTCATCTAAATCATTGATGTAGATGACAAACAGTAACGGGCCCAGCACCGAACCCTGAGGCACACCACTAATCACAGGCCTCCAGTCCGAGAAGCAACCTTCCACCATCACCATCTGCTTCTTTCCATGGAGCCTATTAGCTATCCATTCAGCTATCTCTCCTTGGATCCCATGCAATCTAACCTGCCAGAGCAACCTACCATGTGAAACATTGTTGAATGCCTTACTGAAATCCATGTACTCAACATCTACAGCTTTGCCCTCTTCAGCTTTTTTGGTCACGTCTTCAAAAGTACGACCTCCCACGTACAAAACTATGCTGATTATCCCTAATCAGCCCTTGCCTGTCGAAATGCCTGTAATACCTATCTCTCAGAATACTCGCTAGTAACTTTCCAACTACAGATGTCAAGTTCATCAGCCTATAGTTCCCAGCATTAGCTGTGGAGCCATCCTGGGTATTTTGAAGGCGGAATTTGATAGATTAGTAAGGGTGTGAGGTGTTATGGGGAGAAGGCAGGAGGATGGGGTTGAGAGGAAAAGATATATTAAATCTCATAACCCAGATGATATGATGCGGCCTCTGCAGTGAGAGATGGAACAACAACTTCTCCTTCAGAGGCCAGGGTGCTCGTTTTTACTTAGGTTGTTTCACTTAGATCCATTCCCGTTTAATGCAGTGAAGTTGTACAGAAGTCAGCTAACATGAAGTTGTTATCTCTGACAGAAGTTAGCTAACGTTGGCACTGCAGGTCCATATTTCTCGGTCCAGAGCGCTGTGCTGTGTGTCCTTTTCACTGGCACATCTCCCATCGCGAGTACAAATGTCAAAGCCGCCGCCGTTTCTATGTTGCAATTTACATAGAAAGCCATACGTGGAGATGCTTCTGACTTTCTGCAATTGTTTCCTCTTTACTTTGAAGCCAAAGTTAGTCTTAAGCACTTGCTCAGCACAAACGTGGGGAATCCGTCCAAAGTGCCCGCACGGATCGCTGTGGGAAAAGTGAGTCACTGCAGCGCGATAACAGCGAGCAAGAAGGAATGTTTCCTGCAAACCGCCGCCCTTTCAAGGAAAGGCATAAGCTGGGTGCTGTTGGAATTCCCCTTCAGTTTCTTTAGTGTTGTTGAGAGCGTTTATTTATCAGGTGAGCCAGGCATGACCCGGAACAATGAAATCCTTACACGCTGCGGCTGCATAGGGACATGATAATTTGCTAAATCACCTTTTACACCCTATTGACGTAATTCATGGCTGTTATTAACAATTTCAACAGCTTCATTTGCATTTCATCTTTTTGGAAAGGAAAACGAGGGGAACAAATTACTATCTAAAGAGACATAATTTAAAGCTTTGACAAAGTTATGTTGAGCCATGAAAGAGGGAGTTAGATGTGGCCCTTGGGGCTAAAGGGATCGGGGGGTATGGAGAGAAGGCATACAGGATACTGAGTTGGATGATCAGCCATGATTATATTGAATGGCGGTGCAGGCTCGAAGGGCGGAATGGCCTACTCCTGCACCTATTTTCTATTTCTATGCCTACTGCACCTATTATCTATAAATCCGATCAGATCCTGGGGGTTTATCCACCTTAATGCTCTTTAAGAAAGAAAGAAAGCAAGAATGTCCTTGATTATTCAGAGAGGCAAGAAGGAAGATAGCAGGAACCTTTGTGTTTTCTCTAGTCAGAGGTGAGATCCAAGAGGATCGGAGAGTAGCTAACATTGTTCCTTTGTTTAAGAAGGGAAGTAGAGAGAATCCAGGGAATTATAGTGGAGAAGGAACTGCAGATGCTGGCTTACATTGAAGTTTGGTGTGTATGTACTTCTACTGCTGCTTTCGCTGCTGCCGCCACCGCTGCTGCTGGTGCTTGAGGCAGATACAATAGTGGTGTTTAAGAGACTTTTGAGTAGGCATTTGGATATAGAAACATAGAAAATAGGTGCAGGGGTAGGCCATTCGGCCCTTCGAGCCAGCACTACCATTCAATATGATCACAGCTGATCATCCATAATCAGACCCCGTTCTGGCTTTTCCCCCATATCCCTTGATTCTGTTAGCCCCAAGAGCTAAATCTAATTCTCTCTTGAAATAACCAGGGATTGGAGGGATATGGATTATGCACAGGAAGATAAGAGATGGTCTTGGCATCATGTTCGGCACAGATTGTGACCTGTTCTTTTGCTGTGCTCAGCTTTTGGATCACCTGGCTGTGGTTGATTAGTCAGTATGTACTTCTATGTTTTACCTCAACAGCATACTACTTGCTGCTGCTTGTTCACTTCCTCTATTTACCATGGTTGATCTCTTGCCTGATAACAATAGTGGATGAGAGGTATGCTACAATTGGAGTTTAATGGAACTGCTGATTGCCATTTTTAAGTTGATGGGTCTATTTGGTTGAAGACGGTGAGAGTGCCACAGAAAGCAAGCTCTGCAATGAAGGCTGGGATTAATCGCAGTCATTGATAGTTGCCTCTCTGGCAATCCGATTTATAAACATGGGATTTTACTTCAGAGTCACGTGAGTGACTACGTGAAGACCCCGCCAGTACGCATGCGTGTCATATCGTCTATCGCCTTGCGTTACGGCCGGCAGGGTGGACGCGATGCTTCTGTCAGCAGCAGACCTGAAGGTAAGTTTTTAAAAAACCTTTTCAGGTTTACATCTCCTTGCAGGAACCTCTACTTAGAGGCCCTGCTAAAAGTCCGGGGCGAAGTTGGGACGGAGGGGGGACCCCAATCACGAACTTCAGGGAATCCCAGGCATGACCTCGGGGAATCCCGCCCACGGACCAAGGCGCTCCACAGGCCTTCCTGGAAGATGCGCCAACCCCGTACTCGAGCTCCTCTACCTCCCTGAAGCAGAAGTGCAAAAATCATGCACACATGGTTAAGGTAGCTCCTGGGTCGGGTTGCATCAGTCCTTCCATTCGGATAAAGGTATGGAGCCACATCGATGATGTCTCCTGTCACGGATACAAGTTGGTAATATTTAAACTGGTTTGAATATTTACAGTGGTTTGGGATAACATAAGATTATTTTATACTGCACATCAGGTATGGTTGGAGATGCCTTTCAAGGCAGGCTCACAAAATCACTACAATCAGTGCTTCGACTGCACAGAGCTAACAAATAAGTGTTATGGCCAATCTGGATGATATTGAACATACTGCGTTTTACTAAATTAGCCTTATCAGCCATATAGCTGATATATTTGAGAAATTGGGGTTCTCCCCCTTCCAGTTAAATTTAAATTAAGTTGATACCAACTGAAACTATTGATTATTGGGATACTATTAATCCATTTATTTGTCTGGGATTCCACTTGGAGACAAAGATTAGACCTCTGCTATTCCCAGCTGAAGCTATCAAAGTCACAATGGTGGACGAACAATATACAGCGTTGCTCCACTAAACCTGCTAAACGTAAATCTTCAGTCATTTCCAAACTGTTGCTATTGCTCAAAGATGGGAAATTTACTAATACCATCTCTAGTTACGGAGGCAGATGGGATTAGCATGAGTTATCAATTGTTCAGTCATGGTATCAACTCCCAATGGACACCAGGTGCATTATGTGCATTAAAGGGTGCGTGAATATGCATAATCTGCAAGTCCAAGGTGATACGCTTTGGTGGTGGTATACGTTAATCACAGGGGTACAATTAAATTAAAGTATCCGGTGATAGTTTTACCTAACCGCATTTAGCACTGGCGTATTATCATACAAAATCAATGACAACACTGAATGAATGTGTGATCACAAAGTATTTAATGACATCGTGGGTCGATGGAACACTAACGATCGAGATGCTTGCATCCAGGCTCAATCACCAGTTGCAAAATACGAGGCATATCAGTGGCGAAGGGTGCATTCTCGCTACACTAGGGAGGAATGTTCTTTTATGTCTTCCTCCATTTGGCCTCGTAAGACGGGTCTTGCAAAATTCAGCAAGATTTACGCTTCCGGCATTTTCATAGTGCATGCCTGGGTTATATACCCATGGTTCCCGCTGATGTGGGGAATGAGCATTAAACCTTACATGGTTATTCCTGGACACAAAAAAATATGCTGGTTCAGTTGTGATGTTGAAACCATCCTCTGCATGATATAATCAATTCATTGACTTACAGACTCTGAGAGACCGTTCCTGCGGCTCGGGTTGTCAAATCAAAAGCATTGGGAGTGCTCACTGCAGATTGCAGGGATAGCACCAAATAGCAACATTCTTCATAGGAGA
This sequence comes from Leucoraja erinaceus, assembly GCF_028641065.1. NCBI lineage: Eukaryota > Metazoa > Chordata > Chondrichthyes > Rajiformes > Rajidae > Leucoraja > Leucoraja erinaceus. The sequence continues at coordinate 35,919,878 of NC_073377.1, read as the reverse complement.
TGGGAAGTATTGTTTATGCTTCTTTACGTTTAACTCGGCACGGATGACTGATACCTTGAAATTCAGTTTTATGGGATTATAACATTGTTAAAGTTCCATTTACTGTGCCTGAAGTACCTTCTCATCATTTGGCTGCGGGGAACAATAACCACTCTGTCCGGTCTCACCCTCTGACATCTAGATTATAAAGGGTATCGTCAACTTTAAACCTCCCAGGTCTAGGGACGCAGAGATATGGGTTGTTAACATTGTGCTACGTCACTTCGCCGATGGGCACCAGCAACATCCCTGTCCTTGGTCAAACTCACTTACTAGTGGTTATGCCATGGTGCTGAGTACAGCACTACGGGTCCAGTCATTGCTGCACTGGATAGGATGATCATATCTGTGGGCTATAATAAACATGTTTTGTTTATGATTAGTCAAGCAGGGTAGACAGGGACATAAGACCAAACTAGATGTTGCATATCCCATGGACCTTGGGTTGCGTGTGATCACGCATCTACACCAGTATGTCAAGGTCCCTAAGAGCCTTATAGACTCTGACTAGCAATATTGTTAGTTACATAAAACCTCGTTAGAAGGAATCACTACAAACCTTCTCCAGAGGGTTAAATGGGTCTGGCATATACAGGAGTGAACATTGACATTTTGAGTCTCACTCCACCAGGACCGTTATACCTCAGCAGCAGCGTTATGGACCACATCCTAGCAGCTGCAGGATGGTCAAACTAATGATCTGTCCAAATATTCAGAATAAACCAATTGCCAGATCAGGGGTATTTGCCAACTATATGTTAGGTCTGTTTCATACTTCCTCCCGGTTGAGGGAGGTTACTATTATCACTATAGTTCATTAATAGCATCAACATGTCTATATCTATGTCATGTCTGAATGCATTATTAATGTTCACTCATCATTGGCCTACTGATGCAGTGTATGACACCTGGACTCGTTTTCACGGCATGAAATCACAGAGCTTTAAAATCTTCACGTAGTCACTCACGTGACTCCAAAGTAAAATAGTAAGATTAAATGAGAACTTACCAGTTTGATCTTTATTTTATGAGGTGTAACGTTGAGGGATTACATGCCCTCCACGCCCACCCTCTATCATAAAGGTCAACTGGTATTCTAGTTTCTCTTATCTTCCTATGTTCAGTTCAATAAATGTCTGTGATTTCACACCGCTGCTTTGAAAATTGACACGCGTGCGTACTGGCGGGGTCTTCACGTAATCGCTCAACGTTACTCCTCATAAAATAAAGATCAAACTTCAAACTGGTAAGTTCTCGTTTAACCTTACTATTAAATAGCCAAGTCTGCTGGTTGTGCCCTTCAGTCCCCCACCTAGAATGAATCCCAAGCCCATCTTATTCTGTGTTTTGAGAAGTTTCAATGTTTCAGTCCAGGATCATAACATCCCATAGCATCATCAGATGGTGGTGGATAGACATGTCTTTTTCAGTGTAGAATGGGATGTCTGCTTATTTTGTTTTCCATTGTGGTTAGGTGCAAGTTTGTGGCTTGCTTGGCAGTTATTATCTGCCATGCAGTTCTGGGCTTGGTTTCACTATAGGCTACATGGACCATAGGCTGCATACATACAGGACAGCTTGCTTTTCCAGGGACTCTATGTCATTTTATGAACCCAATGATATTCTGATGTTTTTTTCAATAGCCATTATTGACAATGGCTATGCTGGGATTTGAACTTCTATTTGCAAATCATTAATCCATACACATTTGTTACCAATTTCATTTAAATAACTCAAATATTATTTGAAATACGAAAGTTAGTTCAATGGGAAATTCACATGCATGCACAATAAATCATCATAAACAGCAGTGTGAGATTAGGATGCACTTTTATTTTCATAAAATAATATTTTGAATCACTATAAAACCCTCTTTACAGATTTCCTGGCTTTAAATAATGAGTGCAAAGCCTCTTTAAAAATATACAGTCCCTTTTAGTACTGCACCCTTTTATCCCCCTACATTTCTTGAAGGCATGTAAGATAACTATTGACAAATGTCATATTCTTACAGAAAAAAAATTATACAGCAATATTTTACAGTTTGTCACACACGGACATTTCATTTCAAATCAAAAGTAGGTTGATTTAGAATTTATCATGTTACATTAAAATGACATTTATTGACAACTCAGCACTTTTGCAATCGAGAAAATCAATGAGACGTGTACAATTTAATTTTTATAAGTTGTCATAAACAGTCAATATGCTAATTTTGCAGAACTGTTCCGTAATTTGTAACTCCAAGATCTTCTTTACAATATAAATTATGTTTTCAAAACAGGATATAAAATTGGATTTATTTTATGGTGGCATTTGAACATAAATCAGTGATAAAATGGTATTACCTGCCAGTTAAGTAATATCGGCTATAATAGATTTACCAAATGCAGCACATGACCAATGATTACCCTTATATTGCACTAATATGATTTCTAGAACTAGAACGTATTTAATTTGTGGTGGAATTTATGATTAAAGAATGCTTCATTTTCGCTAATTTTAGCAAAAAAAAATTGACATGAATTTAAAAAAGTTGAAATCGCAGTGGTCAGGACAGTGCTTCCTACAAAACCTTTACCTCTCTCCAAAACACAAAAAATATGCAAAGAAATCCTTAAATATCTTGGAACAGAAATGAACTTTGATTAACGCCTTGTACACAAAACCATTTTGTTTAAACCAGTGCCCTCCAAAAAGGGAATTTTCAAATGAGCATGTAAGTAGATCACTCGGGAGGTAGATAGTCTTAGGCCACATCGCAGACATCCACAATAATGACTCTACAGGTCACACCAGGTAGAACTTTTAATAAAATAAAATCAATAAGATATCAGTGTTCAAATTCACATTGATTTATTTTAGGACAATTTAGTTTATAAATAAACTAACTTTTGAAAGAATTCCCAACAAATTTCTTAACTTATAATAACAGTCAAATCTCAAGTGATGTCACTTCTCATTGGTCGCTGTATTAAGTTTCTTAATTTTTTGGTTGAGGCATTGTGTTCAGTGTTTACTTTCAGATGCAATGAATTATATTACACCTATTTAAACATCATGTAACTGTAGTACTTTCCCAATAAGTTAAACTGTTTACTGATTGACCTCAAGAGAAATTCCATCATTTTTTTCATGTGATCTGTAGTGGTGTTTTTTTTCTATGACATTTACTAAACCCTAGGAATTCCCTCCTTCACAGCCTTTCTCCAGGAAAGTGCACCTAAAAACCCACTTCTCTGACCAAGCATTTAGTTACTTCTCCTAATATCACCATGTGACTTCATATCTTTTTGTTTAATTAAATTATTTCTTGGGATTTTGGTTCACTACAATGGAGTGAACTACACTGTTCCTTTCACTAAACTGTTCTTTTATTGCTGAATACAACATGAGGTTCATTGTGGGGAAACCCTTTGGTATAAGGGTTGAACCAGTTTAGCAAAATCTTATCAAACGGCAAGAAATTATCTCAAATGTTCATCGCCAATTCTGCGCAAATTAATTGAAGAAAACATTTATTTTTATACTTTGTAATATATGCACTGTGAATTAACACTTCATTTGGCAAATTGCTTGCAATTACAAAGCATCTGGCAATTTGTAGGAAGCCATTCTTGTATCACAGTACCAGGTGCAAATAAAATTATATGGATATTTATTTGGCTGTTGATGGATTGGATTACAAACGCTAATTGTTGAAGAAATATTTGAATGATATGAAAATACATACATAGTATTTAACTGAAACGTAATGACTGCTTTGCTGTGTTTTTGTTTTCTAAAGAGACATTAATTATTTTATTTTAATATCTTATAAATCAAATAAAAATAGCATGGAGTTAATCTCCATCATTTTCAATTTTGGCCATTTTGGCTCTGCTGTCTCTTGCATAGTTGAGACCCACCCATCATACCCACCCATAGATGCCGTATATGTGGAGTAAGATTGAAATAGCATTTGGAGAAGGGGAGGTTGTCTCATGTAATACTGGTCTAAATATTTTCTCCCTAATAAAGTAACCTGGGAATCTACCCACTGACCTTGTATCGAGAATTGCACAAGAAAACACAGACGAAACGTGGGCAAAACGTTTGAACAGCCTAACAACATAAGCCCACAGTGCTGACGGAAAGAATAGGTTTTGCTTCTAACAGACATTCGGGCGGGTTTTCTTTTTGGTGTAATGATAGAAGAAATCAATGCAGAGAATTTACAATTTGGTAACACCAAAGTCAAATTTCACTGTACTAATTGGTGCGTGTGACAATAAATGTGAATTTGAACTTGAACAAATGGTATTTTTAAAGCCAAAAGTGAAGGAGTTCTTCTCTGTATAATCACTGCCAGTGGATGCTGCTGCATTTATCGGGTAAAACGCTCATGAAGAAACTCTGAGGCACAGAACAACTGCTGCTGGAATCTGTTTCCATTCCTGAAGTGCCTGTATCGTAACATATGCTCACTTATTTACTCCCAGGTTTAATGCCAACAGTGATTGAGGGAAAATGCCTGTGCAGTTAATAGCAGATCCTTTATGCTTACATTTTTCCAAAATGTGGAAACACACTTCAGTGGCAGTGGTGTATGGCAATGCTAAGGTCAATATATTGGTGATTTTTGCTCGGGAATATTTCCTGACAACATGCGCCCAGGCACAACGTTGCCTATCTGTTATTTAGTAACTGACTAGTGACAATAGTTCAAGTGTAGCAAAGCAGAATTTTGTTTGGGGCTTAAAGGGCCTGAAAATGAATGTGCCTCACGATGAAAAATTGGAACCAATTCAATCCTCCATTGCAGCCTCAGCACGACTAATGTGAGCTAAACAACTGTGATAGACTAGCTCAACTGACCAGCCGCTATCTTTTATTAATGGGATCTGGAATCATAGTCCTGGAGCATGGGCTGGAATTCTGCTTTCTCTGATCTTGGCATAACTACATATCAATATTCTAATTAGCTTTGTATGGGCCAACCGTTTGAACGGTCTCAATGCTTTTATGTATAATGTGTTCAAGAGGGAATTAGATATAGCTCTTAGGGGTAAGGGAATCAAGGGATATGGGGAGAAAGCAGGAACGGGGTACAGGTTTTAGATGATCAGCCATGATCATATTGAATGCAGTGCTGGCTCGAAGGGCCAAATGACCTACTCCTGCACCTATTTTCTATGTTTCTATGCTCTGTGTTTAATCCAGGTAGTTTCAGCGAGTTAAATTCCAGCAGCATACCTGCACACACTGTCAACCCTTAGTTTAGTTTAGAGACACAGCAAGGAAACAGGCCCTTCGCCCCACTGGTTCCGCGCCGACCAGCGATCCCCGCACATTAACTATCCAAACCCACTAGGGACAATTTTTACATTTACCAAGCCAATTAACCTGCATCTTAGATTTAAGTACCTGTCCCACTGCGGCAACCTAATTCACGAGTTTAGAAGAGTTTGCCCTCGACTCATACTCGCAGCATGGTCGACACGAGGACCTAGGAGGTCTTTGTAACTCTCCTTCATGCTTGAGAGTAGTTCCCGCGTACTTGAGGCCTCAGCTAGGTCGCGGCGTGCTGAAAAATGCCTGTGAGTAAAAAAAGGTTGTCATGGAAAAAAATCAATATTTTTTTCCTCGTAGGTTTAGTCAAGGTAGGTCCTAGTAATTCATGATGCTATTCGTAGGTAATCGAGGGTAGTCGAAGGGAAAGCTCGTTGAGAAAAAAAACAAAACTGACCGGTAATGTTAAATGCCCGCTAAACATTAAAAGTTGTCTGGCTTTTTAAACGTGTCTCCATTCCTTCTCTCCCCCCCCCACCTCTCCGTGCTTTCTAAAGGACTTAGCGAACTGTGGCAGCCGTCTTTTAAATTCCTGTTCATCGCGGGTGCGAATTTCAGACAGCGCTCCCCCGCTTTCCCTGGCCCCCGCTTTTGCAGTGTGTGTGTGTGTGCCGTCGGTTGATCCGGCTCGCGGTTTCATCGCTGACAGTCGATCCAGCTCGATGTTTTTCAGGCGAGTGCCCTCGAGCTTGAAGGTCGAAGACAGTCACTGAAAAAGCTGCGTTAGTAGCACAGGCCCTTTAGGCTCTTGCCATTTTATATCTATGCTCAATGGAATCAGGTAAATTAAGGAGTCTTTACAATCTGTGCATATAATTAATGCATGGATTTCTCAGTAAGTGCAATCATAGTTTGTGCAACTGTCAATGTTGAGCTGACCACAAAATACATTCAGGATTTAGCATTAATTGAAGATCATTTAAACTCCACTGTTGTTAAGCTCCTTGCTTTTAATTTAGTTCACCACATCACTTTGGCCCAGTAATATCATTGGTCAACTAATGCTCCATTTGGACTTCATGCCTTAAACTGATTTAAGTTTTCGAATAAGTAGCTGAACAGGTCCTTCAGGGACAGACTTGATGATGTTCCAAGCATCATAGTGCATGAGGCCATGCAGAAACTTGCCATTGATTGCGAGCAATTCATCACCAACTTTGATCATTCCAGACTGCTCCGATACGCCACCTGTGGGTCATAACAGGTAAAGTGTGAATATTACTTGTTAGTCAGCAGCTCGATTGGCTGAATGTCCTTCTGTTTCCATGAGAAATTTAAAGGGGTTCTTGTCCTTTTGACAAGATAGGCAGAAAAAGGACACAAAACTTTCAGTGTAATGATGTTACAGGAAGTAAAGCAGTAATGTCTCTGCAAATATGCAGTAAAACGTTGTAAATCCAGCATGCTGGGGAGTTGGATGGTGACGGACCAGCAGATTTTTCAGCTGTTAGGTATAAACCAGCATCTGCAGTTCTTTGCTTCTACAGAATCACCTGATGGCTGACTAAAGGTCAAGTGTTGGAGGCAGGCCTGCATGTGCAGTGGTAGTAACCATGAAACAAATTCACTCTGGAATATTCACCTTGGTTCTTTCCTTATTCTCCCCCCACTCCCACCTCCATTACTTACTAATGGCTGCATGGTGGCAGAGCGATAGAGCTACTGCCTTATAGCGCCAGACACCCAGGTTTGATACAGATTACAGGTACTTGTCTGTACGGAGTTTGTACGTTCTCCCCATGACCTGCGTGGGTTTTCTTCGTGATCTTTGGTTTCCTCCCACACTCAAAAGACGTCCAGGTTTGTAGGTTAATTGGTTTAGTGTAAATGTAAAATTGTCTCTAGTGTGTGTAGGGTAATGTTAATGTGCGGGGATCGCTGGTCGGTGCGGACTCGGTGGGCCGAAGGGCCTGTGTCCGCGCTATATCTCTAAACTAAACTAAAACTAAACATGCTCATGACATATGAGAAAGAGGAGGAGGTAACGGTTGATTGGGTGATGTGGTGGATGTGGAACCATGATCAGGGCAGAGGTGGCAGGAGGGTTAATGCTGGCTATCTCCAATGGGAAAAAATATTGGTTCCTTGCTCCAAATATGCAATGAGAAGCATTAACCTGTATGTGTGATGGAGTACAGCTCCATCTAGCGTTCTGACAACTAAAGCACAACTTATTGCCTTTGGGACAAGAAGTCTCTGAACATATGCATGCTTTGCTTACACTATTACGAGTCTGCAGCTAATCTCTGCCTTGTGGGTTGTGCCATCTTACTGCTTGTCCCCCGGTATGCATTATGGTAGTAGGAATAAAGGCATATACTATTTTCTAAATGGGGAGATAATTCAGAAGTCGGAGGTGCAAAGTGCTGGTGCAGGATTCCCAAAAAGTTAATTTGCAAATTGAATCTGTAGTAAGGAAGGCAAATGCAATGCTAGCATTTATTTTCAGAGGGCTACAATAAAAAAAAAACAGAGATGTAATGCTGAGGCTCTATAAGGCGCTGGTCAATCTACATCTGGAGTATTGTGAGCAGTTTTGGGCCCCATATCTGAGAAAGGAATTGCTGGCATTAGAGAGGCTCCAGAGGAGGTTTATGAGAATGAGAATGATCCCAGGAATGATTGGGTTAATGTATGATGAGTGTTTGAAGGCACTGGGCATCTACTTGTTGGAGTTTAGAAATAATGAGGGGGGAACCTCATTGAAACATACCGAATAGTGAAAGGCCTGGATAGAGTGAACGTGGAGAGGATGTTTCCACTAGTGGGAGAATTTAGGACCAGAGGCCATAGACTCGGATTCAAAAAAGGCGATGAGAAGGAATTTCTTTAGTCAGAGGGTGGTGAATCTGTGGAATTCATTGTGACAGACCACTATGGGGGTCGTCAATGGATAATTTTAAGGTGGATATTGACAGATTCTTGAATAGTACGGGTGTCAGTAGTTATGAGGTGAAGGCAGGAGAATGGGGTTGAGAGGGAAAGATAGACTAGCCATGATTGCATGCGAAGTAGACTTGATGGGCCGAATGGTCTTATGCTGCTCCTAGAACGTATGAACATGCCTAAAGCCTTCTTTACCACCCTATCCACTTTTGACACCACTTTCGGATAACTATAAATTTGTACTTGTAGGTCGGTCTGTTCAACAACTTTCCCCAGGTGCCTACTGTTCATTTATGTTCTCTACTCAGTGCTTCATGTACCTTGACTGTGGTGACAAGCTACGCCTGAACTAGTCTCTTAAAAAGGGCAGACATAAAATGCTGGAGTAACTCTTAAAAAGGGTCATCATAACGTCCCTGCTTTTGCTCGCTAAAGGGCCTGTCTCACAAGCATGCGATTGCATGCGTCTAGCGCGACCAAATGGAAGCGGAGTTCATGCTAAATTTGCGGTAAGTATTCGCTAAGTACGCGGTAAGTGCACGCAAAGTTCGCCCGTGACGTAATTTACGTCAAGCTCACCAATCAGCTGGGCAGGAGGCAGGCCTACTGTATTTGGACGTCGCATGGCGTTGGGCGGTGGCGTCATCACGCAGCGGCATGCCGGGCGGTGACTTCATCACGCAACGCCACGCACTAGGCGTACGCCTTCAAGATGCTGCGTACGACGTCAAGACGCCTGTGGGCCGACAGGCCGTTGGTGCGCGAAGATTTCGGATAGTGCGGGATTTTCGGAGCCTCGCGCGATGTCGGGACCAGCCGCACAACTCCATACGCCTCCGCGGTTCGAAGTGGGACCGGCCCCGCGCAGTCGTACACCTCAAGCGACCACATTTGGTCGTGCTAGACGCATGCAATCGCATGCTGGTGGGACAGGTCCTTTAGCTTCTTTACAGGATGTCCACGGTTCCATATTCTTCCTGAAACCACTTGCAAACTAAAACTTGTACTGCAACTCCATAAATTTACAAGTGTCTACACTTTGTTTCTCTCTGCCCCTTCATCTACTTTAGTATCATACCCGTTGCATTATATTGCCTCTGCTACCTCTTATCTTTTCCACCAACCTGACCTCATGTCCACTTGCACATTATTATCTCACTTACTTGGGAATTCAGTGGAGTCATTAATATTGCTAATATCAGCTTGCAGTTCAGATTTAGACATACAAATAGTGGTTTCAGGTGTTAATAGTGATAGCTCTTTATTACTTTCTGTACGCAACCATAATTAAAAGTTTGCAATTAACAGGCATTCTGTTAGTCTTGAACCTAATCATAAAGGAAATATTCCTACGAATGGTATATTTTTTGGAAGGACTAATTACCTTGAAATATTCTTTTAATATGAAGTGGTCTGTCTCCATGGATTGAAGCCTTCCCACCGTCTAGACTAAATCCGAGACCAGCTGAGGTCTTCAGCAGTACCACAGTGATAGCTCCTTCTAGGTCCACTTTCATGCCTTTAATAACCAAAAACAAATGAAACATTAGCAGGGAAAAGAACACTTGATTTTATTTCTGCCCAGTGATGAATAAATGAAAAAGAGGATATGTGGAAATTTCAATTCTGAAAAACACCAAGCAAATTAGTTTTGAGTTTATATCCAGATAGATTAATTTTAATGGGCCAGACTTCTCTCGCAGCACAGGACTACAGAATATACTGGATGTCAGACGTGAGAGTAAGAGTTCCTGGACATACCACCAAGGCCAGGGTCATTCTGTAATATAGAAACATAGAAAATAGGTGCAGGAGTAGGCCATTCGGCCCTTCGAGCCAGCACTGCCATTCAATATTATCATGGCTGATCATCCAACTCAGTATCCTGTACCTGCCTTCTCTCCATACCCACCGATCCCTGTAGCCACAAGGGCCACATCTAACTCCCTCTTAAATATAGCCAATGAACTGGCCTCAACTACCTTCTGTGGCAGAGAATTCCACAGATTCACCACTCTGTGTGAAAAATGGTTTTCTCATCTCAGTCCCAAAAGACTTCCCCCTTATCCTTAAACTGTGACCCCTTGTTCTGGACTTCCCCAACATCAGGAACAATCTTCCTGCATCTAGCCTGTCCAACCCCTTAAGAATTTTGTAAGTTTCTATAAGATCCCCCCTCAATCTTCTAAATTCTAGCGAGTACCGAGTTAAGGGAATGCACACATTGCACTTTGGCCTCTCGGTTTTATGCAATGACAACTGGGATATCCAACACAAACCAACTACCCTATTCATTTGGATGAGATTACCAACTTCATTGTAAAGGTAAGGAATTGGTATCTTTATTTTAATTAGTAAGAATGTTCTGTCTGAGCTCACATACGTTGAAAACACTTTAATTTTTATTAATTTTTTTTAAAGTTAAACATGGACAATCTTTTTATTTCAACATAATTTTCACTGTCTTATCCACATATTCACTTTTCCTTTGTTTTCAAAATCCAGAAATCTATCAGTTGCTTGAACTTCATGTTTGAGCCTCAACAATTCCACAAAGTACGGAATTTCAAAAATTCTCCACCTTCTGATAGAAATGTTCTTTCATCTCAGTCAAATTGATGCACCTCTTACAGTGCCATCCATAATGTTTGGGACAAAGGTACATCATTTATTTATTTGCCTCTGTACTCCACAATTTGAGATTTATAATATAAAAAATCACACGTGGTTAAAGTGCACATTGTCAGATTTTAACAAAGACCATTTTTATACATTTTAGTTTCACCATGTAGAAATTGCAGCTGTGTTTATACATAGTTCCCCCATTTCAGGGCACCATAATGTTTGGGACACAGCAATGTCATGTAAATGAAAGTAGTCATGGTTAGTATTTTGTTGCATATCCTTTGCATGTAATGACTGCTTGAAGTCTGCGATTCATGGACATCATCAGTTGCTGGGTGTCTTCTCTGGTGATGCTCTGCCAGGCCTGTATTACAGCCATCTTTAGCTTATGCTTGTTTTGGGGGCTGGTCCCGTTCAGTTTTCCCTTCAGCCTATAAAAGGCATGCTCAAAGGATAAAAGGATGTTTTTATGTTTGTTGTTAATTATTTAATGTTGTGTCTCATCTTTATTCGTGTGCTGCAATGGCAAGTCAAATTTCACTACACCAATTGGTGTATGTGATAATAAATGTCCTTTGTATCCTTTGTATTAATTGGGTTCAGATCGGGTGATTGACTTGGCCACTCAAGAATTGACCATTTTTTAGCTTTGAGTAACTACTTTGTTTCTTTAGCAGAATGTTTGGGATCAATGTCTTGCTGTAGAATGAACCGCCGGCCAATGTTTTGAGGCATTTGTTTGAACCTGAGCAGATAGGATGAGTCTATACACTTCAGAATTCATTATGCTACTACCATCGGCAGTTGTATCATCAATGAAGATAAATGAGCCAGTACCTTCAGCAGCCACACATGCCCAGGCCATGACACCCCCACCACCGTGTTTCACAGATGAGGTGGTATGCTTTGGATCTTGGGCAGTTCCTTCTCTCCTCCATACTTTGCTCTTGCCATCACTCTGATATAAATTAATCTTTGTCTCATCTGTCCACAAGACCTTTTTTCCAGAACTGTGGTTGCTCTTTTAACCAAACTGTAACCTGTCAATCCTTTTTCTGTGGCTAACCAGTGGTTTGCATCTTGCAGTGTAGCCTCGGTATTTCTGTTCATGAAGTCTTTTGCGGACAGTGGTCATTGACAAATCCACACCTGACTCCTGAAGATTGTTTCTGATCTGTCGGACAGGTGTTTGGGGATTTTTCTTTATTATAGAGAGAATTCTTCTGTCATCAGCTGTGGAGGCCTTCCTTGGCCTGCCAGTCCCTTTACGATTAGTAAGCTCACCAGTGCTCTCTTTCATCTTAATGATGCTCCAAACAGTTGATTTTGGTAAGCCTAAGTGTTGGCTGATGTCTCTAACAGTTTTATTCTTGTTTCTCAGTCTCATAATGGCTCTTATGACTTCCATTGGCACAACGTTGGCCCTCATGTTGATAAACATCAATAAAAGTTTCCAAAGGTGATGGCAAGGCTGGCGGAAAGACTAGGTGCTGAGAGCTCTCTTATACCTGCATTAAGGAGGTAATTAAACACACCTGAGCAATTACAAACACCTGTGAAGCCATGTGTCCCAAACATTATGGTGCCCTGAAATGGGGGGACTATGTATAAACACAGCTGCATTTTCAACATGGTGAAACCAAAATGTATAAAAAATAACCTTTAATAAAATCTGACAATGTGCATTTTTACCACATATGTTTTTTTTTTGTATTACGTCTCAAATTGTGGAGAACAGAGGCAAATAAATAAATGACAGGTCTTTGTCCTAAACATTCTGGAGGGCACTGTAGTTTGATCCTTGATTCCAGATATCTTAGCAAGGGAAGCATATTCCCTTTGTATTGACTCTGCTGAACTCTCTAAAATGTTCCAATTTTCATTGAGGTTTTGCAACTGCTGCAAAATTTAACAGTAGAAAAGGCCTCTGACAGGATGATCTGTCTGAAGTCCATCAGACTAGTCGGTTTTAGTTTCCACTTTTTGTGGCCAAATTGTCACTTGTGGACTAGACTGTTTTGGAAAAGGGCTGCAGCAATGATATCAATAGGATGTTTGGAGTTGCGTGGCTGCAAAAGGTAATTGCATAAATGTCAGCTGTAATCCAGGTCCAATGCCAACCAGCCCATTATTTACATTTTTCTTATTTGGTTACAGGATGAAGTAAGCAATGACTTAGAATTGGGTGTAGTCCACAATGCAATGTGGTCTGTATTAGAATCTAGTGGAATCAACATTGCAGTGCTCTGTGTTAGAATCCAGTGTAGTCCACACTGTACTGTGTTCTTACCCCTTTTCCGGGGTTACGTCCACACCTGGGTGGTATTAGAGGGACTACGCGCCATCCACAGGCACCCTGGCGGATGTCTGGGACTGCTGGGCACCACAGGGGGTGGAATGCATCATTGATTAGGATTGAAACATAGTTGTTTAAGAATATTTGTTTTACTTGTACTATGGTGGTGGGTTTTGTTTTGAATTATTTAATATTGTAAATAGTATTGTAAATACATTTATTTTTGGTTAAAAAAACTGCACTGAGTTCTGTATTGAATCCAGTGGAATCCACATTGTACTGTGCTCTGAGCTAGAATCCAGTGCTCCACACTGTACTGTGCTCTGTGTTAGAATCCAGTGTACTCCACATTGTACTGTGCTCTGTGTTAAAGCCAGTGTACTCCACATTGTACTGTGCTCTGTGTTAGAATCCAGTGTACTCCACACTGCACTGTGCTCTATATTAGAATCCAGTGTAGTCCACACTGTACTGTGCTCTGTGTTAGAATCCAGTGCAATCCACACTGTACTGTACTCTGTGTTAGAATCCAGTGTAGTCCACATTGTACTGTGCCCTGTGTTAGAAGCCAGTGTACTCCACACTGCACTGTGCTCTGTGTTAGAATCCAGTGGAATCCACATTGTACTGTGCTCTGTATTAGAATCCAGATCAACAGAACAATGATTACTTTACTGACATTCCCCCTTATATTAGCAAGGTTAACAGTCAAGTGTGTAAGAGTTGTAAATGCAGCTTTTGAGCAATTGCTCATAAAGCAATGGATTAAGTTCAGAGAATTGACTGTCACTGATGATGGAAATGCTGGCCGAACTTAGGACTAATGAATGTATTGCAAAATATATTGCAAATAAACATTTCAGACATTTCTGATACTCATTATGACTTTTTAATGTAAAGCAATTGAAAAATTGATGTTAAACGAATGGAGCTGGGAAATTTCTACTCAATAAAGTCTCACCAAAGGAATGAATTACTGTTGTTTTTTGTGATATAGCTGAAATAGGAGGTTAGTTCAGCACACCGGAGAACTTATTGCTCACCTTCAAATAGTGCTATGATGTAATGACTATCTGAATACATGCCAAAATTCACCGATGAAGATTTTTATAGTCAGCAGAGAGATATTAGAGCTTGCCATTGACCTTAAAGATGGGCTGAAAGATGGCAGATGGAGTTTGATGCTGATAAATGTGAGGTGCTACACCTTGGCAGGACAAATCAAAATAGGACGTACATGGTAAATGGTAGGGAATTGAAGAATACAGTTGAACAGAGGGATCTGGGTATAACCGTGCATAGTTCCTTGAAGGTGGAATCTCATATAGATAGGGTGGTAAAGAAAGCTTTTGGTATGCTAGCCTTTATAAATCAGAGCATTGAGTATAGAAGCTGGGATGTAATGTTAAAATTGTACAAGGCATTGGTGAGACCAATCTGGAGTATGGTGTACAATTTTGGTCGCCCAATTATAGGAAGGATGTCAACAAAATAGAGAGAGTACAGAGGAGATTTACTAGAATGTTGCCTGGGTTTCAACAACTAAGTTACAGAGATAGGTTGAATAAGTTAGGTCTTTATTCTCTGGAGCGCAGAAGGTTAAGGGGGGACTTGATAGAGGTCTTTAAAATGATGAGAGGGATAGACGGAGTTGATGTGGGCAAGCTTTTCCCTTTGAGAATAGGGAAGATTCAAACAAGAGGACATGACTTCAGAATTAAGGGACAGAAGTTTAGGGGTAATATGAGGGGGAACTTCTTTACTCAGAGAGTGGTAGCGGTGTGGAATGAGCTTCCAGTGGAAGTGGTGGAGGCAGGTTCATTGGTATCATTTAAAAATAAATTGGATAGGCATATGGATAAGAAGGGAATGGAGGGTTATGGTATGAGTGCAGGCAGGTGGGACTAAGGGAAAAAAAGTTGTTCGTCACGGACTTGTAGGGCCGAGATGGCCTGTTTCCGTGCTGTAATTGTTATATGTTATATATGTTAAAGACAGCTGCCCACAAGGGTCTAAGGATGTTTGGTGTCATGTGGTTTTCACCCGGTCAACCTCAGTAACAATTAAATACCAACCAAGGATGACGTAATCAAGCAGGTTAAACACCCACATTCAAAAATTATCTCAGAAGTCAAATCTCGGCAGGTAATTGTTTTAAGCAAATGTGAACATTTTATGGACTTAAACAAAATACTGGACTATATGTAAGTGATTAAGCTGGAAGTTAAAATGCCAAACTGTGTAGAAAATAAGATTTTATAAAGAACAAAGTTTTGAAATAATTACCTGAAGGAATTGCAGTCCAAAATGTGAAATTATATTTTAAGGCTGATTGATTATTAAACAGTATTTATGACTTCCATTTTAAGATTGACTTTTCCCTTCACCAGTCCAGAGCACTGATGATAATTACAGGCACCTTACATTTTACGCATGTTTGATTTATGCATTTTTGACATAACGCACCTGGTACTTTAATACCAAAGCTTGATTAGCGCCTTATTTCACTGCACCTTTGGGTGCATGTGATGAATAAAACTGACTTGGACTGTGAATTTGACTTTAGTATTTATGGAATAACGGGCTCACATTTACTGCTGACAGCATAGTCACTTACACGTTTAATTTATGTATTGTTGAATAATGCGCTGCTTTTCAAGCAAGTAATCCCCAGGTACAACGCAAGGTGCCTGTTTACCATCCCACTTCCATTTATACCACGATAGACTAACAGTATGGTGCAATCTGAATCTGAGAGCTTCCTGCTCAGCATGAGTTCATGATCAGAGCCATAGACATTAAAACAGTGGAGTTACTGAAGAACGATTTCAACTGTCATATTACATTGTTCTTTATATTTGCTCTCTGATAATCCCTACCTGTTCCTGCTTCTTTTAAGGAAGCATTGTCTCGAAGTGCAGGATGGATTTCTTTAGGAAGTGATGAATCTGCCTTGGATAAAGTATCTTCCATTTTCTTCCCTTCCTTTTTAATCACTATGATGGCCTGTCTAGGTATGCGAGCTTGGTGAAGTACATTGAGAGCATCTCCGTGTGTGGCATTTATGAAGGAGTTTCCATTGATGGATAAGATGTAATCACCTCTCCGAATAGTGCCTTCTTGAGCTGCCACTCCTCTTAAAAATACTTTGTGAATCTGCAAGTAAAAGTTTAAGATTTAAGAGATGTCTTTTGAGATTTCTAGCAAGTCTAGAAAAGTAACATCATTTCTTTTAACATTCCCAAATGACACACTTTGCAATTTGTGTCCCTTTATTTAAAATGTAATTTTAATTTCAAGTTGGGATCTCCCACCTGTTGGCACCAATCATCCCAAACCTGAATTTATTGCATATATGACATCAACGATTTACCCTAAATAGATTTGATTTTTTATCTGCTGTTCCAGATGCTAGCCCTGACTCCAGCAACACAGCCAGCCCACAGCCTTCTGGCACAGGCTAAACCCTACAACTCCCGGCTCCAACCACATACTTTAGTTTAGTTTAGAGATACAGAGCAGAAACAGGCCCTTCGGCCCACTAAGTTTGCACCGACCAGTGATCCCCACACATTAACACTATCCCTCACACACCAGAGACATTATTTTACATTTATAACAAGCCAATTAGCCTACAAACCTGTGCGTCTTTGGAGTGTGGGAAGAAACCGAAGATTTCGGAGAAAACCCTATGCGGTCACAGGGAGAACGTATAAACTCCATACAGACAGCACCTGCAGTTGGGATCGAACCCAGGTCTCTGGCGCTGTAAGGCAGAAACTCTACCGCTGCGCCACTGTGCTGCCCACATCTGCTGGCACTCTGAAAGGGAAGGTGGGAAGTGGGCTCCGGCTTCAGTTCCCACATTCCCTGTCACACACTGGGGCACACAAATATAGCGGAGTCATGGGATATGGGGAGAAGGTAGGAATGGGGTACTGATTGGGGATGATGAGCCATGGTCACATTGAATGGCGGTGCTGGCTCGAAGGGCCGAATGGCCTACTCCTGCACCTATTGTCTAAGACTACACGGGGCGACTCGTGTACGGACTCAATATGGTCTTACTGTATTGCACACTTATATTTAGTATGAATGTGCCTAATGTGAAGAATAATTGTCACTGATTTGTATACAAAGGTACGTGTACACGTGAGAGTAAAGTACTATTGAACCGTTGATATCTAAACCTAGGTATGTTGAGTATCTCATCCAAATGCAACCTCTATGTCTTGCAACTAACAACATTCCACCTGAAAGGGAAAAAAAATCTGTCCACAAATTTTTTGCTCTCACGATTTCTTGTCATTATTTTGCCAATTTATCAAATCATTTTTAGTTATAATCCCTTCATTACCTCTATTGTTTCACTTCCAGAGAAATGTATTTGTAATCCTGTAGATGGCACCAGTTGATGCAATGTAGCAATTGTTCACAGGGAACTCTTTATAATGGATTTCTGATACAAACATTATTTGAGTAATAAACACAGGGGGGGAGCGTTTTTTAAGTAAGGGGGGGGGGGGGGGGGGGGAAGCTGAGCGATCACTGATCACTGGCCTGGGGGGTACCCGGTGAGGGAGTGGAGTGGGGGGGGGGAGGGTGTGGGAGAAGGGCGCACCCCCTCCCACGGTAGGGACATTTTGAAATTTGATGTATTAAAATCATATTTTAGTGCATCGTAGAAATATGATTTCAATGTTTTTTGTTTGAAGTATTTTTAAGATAATGTAGGGCCTACATGAGAGATAGGAGCAGGTGATTATTATTTATGTTATTGCTCAACCTCCAAAAACTGGGGTATAATAATACAGGCCATCCCCCACCTCTTATATCCCCCCCCCCCCACCCCCCGGATTGACGCCAGTGCCATCCACGGTACAGAAAAACGGACTAAAAACGTTGAAATGTGTTATAATTTCAGGTGCTATTTTTTTTGTTTGTAGTTGGAAACGGGAACAAGAAATAATCATAACATTTCCTGATTTTGCAAAGTCATACAAATTATGGCGGCTTGGGGAATTTATTTTTGAAAGTATGCGTTCTCCTTTTGATATTTTCATTTTGATTTGAATTTAGAATCATCAAACCATGACATTAATAAAGGGGGTATATGTTTCAGAATCAGAATCACACTTTATATGTATATGTTTGTGTAAATGTTACTTTTTTAAACATTTCAATGCACCGAGTCTCTTGCCTGAGAGGTGAATCGAGGACCAGAGGACAGATTTAAGGTGAAGGGGAAAAGATTTCATAGGAATCTGAGGTAGACAAAAATGCTGGACCCTTCAAGGGTCTCGACCCGAAACGTCGCCTATTTCCTTCGCTCCATAGATGCTGCCTCACCAGCTGAGTTTCTCCAGCATTTTTGTCTACCTTAGATTTTCCAGCATCTGCAGTTCCTTCTTAAAGATAGGAATCTGAGTGGTAACTTTTTCCACACAAAGGTTGGTGGGTGTATGGAACAAGCTGCCAGAGGAGGTAGTTGAGGCTGGGACTATTCCAACATTTAAGAAACTGTTAGATTGATACATGGATAGGACAGGTTTGGGGGGATATGGACCAAAAGCAGGTAGTGTAGCTGGGACATGTTGGCGGGTGTGGGCAAGTTGGGCTGAAGGGCCTGTTTTCACACTGTATCACTCTATGACTACATTATACCTCCACCAAGCATGAATGCTTCAAAATCAAGTGGTCGAGTTTTATTGCCATATACTCAAGCATAGAAACATAGAAAATAGGTGCCAGAATAGGCCATGCAGCCCTTCGAGCCAGCACTGCCATTCAATATGATCATGGCTGTTCATCTAAAATCAGTAGACCTTTCCTGTTTTTCACCATATCCTCTGATTTCGCTAGCCCCAAGAGCTAAATGTAACTCTCTCTTGAAAACATCCAGTGAATTGGCTTCCACTGCCTTCTGTGGCAGAGAATTCCACAAATTCTTATTTTTAAACTGTTCTGGACACCCCCAACATCGGGAACATTTTTCCTGCAGTTACAGTAAGTGAAAATCTAGCAGGCAAGCAGGATGCTTTCTCCAACCACCTCCATTTGAAGGCCACTATCTTCCACCGCTTCCACCCAGTGCTTGGTACCTACTTCCAGCAGCCACTGGTTGTCCTCCAGGATGCACTGAGCCGCAGCCTGGTCCTTGCCGATCATCGGGGCAAATTCGGCGCAGGTATTCTCACGGCAGCGGCGCAATGCTTCCGACGCCTCCAACGGCCTGGGACTCTTGCACTGAGGCTGCTCCATGGCCGGGACTGCAGCTCCCCGTCCGCATCTGCCCCCGCCGCTGCTTCTGCTTCCATCCCTCCTTCCGCCCCAGCTCTCTCACACCCACAACCAAGTTCCTCAGAGCACAGCAGCGCCTCATCCAAAGCCGGAGACATTGAAACATGTCTAGTCAAAAAAGTAAGTGGGGTGTGCTGCAGCCCACCCCAACCCCCTCCCCCCCCCCCCCCCCCCCCCCCCCCCCCCCCCCCCCCCCCCCCCCCCCCCCCCCACCCCCCCCCTCCCCCCCCCCTCCTGGATCCGCAGCCCATGAAACAGGTTGTTTTAAAAGCAAATCTCCTGATCAAACAAACACTTACAGTGACCGATTTATGTTCCTGGTCCACACCTCCTGCGACACTGAAACCAAGTCCAGCTCCTTCATCTTTGTCCAACACTATGATATAAACGTCTCCTTTATTCTGTTCTCATGGGACAACAAGAAAAGAAATCAGAATTCATTGAATTTTATATTATAAAACAATGCAATGTTTTCCCTTAATGTAAACAAGTGCTAATCTTGGAATTCCTTTAATTCAATTCAAGGAAGAACATTGTGAACAAATGTTGTTTTTCCTCCCTCGTATTGTTTGTCTAAACGTCCTGTGATGATGGTTGAAGGAGGCAAAAAGGTTTTCAGTTTTGAAAACTCAGCTAGAATTACAAAGTGAACAAAATAAAGCCTGTATGTAGGAAGAATGTCAATACAAAAATCAATTCTGGTGAAGGGTCATGAACTTGCAATGTAAAAATGTAATCTCCCTTTTTCATTCCCATTCTGATCTCTCTCTCCTGGGTCTCCTCCATTGCCAGAGTGAGGCCACTAGAGGAACAGCACCTCATATTCAGCTTCAATTCAATTCAATTCAATTCAATTCAATTCAATTCAATTCAAAGCACTTTATTCGTCCCTGAGGGGCAATTTAAAAAGGCGCATTACAGTAGCTTTTTAAAAAGGGACACAATCAACAAACATAAGCAGCACGCATACTGCACACTGCTTATGTTTGTTGATTGTGTCCCTTTTTTAGTTTGGTTAGCATATAATCCAATGGTAGACACAAAATGCTGGAGCAACTCAGCGGGACAGGCAGCATCTCTGGAGAGAAGGAATGGGATGCTGCCTCACCTTTTCCATCATGGTCTGGTTTGGCTCAGCCACCAAGAACGACATCCGGTGGCTGCAGCATATCATCCGATCAGCTGAGAAGGTTGTTGGCTGCAACCTACCCTGCATTGATGAACTGTACACTGCAAGGGCCAGGAAGAGAGCGGGTAAGATCATCTCTGACCCCTATCACCCTGGCCACAAACTCTTTGAAGCACTTCCTTCTGGAAGGCGACTCCGGATTGTCAAAGCCAACACAGCCAGACATAAAATCAGCTTTTTTTACACAAGCAGTAGCTCTACTCAACAGCCAAAAGTCTGTAGCCTTCTTGTGCTCTGGTATTTTATTTCATTCTTCACATGTTTAAATTATAATGTTTTATTTTTAATTGTCTACTGTATATCGTGTTGTTACTTGCGAGCAAAGCACCAAGGCAAATTCCTTGTATGTATACATACTTAGCTAATAACATTTATTAAATTCAATTCAATTCAGTCCAGAGATGCTGCCTGTCCCGTTGAGTTACTCCAGCATTTTGTGTCTACCTTCGATTTAAACCAGCATCTGCAGTTCCTTCTTACACATATAATCCAATGGTATGAACATTGAATTCTCCAATTTTAGGTTACACTCTTCTCCTTTCTCCTCCCCCCACCCCTCTCTTCCCTGTGCCCACTGGATACACCCCCATATCACTTTCCTCCTTTCCTTTCCACCTATATCACTTCCGCTGGCTTTACATTTCACTCCTCTTTATTTCTTATCTTGCATCCTTTTATCTCTTTTCACCTCGAGCCTTTGTTCATCCAAATGCCAATCTAAACCCCTCTTCACTTGCTTCAAGCTATGACATGCCAGGCCTTGTCCCGTCTCCGCCTATTTTCCATCTTTCTTTGCCGTACTACAATCAATCTGAAGCAAGGTCCCGACTTGAAACATCAACTATCCACCTACACCAGAGATGCTGCCTGACTCGCTGAGTTACTCCAGAACCTGGTGTGGTTTTTGTAATGAGTTCTTACTTCTGAGTGCTGCCTGACCTGTTGAGCATTTCCACTACTTTTGGATTTTATAACCCATATTCCATGTTCCCTCTGTCTCATTTCTTTAACCACTTATCTGAATTATTCTTAAATGATGATCTGGCCCGGTGAATGAACAACTCCACCACAGTAACGAACCAAGTCTGATTAAACTCACTCATTCTATCCTTGACCAAGGTAATTGACTGCTCCTTGTCCATGCACGTTTCTCTACAGCCTTCGACACAGGAGCCCACCTCATTCCCTTCCAAAGATCCTCTTAACATTATCCCAACCTTTTTCGTCCCATTTACACCTGGCAACTTCAAGGGGTTGTCCCACTTGGGCAACCTAATTGGCGAGTTTAGAAGAGTTTGAAAAAATGACATGTTGAAGACCTCCTGCGACTATGTAGAAGACCTCCTTCAACTATGTTGAAGACTAGCTACGACTAACTTCGGGAAAATTGGACATCGAATAGTGGAGAGTGAAGCCGACCTCCTTCTATCTCCTTCGACCTCCCTTCGATATGAAGACTATCTACGACTACCCTCGCACTACCTTCGACTACCCTCGATTACTAACTAACATGCCGACCTACTACGACTAAACCTACGAGTAAAACAAATTTCGATATTTTCCATGGCGACCATTTTTTACTCGCGGGCATTTTTTAACATATTGAAAAAAACACTGTGACCGAGCTGAGACCTCGAGTACGCGGAGACTACTCTCGAGCATGAAGGAGAGCTACGAAGACCTCCTATGACCTCGAGTCGACCATGCTGCGAGTATGAGTCGAGGGCAAACTCGCCAGAACTCGCGGATTAGGTCGCCCAAGTGGGACAGGCCCTTCAATAGCACATAACAATGTTATTTCACTTATTTATGAACAACTAATGATGACCAGATAATGATATACCACAACCAAACACAGTTAGTCAATGAGAATAAATATGTACAAATCGAGAATCAACAAATTTACCCCTTGGGTAGGTGAAATCTACCCCTAGGGGGGGTAAATTTACCCCAGGTTGGGAACCCTTGATCTAGTTGGAGCGCACTTTATGTGTTTGGTTCCATTCTTATTAGAGGAAGTCACAAAGGTCATCAGTAATAGCTTCTCTTCCCACATGCGGAAGATTCTCCTAGAGTCTGTAAAGAGCAATACCTCGTCTCTTCCCATTTCTCAACTCTATGTTGCCCCTAGGCAACACTGTGAATGGCAGTACGCTGATGACACCCAGCTCTACCTCATCACAACCTCTCCTGAATCCTCGACACTCCCTCACTGTCAGACTGTTTACCCAACCTCTGACGTTGAAAGTGTATTGTGCAATCTCCCAGAATGAAAGGGCAGGAATCTCCTCCAGCTAAATAGCAGGAAAAACAGTGACAACACCCAGTCTTTAACAAAATTCCATTGCCAAGAACTGCCGCTATTTTCCATGCTGGTACCTGCAACTAAAGGAGACTGTTGGTATTATATCAGTCTATTTCGTTCTACATAACAGCAAATGACCAAACATATGTCTTAACTCCACTGCTGTGAAAACTC
This sequence comes from Leucoraja erinaceus, assembly GCF_028641065.1. Lineage (NCBI taxonomy): Eukaryota > Metazoa > Chordata > Chondrichthyes > Rajiformes > Rajidae > Leucoraja > Leucoraja erinaceus. The sequence continues at coordinate 35,896,733 of NC_073377.1, read as the reverse complement.
TCAGTGTCAGTTTAGTTTATTGTCACATGTACCGAGGTACAGTGAAAAGCCTTTTGTTGCATGCTAACCAGTCAGCAGAAAGACATGATTACAATCAATCCATTTACAGTGCATAGATACATGATAAGGGAATAACGTTTAGTACAATGTAAAGCCAGCAAAGTCCGATCAAGGATAGTCCGAGAGACATCAAAGAGGTCCATCTGTAACTTCTCATCTGTCCCTTTGCTAGGTCCAGATCTAATTATTAATTATCCAAATACATTACTTGCTGAATTCCTTTATTCTACTCTCCAACCTGGAGTCATTCAAAGTCTTCCTGCCTGTTTCCTAATCTGCATTGAGACCCTTCCATCATCACCCAAGTGTTTGGTTTCAGTTAACCAATACCTCAACTTGAAAACCCTCATAATTAAAAAAAAAAAAAATGACAATAGTTTCACCCTTCATCTCCTTCAGCATATTTTAGTATAAAAAAATATGCATTCCTCCAATTTTGCACATCCTTGAATGAAATTACTCTACCATTAATAGTTATATCAAGGTCCTACGCTCTGATATTCTGTCACAAAATCTCTCCACCTCCCTTTACATTGCATCAGAAAACCTACCCGTTGTTTACACATATCTTTGCAAGGGGGCTGGAAACTCACCACCTACTCGTTCCATTCCACCCACCATCTCTCTCTCTCTCTCTCTCTCTCTCTCTCTCTCTCTCTCTCTCTCGCTTTGTGTTTCACTTCTCTCCTTCGTTCCTTATCCAGCAACATTTCAACCATTTCACTTCTGGACTTTGTTACTATTGCACCCATCTGCCAATCACCCTTTCCATATCCACATCTCACTTCCCAGTTTTCCCCCGCCCCTTTATCTCACTTTTATTTTACTAGATTTTCCCCCTCTACTCTATCAGTAGGAAAAGGGATCCTGATCTGAAATGTCAACTGTCCATTTCCTCCCACAGATGCTGCCTGGCATGCTGAGTTCCTCCAGCACTTTGTCTTTTGCTCAATCTTTGTTCAATTTGTCATTTGATAACACTCCCGCAAACCATCCCTGGAAACCTTTTGCTACATTAAAGAAACTATATATGGGGAAATTGCTACTGTGATAAAGCATCCCACAGACTCCAGCCTGCGCAATTTGAAGTGTCTTGCGCTTTCTTTCACAAATGTATCATCCCCTCTCCCATATCAACTTCTGTTTGTCAGCTATAAAAACCTGGATGCAACATAATTTCCTCAAACTCAACAGCGATAAGACAGAATTCCTCCTCATAGGCTCCAAAGCCACACTCAGCAAAATCAATAACCCCACTATCACCATCGACGGACCACTGTCTCCCCATCTCCCCAGGCCCGCAACCTTGGCGTGATCTTTGATTCCACCCTCTCCCTTGAGCCTCACATCTGCCATGTCATTAAAACCTCCTTCTTTCATCTCCGCAACATCGCCAAACTCTGACCCTCTCTCACACCTCCCACTGCTGAAAGACTCATCCATGCCTTCATCTCCTCCCGACTGGACTATTGCAACTCACTTCTCCTTGGCATCAGTTCCACCTACATCAACCGACTCCAACTGGTCCAGAACGCAGCCGCCCGACTCATCACCCACACCAAATCCTGGCATCACATCACTCCAGTCCTCAAACAACTTCACTGGCTTCCCATCTCCCACCGGATCACCTACAAAATCCTGATCCTCACCTACAAAGCCCTCCACCATCTGGCCCCCCCATATCTCACTGACCTCCTCTCCCCCTACCAACCCTAACGGTCCCTCAGATCCACATCAGCCGGTCTCCTCTCCATCCACAAGTCCAACCTCCGCAGTTTTGGGGACAGAGCCTTCTCCAGGGCAGCTCCCAGGCTCTGGAACTCCCTCCCCCAACTGATCCGCAATTCCGTGTCCCTCACCATCTTCCAGTCCCGCCTCAAGACCCATCTCTTCACCTCTGCCTATCCTTAGCCCCACGTGCCTCCCTTTTCATCTGTGCTTGAATTGCCTCATACTGTGTTTTGTATTGAATTCTGTATTTACTTTGTGTACTAGTCATGTCTCTACTATTTATTTCATTCCCCTTACATGTTTTTCCTCTACCTGCTAAATTTTTGTAAGGTGGCCTTGAGACTCTTGAAAGGCCCCCATAAATAAAATTCATTATTATTATCCTCTGCAAAATCACTCAACTGCTACAAATAACTTGCCCCAGAAATTAGTCTGAAGAAGGGTTTTGGTCCGAAACTTTGCCTATTCCCTTCGCTCCATAGATGCTGCTGCACCCGCTGAGTTTCTCCAGCGTTTTTGTGTACCTTCGGTTTTCCAGCATCTGCAGTTCCTTCTTAAACACCAGAAATTAGATCATTTGGTGTCCATTTCCCATTGTTGCCAGGGTAGACTACAATGCTTTTAATTAGCTGCCTGGGGTGCCTGAAAGCAGCAACATTCAATGTATGAAGCTAAAGAAGCATTGCTGCCAACTGTTGCCACATTTCATTTTGGACTAATTATCCATGGAGGTTTACTCCAGCCTACAATCCAACAACTACTGCATCGGCTGAATGCACACACTTCTTGAGCAGAACCCTGCGAGACACTATCCATTTCCAACTATCTAAAATATATTATAATGTTTCAAACCAGTATTTAGGTCCTTCCTTCATTCTCCTTAATCTTGCTTCATAATTTCCTATGGGCCTTCCTGATAAAGGTTCCCTTTAAGCTACTGTAACCCACATCACCTCATTTTTAATGATCATTCTTGGATCTAAGCGTAACTGCAAAAAACTATTTATATGATTTCATTCCCTACAATATTTAGCTGAAGAAAATGCTGAAAATTAACTTGAATCCTGTGTTACAGGGTAAAGTTTAACAGTGAAAGATTAATCCATCTGCTGAGTTAATCACAACAAACTTGGCAAATTTCATTCCTAGTGCAGAAAATATTAATAAGAAGGACTGACATCAGTGAACGTTTCTCGCATGGATTCTTGCATGACTGGACTGCCATCTGTATATGTGAGCAGACAAGTTTAAATATGTGATTCGCAGCAATTCCAAGTTTCCACTCAGTAACATGAATTCTGTTGGCAATCTGCCTGCACCAAATGCAGGTAATCAAAGTTGTGCCTTGATACAATACTTCAGCTGGAAGTAGCATTTCCACACCTTGTACAAGTGTACAAGGCCTCATCATGAGGGTACTACTCATTATGCAGTGGATGGGAAATAGGGTGCACGGTTTTACTATGGCACGATCATTCTACTTAATGTGTAGGAAGGAATTGCAGATCCTGGTTTAAACCAAAGATAGACACAAAAAGTTGGAGCAACTCAGCGGGTCAGACAGCATCTCTGGAGAAAAGGAAAAGGTGACGTTTCGGTTCAAGCCCCTTATTTCACTTTTCAGAGATTCCGTCTGATCTTCTGAGTTACTCCAGCTTTTTGTGTTTATCTTTCATTCTACTTAAATGTCAGTTCTTAATGTCAATAATTTTCAGAAAATCTGAACCGTGGTTAATCAAGCAATAATCATGGGAATCTGTATTGTGTAATTCCATTCGCATAGTTGATACAATCAAAAACAAAGTAAGTCAATCGAGTCAAACACAGATCTGTGATCACCATGATCTGGGCTTCACTCCAGTTAAAATGCACTTTAAATACAATTCCTTTGTAATAATCTTTTGCAAAGAGTTATTTGCATCAATTCAGTCCAAGTCTCAGTGCATTTGTGCCCCAAAGCAAAGAACTAGGTTGCTGATGTGCTGCTGTTGTTGAGTCTACCACCAGGACTCTAAAGTGTTACAGATATGCTATGGCATTCCGTTCTTTATCCGCTGGGCTGAATTAATCTTTAGCCAGACAATATCTTAGAAGTTAACTTGATTACACAGTAGGAATAGTTGTGAGACTGACTGAAGTTTAAACTACCTACTGAACTATTGCTACATAAACGTAACACAGTCAGAGGCCAGATATCAACTTTGCTGCACGAAGGGAATGTGTACCGTTGACATGATATTGAGGGATGGGGCCAGGCCATTGTCAGGGGGGACAGAATGAACTTCACTCAGTGGTGTGTTACAATACAACAGAAGTGATCTCAAGTTTGAATAAAAACAAATACTCTAGGAAACTTACATTGTTGCTCTGCATAAAACTGTCAGATAGCAAGAACTGACCCGATCCGAAGCATCACCTATCCGTGTTATCCAGGGATGCTGCCTGACTTACTGAGTTACTCCAGCGCTTTGCGTCTTTTCTTTTGTAAACCAGCATCTGCAGTTCCTTGTTTCTACATTTTGATCCAAATGCTGATGTACAATATATATTCTAATGGACAGTGGAATATTTATGGTGCAGAAACATGCAAAATGGTTCCATTATCTGCATTCCAAAGCTTTGGTTGAAACAACAATGCCAATCCAGAGACAGTCTTCAAGTGCAAGTGCAAGTGCACCCTGATGTACATCTTGCTCTGTATATTTCAAAGCAATAATTCACGACTTGGTAGATAGATTAAGCATAAAGGAAGTCCGCAAGTTATGAAAGAGTTCCATTCCTGAGAACTGTTTGTAACTCAAACTGTTTGTGTCAGAAGTGAACATAAAACAGTGCAAGGGAGAGGATCACAGAAACAGCTGTGACGGAGAGCAAGCAGGCAAGGGAATAGTGTTCCCCAGTCGGCTTCACTGACTCGGTAAGTGAGCCAAATAGTCTGCTCAGCACTCCCAGCTCTGCTGGGCTCAACCCAGCCCCTGATTACTGTTGGAGTAACTCAACGGGACAGGCAGCATCTCTGGATAGAAGGAATGGGTGCCGTTTCAGGATGAGACCCTTCTTCAGACTCGAGCCGAAACGTGATCCATTCCTTCTATCCAAAGATGCTGCCTGTCCCGCTGAGTTACCCCAGCATTTGTTGTCTATCTTCGGTTTAAACCAGCATCCGCAGTTCCTTCCTACAACCTTGGTTGCTGTTGTTCAGAGTTGGGGAATGGGTGTGGAGAGGGAAGGAATGTGGAAATGCCTCATTCCCACCCAGCAGTCCGCAGCAGCTGGATATTCCGTCCTTGCCGGTCGGTCTCTCCAATGCTCGTCTATATGCCCAGAAGTTGGACATTCGTAACTTGGGGAAGACCTGTATCTAGATGCAAGGAACTGCAGATGCCGGTTTACACAGGACACAACGTTCTGGAGTAACTCAGCGGGTCAGGCAGAATCTATGGACAACATGGATAGGTGATGTTTCGAGTCCAGCCCTGAAACGTCACCTATCCATGTTCTCCAGAGATGTTGCTTAACCTGCTGAGGATATACATCTATTACAAAACGACAGAAATAAACTGAAAGCTGCAACGTTTGCCTCAAGCCCCTACGTTTAGCAATTTGTATAGCTGCTCACCTCAGCTGCAGTCTCAGCTTCCTGCAGTATTTTTGTGATGTCAGCTTTAGCCATTAGTAAGGACAAAACCACCTGTGCTTTTTGTTTCTCCAGGATGGAACGAGATAAATCTTCAAGGCTGAAAAACACAGTTTGAAGGATTAAGTATGCCATTAATCAGTTACATTACAAAACTGCCCAAGAATATAATGCTTTCACACAGAGGTATCTTATCCTAACGAGAAAACGGGGAATTACAGACCAGTTAGTCTAACATCGGTAGTGGGGAAACTGCTAGAGTCAGTTATTAAAGATGGCATAGCAGCACATTTGGAAAGTGGTTAAATCATTGGACAAAGTCAGCATGGATTTACAAAAGGTAAATCATGTCTGACGAATCTTATAGAATTTTTTGAGGATGTAACTAGTAGCGTGGATAGGGGAGAACCAGTGGATGTGGTGTATCAATAATTTGGATGAAAATGTACAAAGCATGATTAATACGTTGGCAGATAACATTAAAGTTGGTGGTATTACAGATTGTCAAGATGGTTATCAAAAATTACAGCAGAATCTTGATCAGCAAGCAGGCTGAGGAATGGCTAATGGAGTTTAATGCAGATAAGCGTGATGTGTTGCACTTTGGGAAGTCAAACCAGGGCAGGACCGTCACAATGAATGGTGGGGCTCTGGGCAGTGTTGGAGAGCAGAGGAATCCAGGAATGCGGGTACACACTTTCCTGAAAGTGGCATCACAGATAGATAGGATGGTCAAGAAAGCTTCTGGAACATTAGCCTTCATCCTACAGGGTACAGAGTATAGAAGTTGGGGCATTATATTACACTTGTGCAAGATGTTGGTGGGGGTGCATTTGGAGTATTGTGTTCAGTTTTGTTCACCCTGCGAAAAGAAAGATGTCTGGAAAGAGTGCCGCAAAGATTCAAGGACTGGAAGGCATCGTTTTAAGATGAGAGCGGTAAGGTTTAAAAGTGACCCAAAGGACAACTACTGCCAAATGAAGTAGTTGAAGCAGTTGATATAACATTTAAAATACCCGTGGACAGGTTTATAGATAGGCAAGGATCAGAGACTATAGGCCAAACGCAGGCAAATGAGACTAGCTTAGATGGCCATCTTGGCTGACATGGACTAGTTGGGCTGAAGGGTCTGTTTCCATGCTGTATTACTCTATGTCTAGTGAGTGAATCTAAATACTATTTTTAGAATTATTACACAATGCCAGAATTACTGATTTATAATTGGCAATGATAAGGTATGTTGTGCGAAAAAAAAGATGAATGCCAAGGTTTCCAAGACCAGTTCTGTTTTAACATGTTTATAACGGGTTTACCCAAAATGAAACAAGTCAAGGGAATTTGATCAACAGGCTCAGAAAACACAAGTTACTGGAGAATCTTGAAGTGTTATTTAGATAGTTTAAACATGTATTTCTGGACAGAAAATGCTGTAAATGCTCAGCGGGTGAGACAGCATCAATTTAAAGCAAAACAGAGTTAGTGTTAAAGGCCAGAGACCCTTCACCTGGCCAGATGAGTGTTTTCACCATTTTCTGTTCTTATTTCAAATTTCCAGAACCATCAGTTCTTTGATTTTCAATTGTCTTTCTAGACTCTTGTGTGTTCTTTACATTTAGAGATTAATGATAGATCACACGGCACTCTGAAATGAATGTAATTCTTCATACACAGCTGATAGTTACTAACCTGACAGACCAACTTTTCCCTTTATTTTCAGACAACTTCCTGCTGTCCGTCGATTCATCATCAGACCAAGAATCCAGAGTTCCAGTGCTACTTTTCCAGTTGCTCTTTGACCTTGAACTCGAAATTCCTGATCTGTAAATTTTCACTAAACCAGACCCATTAGTAGCACAAGAGGTTGCAGAGGAAATATTTGTGAGACTTTCAGCACTTGGACCAATAGAATTTCTTGGCTTAATCTCCAGTTCAGTTTTAAAGCTGTTGGTCATTGGATCAGTAGAATAATCACTGCACAGTTTGTCAAGGTCTGGCATGCTTAGAGCTCTAAGCTCCCGTAGTTTGGAGCGAGACAAAGAGTTTGGTCGGTGCTTGACCGATGACCTGCCTTTAGAATTGTTAATCTTGCATGCATTGACATCCTGCTCTTGAGACTTTTCATTGCTGGTGTCACATTCACTGGACTCTTTAAGCCCCTTGGCAATGCTCTCTGAACAGTTTGTTTCAAAGCTCTGTAAAGCGAAGGTCGATGGATCCTTTTCTAATTGCATCGATGTAAAGGCAACTTCAGAGGTACCTTCAGTATAAGAACTCAGACTGCGTCTCAGTACACGTGATGCATCAAAATCCCGACTCAGTGAAATGTTGGATGTCATTAAAGGGATGGCACTCCCCGATATTCGCCGTCCTATTGCTGGCTTACCATAGGAACATGCATTGCAATTAACACAGGATGAGGCAAATAAGTGTGCGTCTATTTTCCTGATAACAGGTTTGTCAAAGCTAGCCAGGCTTTCAAAAGATTTAATTCTCTGTTTAACAGAAAAAGAGCCACTCTCTGGTGGACAATTCAATTCATTGGTAAAACATCCCATAGTTGACTTGCCCTTGTCTCTTTGATAGGAAAAAAAATCAGTGCTGGAGTGCTTCTCTTCACTCAAACATTTCCTCAAGGGCCCAGTTACTTCAATTCTTGGTTGAATATTTTCTGGATGTTTAACCGTAGTGTGTAATTGCAAAGTCTCAAATGATTTTACCTGTCTATCCAGAAGTGGGGGTTGTTTATGAGCAGCTTTGATTGTATGGTCAAATGGACTTTTAACAACAGTTGTATCCCCACTATTCAGCCCTTCAGGTGTCTGCTCCAACATCATGGGAGGCTTTGGGGCTTTCTTTGGTTTCTGTGATTTATCCAACATTAAGGGGGATTTAGGCAACTTGTGATCTAAGAGTTCTGAAGAGGTAGCCACACTATTAACATCTTTCCTCTCCAGGGAAGGTGATGTTAGTTTTAATTCTATAAAGCTACGTTGCGTTGCCATGCTTTCCTGATCATCTTCTAAGTTAGTACACAAAGGGTGAACAGGAGAATCTTTCAAATGTTTTGGTCCTGTGGATATCAATTGCTCCCCTGATTTTCTGTCTTGTACTTGTTTATCGATTACTTTCTGTGCCCCTTGTGATAATTTCTCAGAGTTTTTATTGACCACGTTTTGCTTCTCACAATGCCTCAATTCAGTCACAGGTGTGACGTACATTTCAGTGGATCTTTCCTGGCTCGCTTGTACAATGTTCTCCTCATTTTCTGAATTTCCGGACTTCCCGAATGAATTGGGAGAACTTTTAACCCATGCATTTTTCTTGATAATATGGAGCGTTTCTTTAAGTGTTTTATCTTTTTGCTTCTGATCTAATGGAATCTGTAATTCAAGCTCTTTTTGGAATCTAGATTCTCCTGTCATTCCTTGTTTTTGCCTTTCATTGCTTAAGTCAGTTTTGGTGACATCAGATAACTTAGTTACATCTTTATTTTGCTGCCTTGTTTGGAGACCAGCGTCTGTTGCCAAGTGCATTAAAATCTGTTCTCCTGAAGAATATGCAGGGATTTTACTAATCACTATCTCTTGATTCATTTCAGGTAGATTTTTCTCACTCTGGTTATTTAAATCACATATTAATGAAGCTCTTTTAGTTAAGAGTGTTGACGCTAGCTGATCTATATCTGGTGACTTTTCAGGGCATTTCTGCATGGTCACTGAATTTGTGGATCCATCTGACGACTTTGATGCATTTTCACAGATTTCTGAATGAGATTTTATTTTACTTTTAATGCTGAGTCCTTTTAGTTTTGGTGCCGAATTGAACTTCTGGGCTTTGTCCTGAAGCTTAGCTCTGATATACATTTGAGATGGTGGTCCACTTTCACTCTGCCCCTTATATTTCATATTTTGGGTTGCTAAAGATTGTTTGGATAGATTAAGAGGATACCTTTGTGGCTGAGGACAACAATTTTTGGCAGTACTTGACAGCACTTGACTCTCCTTTTTGATAGAAGTTACAGATGAAGCTGCATCAACAGCATCCTGGTTACACTTATTTGTAGCAGATAGCCTGGGTTTGAGCACTGGATGCTGACACTGTAGGCTTGTACTGGGAATTTCTACGCTCTTCGTATGGTTCAAGGCATCCATGGAAGAGGACAAAGTATCGTCTGTTCTGCCCGATTTCAAAGAAGTTTGAAAATGTAGTCTAGACACAGAGAAGGCAGAATCAGTACGGTGGACTAACTTTTCAACAAAATCACGGGCAACTTCTTCAAAAGAATGGCCTTGTTTATGAGGATTATGATTCTTGGTTACATCTGTAGTTTGATTTATATTTTTTAACGGATATTGCTTGGAAGATGCATCTAACTCCTGAATTTCGATTTGTGCTTCATTTATATCATTGGTAGAAAGGTGGGCATTGCTTTCAAATTTGATCTGTTTGGAAGGCCCGGTGGAGACTGAAAATGGCAGTGATTTAGTGATCTCTGTAGGATTCTCACCAAAAGCACAAGTTAGTGCAGAAGCAGTTAAGGTCTCTCCATTTCTATAGGATGTTGAAGATAGGTATGTGTGTGCTTTTCCGACCACGGATATTGTTGCATTACTTTCTTCTGTTGCAATCTCATTTCGTGGCAAATCATTCTTATTAGGATTTGGCAAAGGAGGCACAGTTTTCCCTAAGGTGGTAGATTGATCGCTGGGTCGGTAGCAGATTTCAACCTCTTCAGTATCCGAATCTGCAACATTCAAGCTTTCACACTGACTGAAAACAACATCTCCAGGCAGAGCCTTTGCCATTTTATCATGAGATACATGAGGGCTGTCAGAAGATTCGGTCTCCGAATCAGAATCCACAGCAGCAGCATACATGGAGTGTTGCTCATTATTTTCTATGACATCTGTTGAACTTAATGATTTTCCCTCTCTCTCAGTACTTAGATTTCTGGAGTAGTTAGTCAGGCAGGTTTTGTTCACTGAAAATACTTTGCCTGTGTTGACTGAATTCAGAACAGAATAATCAAGAATATCCTGCTTGATGCTGTTTAAGGAATCACATTTACCACTGACATCATTTGTGCTGTTGGTAGTTTTTACTGAATTAGCAACTTTTACATCATGATCCATTTTTGAATTGGGAGACCATGATTTTGCAATTTCTTCCTCAGTGGAATTGAGATCATTGACAACGTCGTCAATGTCTGTGATTGGGATGTCACATTTGTTCTTGTTGTGGGGAGAAATCTCTGACTTCTCCTGCTTCTCAGTAGAATCCCCACCAAGTTCTGCCTGGGCCTCACGGCATCCTCTGGCATTTAAGTTGCTGTCATCCTCAGAGAGCTCAGGCTCGACCAAGTTCACATCTGTTGAGGTTGTTGAGATGATACGGGATAGTCTGTCCACAGCTGTGGGAAAGAAAAATGCTTTTAATAATATTGTCATTTTTCAAATCCAAAAAGAGGGTAGATAGAGAGGCGTAAATAGGACAAATAGTTGGAACTTCTCCCAGGAATGTAAATGTCAGAGACAGACGGCATAGCTTTATGGTGAGAGGCACAAAGTTTAAAGGAGATGTGGAGGACAAGTTAGTATTTAAACACAGAGGGTGGTGGGTACATGGAACGCACTGCTGAGGATGGCAGTGGAGGCAGATATGATACTGGCATTTAAGCAGCTTTTGGTTGACACATAGTTATACAGGGAATGGAGGGAAGTAGATGACATGCAGGCATACATTCATTTATCTTGGCAACATGTTTGACTATCTTGGTGAATATCTAAAGCTAAGAAACTGGCATAAACCTAAATATTGTTTCCACCACCAATGATAGTTTAACGTTTGGTGCAGACTTGTTGGGCCAAAGTGCCTGTTTCTTTGGTGTATGACTCCATGACTTACTAATGTTCTACAATAAAATGGGAATGGAAAATGAGTGAGATGCCTTTAACTTCCAGCATCTGCCAGCCAACACTCTCTCTTGCATCAGTTTATAGAATGCGTGTATGGATGGTGCATTTTACTGGTTTTATTACCACCATCTCAATCTCGAAAAATCTGCTGATTGGAGCAAATTGTTCCTGTATATTTGAGTAATTTTATCCTTTGTGCCCTGTGATGAAAAAGGTAGTAATATCTGTGGTTAGATGCTTCTTAATTTATTCATATGATCTTGATCACATTTAGTCAAGTCAAGTCAAGTCAAGTCAAGTTTATTTGTCACATACACATACGAGATGTGTAGTGAAATGAAAGTGGCAATGCTCGCGGAACAACAAAACAACCAAACAAATTATAAACACAATCATAACACACATATTATTTTACATAATAAATAATAGAAGGAAAAACGTTCTGTACAGTTAGTCCCTGGTGAGAAAGGCGTTTACAGTCCGAATTGCCTCTGGGAAGAAGAAACTTCTCAACCTCTTGCATGGCAACGGAGGCGTTTGCCTGACCGTAGCGGTGGAACAGTCTGTTGCAAAGAGGTCTCTCAGATTTTTTTGCTCTGGAGTTGCACCTCCTGTTGGTTCCTGCAGGGGGTGGGGTGAGTGAAGTTCCCATAGTGCTGGTAAACCAACTGCAGAGCTTTACAACAGAACCAGATGGTAATGTTCCCAAAGATGCTTTCCCACCGCCACTGCGTAGATACTGGGGGATCCTCGGCTCTGAATTTCCTCAATTGCAAGGTGGTAATTTGCCTTACTCACCAGTGCTGAGGCGTGTGATGACATGTCATATCCTCAGAGATTGGACTCCCAGATATTTAAAACAGTTCACCCTATCCACATGATAAGGTTTAAACTCAATGGAGTGACGTTCGGATGATGTGCCCTCCTAAAGTCCAATACTCCCAAGGCTGTTCTCCGAAGAGTGCTAGATCACCATCCCGGTAACTTTATCACCTCAGGCCCACCACCACCACAGTGTCAGCAAGCAAACTTATTGTCTACTGGTAATTCCCTCTGAACCCTGTTCAGAGCTTTCTCAGAGAGCACTGAGAATCAACTACATTTATGGGTGATGACTGAAAAGAACAGATTTTTCCCCCCTGGAGGGCACAACCAGCTGAGGCTTTACAACACCAAAAGTGTTACGAGTTTATTTATTGAAACTTTCACGGCCAAGATAGGGACTTTGAACAATACAGAACACTATTAACTTTAACCTATATACACCATAATCGTTTATATATTGAGTTCAAGCATTCTTCAACAGACCAAAAGTGTTACGAGTCGATTGAAACTTGAGATAGGGTATACAGAACTCACATGACTGTATATATTTGAGTTCAAGCATTCTTCAGGAAAGCATATATTTTCTTCAAATTATGCCATTAAAATCTGTTAAGTTTTATAATATGTTGCAAGGCCAAATGATTTAGGTAAAAATGCAGGTTTACTGTGAACAATGAACACAAGGACAAGTTTTAGTTACACACAGACAGTGCTAGGTGCCTGGAATGCGCTGCCGGGGGTGGTGGTAGAGGCAGATACAATAGTGGCATTGAAGAAGCTTTTAGGTAGACACACAGGTAGATTTACAGGGAAGGGGGTGATATGGATCACATGGAGGCATAAATTAAATTATCTTGGCATCATGTTTTGCACAGTTTTTGTCAATGCTGATTAGAGCTAGAGAGGAATATGTAACAAACACAAGCCATAGTTTGTGGCCAAGGGATGCTTATCCCAGCATTTGCAGGTTCTCCTCAAGTCACAGAAACTCCTGACTTGGAAACAGATCACTGTTCCTTTATAGAAAAGGGGTGTAAACTCTGGAACTCCCCACCCGCAAGCCTGTGGAAATGGGACTGGGATTCTATTCCTTGGAGTGCAGGATGATGAGGGGGTGATCTTATAGCATCTGTGGAGAGAAAGGAAGTTGACGTTTTGGATCAACGACCCTTCATCATCAGAATTGAAAAAAAATGAACTGAGAGTGAACTGGGTGGTTTGAATGGAGGGAATGCCTGTGGTGGGGTTCAGAATAAAGTTACGATAAAAATTACATTGAGATCCAGCAATTCAAGACAGAAAGAAAAAAAATAATGCTGTGTGTCAGGTCTTATCGTATTCCTTTGATACCTTACCACACCCAGGCCTTATCAGATAGAATAATAAATGTCAAGAGCAGTACATTAACGCAATTGGTAGAGCTGCTGCCTCACATCGTCAGAGTTCCGGGATCGATCCTGACCTCAGGTGCTGTCTATGTGGAGTTTGCACATTCCCCCTGTGACACGTGGGTTTCCTCCAGGTGCTCCTGTTTCTTCCCACATCCCAAAGACATGTAGGCTCGTAGATTAATTGGTATCTGTAAATTGCGCCTACTACTCCTTGCGAAAGGAGTGAATGAGAAAGTGGGATAACAGAACTAGTGTGAATGAGTGATCTTTGATCAGCGTGGATTTGGTGGGCCGAAGGGCCTGTTTTCATACTGTATCTTTCAACTAAACTACAGTCAACTTGGGCAAAACAATCCAGCAATAAAAATTCCAATGTAGTGTATATTTGGGTGGATCTTAGTTTTAATGACACAATTTAACCTGCTCTAATCAGACTTTCCCTTCCATCGCTGGGGGAAGCCACACCCAACTCACTGCCTGAGTTTCGTTAAGAAATAAGCAATGGTGATTTGTAAAAAGGGGTTTATTTTAATAAATGGCTTTTCAACTTTGAACATGCCAAAGAAGAGATTTCACAAGAGGGCATTTCTCAAAGTTTCTGAAATCTGGTATTAAAAACATCAATTGGCACATGTACCCCATTCAGTCCAAGGAGAGAAAATTGTCACCTCACAGACATGGCCTGACCTGCTGAATATATCCAGCATTTTCTGTTTTTGTTTCAGAATTCCAGATTTCTTGATTTTAAGAGAACATCGTTCTTTACCTCTCATGTGGTGTATATTTTGCATCAGAATAACAATAAACTGATAAAATAGAGTGCATTGCTGAAGTCTGTTGATTATGTAAAACTGCACTGCAGTTTAGGTGGTAGAGGGTAGAGGCGCTTGGGGGGGAGGGGATAAAGACAAGGCAATGAAGGGTTAAATGGAACATAAATTTGGAACATCTATTTAGTTAAAAAAAATGTAAAGATGGTGATCAATGAGGGTAGAGAAGTTGATGACTTGTCAAGTTTTGTCCAACCACTCTGCTCTCCCACTTTCTTTCCCCCCACCCATGCAATCTGTCTGAAAATGCCGCAAGGCATTGCCGCAAGGCTCGGTGCTGAGACCCCAGTTGTTTACAATATATATTAATGATTTAGACGGGGGGAATTAAACGTCACATCTCTAAGTTTGTGGATGACACAAAGCTGGATGGCAGTGTAAGCTGTGAGGAGGATGCTATGAGGCTGCAGGGTGACTTGGATAGGTTGGGTGAGTGAGCAGATGCATGGCAGATGCAGTATAATGTGGATAATGTGAGGTTATCCACTTTGGTGGCAAAAACAGGAAGGCAGATTATTATCTGAATGGTGTCAGATTAGGAAAAGGGAGGTGCAATGAGACTTTAGAGGATTGGACCGGGTAGAATGTTCCTGAAGTTGGGGGAGTCCAGAACCAGGGGGTCACAGTTTAAGAATAAGGGGTAGCCCATTTAGGACTGAGATGAGGAAACACTTTTCACCCAGAGAGTTGTGAATCTGTGGAATTCTCTGCCACAGTGGCAATGGAGGCCAATTCACTGGAAGTTTTCAAGAGAGAGTTAGATTTAGATCTTAGGGATAAGGGAATCAAGGGATATGGAGAAAAAGCTGGAACGAGGTACTAATTTTGGATGATCAGCCACGATTATATTGAATGGCAGTGCTGGCTCAAGGGGCCGAATGACATACTCCTGCACCTATTTTCTATGTTTCTTAAAGGGTCCCGACCCAAAATGTCACCTATCCACATTCCCCAGCAATGCTGCTGACCTACTGAGTAATTGTGGCCAGAGGTCTGTGGCCAGTGGAGTTCAGCAAAGATCTGTGCTGGGACCTCAGTTGTTTGTGATATATATTAATGACTTGCAATTAAATGTAGATGGGTTGGCTAGTAAGTTTGCAGATGCCGCTAACATTGATGGAGTTGCAGACTGTGAGGAAGGCTGTCAAAGTATGTAGCGGGATATAGATCACCTACAGAAATGGCAGATGGGGTTTAATCCAAGCAGGTAAGAGGTGTTGCACTTCGGGGGTTGAATATAAGGTGAATGAATACAATTAAGGGCAAGATTCTTAACGGCATTGATATACATTGGAACCTTAGGGTCCAAATATATAGGTCCCTGAAAGTGGCAACACAAGTAATTAGAATGGTAAAGAAGACATGTGGTGTGCTTACCTTCGTCAGTCGGTGCATTGAGTATAAGAGTCAGGAAGTTATATTGCAGCTTGATAGGACTTTGGCTAGGACGCATTTGGAGTATTGAGTGCAGTTCTGGTCACTCCATTACAGGAAGGATGTGGACAATTTGGAGAGGGTGCAGAGGAGGTTTACCAATGCTGCCTGGATTGGCGGGCATTAGCTATAAGGAGAGGTTGGACAAACTTAATTGTTTCTCTGAAACATCAGACATTACGGAGAGGACTGATAGAAGTATATACAATTGAGAGTTACAGCGAGGACACACAGTGAGAATCTTGGTCCCAGGTTGGAAATATTAAAGACTAGAATGTATTGATTAAGGTGGGAGGGGCAATGTTTAAGGAAGATTAACACTTTTGTTTTAAAACAGAGGGTGGTGGGTGCGTGGAAAGCATTGCTAGGGGGAGTATTGGAGGCAGTATGTTATTGGTGTTTAAGAGGTTTTTAAATAGGCATATGGATATGCAGGGAATAGCAGGATATGGATCACGTACAGGCCAAGGAGATTAGTTTAAGTTGACATGTTCAGTACAGACTGTGAGGACTGAAGGTCCTGTCCATGTGCGCACTGTTTTATGATCTATGAGTATTTTATTAATGGTGGTAGACTGGAAGGTGTTGGGATTCAGAGGAACACAGTGTCCTGGTACACAAATCACTCAAATTTACAGAGACACAAGGAACTGCAGATGCTGGAACGTACAGTAAAACACAAAGTGCTGGTGTAACTCAATGGGTCAGACTGCATCCCTGGAGGGGATGAATGAATGATGAATCTCTAGAACTCTCTGCCACAGAAGGTAGTTGATTCCAGTTCATTGGCTATATTTAAGAGGGAGTTGGATGTGGCCCTTGTGGCTAAAGGGATCAGGGGGTATGGAGAGAAGGCAGGTACAGGATACTGAGTTGGATGATCAGCCATGATCATATTGAATGGCGGTGCAGGCTCGAAGGGCCGAATGGCCTACTCCTGCACCTATTTTTTAGGTTTCTATGTTTCTATGAATGAATGAATACATTTATTGTCCAAGTATTCACATACAAGGAATTTGCCTTGGTGCTCCGCCCACAAGTGACAACATGACATACAGTGACAGTTAGGAATGATACATAAAACATTAAACATTAATAATAAAACATTATTGATTTAACATGTGAATTAAATAAAATACCTGAGCAAAAGGAGGCTACAGATTTTTGGTTATTGAGTAGAGCTATTACTCATGGAAAAAAGCTGTTTTTATGTCTGGCTCTGGCTGCTTTGACAATCCGGAGTTGCCATCCAGAGGGAAGTGATTCAAAGAGTTTGTGGCCAGGGTGAGAGGGGTCAGAGATGATCTTGCCCGCTCGCTTCCTGGCCCTTGCAGTGTACAGTTCATCAATGGAGGGAAGGTTGCAGCCAATAACCTTCTCATCTGATCGGACGATTTGCTGCGGCCTCCGGATGTCGTGCTCGGTGGCTGAGCCAAACCAGACCATGATGGAGAAGGTCAGTACAGACTCTACGAAGGCCGTGTAGAATTGGACCATCATTGCCTGTGGCAGATAGTGTTTCCTCAGCTGCCGCAGGAAGTACATCCTCTGTTGTGCCTTTTTGACTGTGGCGTCGATGGTAGCCCCCCACTTAAGGTCCTTGGAGATGATGGTTCTCAGGAACTGCGGTGTTGTTGATGGCGAGTGGGGTGAGGGGAGGGGTAGCTCTCCTAAAGTCTACTATCAATTCCACTGTCTTACGTGCATTGAGCTCCAGGTTGTTGCGACAGCACCAGGAAACCGGGCACACCCAAACTGGAGGAACAGCACCTTGTATTTCACAAGATGTTTTTCCACAGTAGTAATATTGTTGACAATAATCTACCAAACAGAACAACGGTATGGTAAAACTGCTGGCTACATTCAAAATACAATTGCAAAATGGTACAACATAATATCCTTCTTTTAATCAGTTTGATTTGTTTCTCATTTTTGAAAGTGGTATCCTAACATGTTTTTTTTTTAAAAAATCATAATTGCAAACTAATTTTATGGTGAAAAACCTGAACTTACCAGAAACTGCTTTCCGTACTTCCAGTGTGATGGCGTGTGGGAGGTCGTTCATAAGGCTGCAGGTCTCTTGGTAAGACATGTTACAGACCGGCAAACCATTAATCATCACAACTTCATCTCCAGGGACAAGTTTTCCTTTTGATTCCTACAAAAGTAACATCGCAGTTATAGAAGTGTTCACAGAAATTGTTCTTTACCCAAACAGCCAAAGTCCAGGTGTTAAATTGAAGAACAAGTACAGATGATTTGTTAAAAAAAAAAACCCAATGAAGTTCAAACTCGGTCATTAGCACGGTGAATCAAATACACCAAGATGAGGCTAAGATTTTGAATTGGCTCAGTTCCCTCTAAATTTATTGGCCATATAAAACCTTCTTTTGTGAAACAACAGCCTAGAAACCTTGAGTTCCGGGGGAGCAAACGGTTATGTTGTTAAACAATAATCAATGATGAACTTCAGCACTTACTCTCTCAGCAACTCCGCCCGGCTGTAAACCGTTTACCAGAATCCTCACTGGGGAAACTTTAATTTCCAAATCCAATCCAAACGATTCTGCCTCTTTGCGCAAGAGTTGTATAGTTTCTGTTTGGGAAAGTCCCGAGGCATCAGCACACCTTTTGCTGTGGGGCAGTGGCCTGGCCACGGGCTTGCTGGAGTGGGATTGATGCTCCTCGTTCTTCTGCCGCAGAACGTTGGCTGGGCATTCCACGCTCATCATGCTCTTCACTCTGGTGACGGCTTTGTGCTCCAGTTTGGGCGAACGCTTAGACTCCAGCTGGCCTTCCTTCACACCCAGGTTGCTGGAGTTCGTCTCAGTGGAGCTGGAAGATTCAAAGAATTTCAGTGGCATGAAGGGCGAGTCGACCATCTGCTCCATCGAGGAGCTGTCCTCGGATTCGAGCGAGCTGCCATAGAGTGACGTGGCACCTTCGCTGCTGATATTCCTCTGCAATTCGCCATCCTGGCTGTCATCGTCAACTTCAACGGACGAAGTGGCTATGATGATCTCGGAATCTTCCTTGGGTGTCCTTTGAGCTGGATCCCTGTGTGACTGTTGAAAGTGAATGCTTTCTGCAGCTTTCACAAAGTCCTCTTCATCACTAGTGTCCTCGTAGCAAATGACCCTCCTTTGCCGCAGCAGAGGGCTGCGGATTGAATTGGGACTCCCATTCAGGCTGGCCTGACGCGCAGCGTCCGCATGATTGCTGCGAGACACTGCAGCCTTCCCACCGCTGAGAGTGACCGAGGGATCCGCTGGGTTGGACACGTCCATTTCTTTCAGCACTGGAAATATATTTACAATTGTTCTGTTACTATCATTGAACAAAATACCCACAAGTTCTTCTCATGAACAGAACTAAAGACAAGCAAGGAAAATGCTCCACCCTCCTCAGCCCTTCAGTCCGCATGAGGCACCCACCCCATGGCTTAACTCCAACTTTCTGGGAACCTCCAGAGCTATATTGGCAGGAGATCAAGGAATGGTAGGGAAGTGTCGGAAATGATCCAGGTGTATTAGCAGGAAGCTGCTTTAATTATATTGACAGGCTCAGTCATTGCAGATACCGGATCTGCTCCGCCCTTGGATAGAAGTCGTACAACACTCAGGACAGCATTACAACAATCACATCTGTGTCTGGAAAATAAGCTTTCTCTGGGGCATCAATCGGGATATCTGGCCACATCTGCTTCACCCTTATTTTCTTTCTCTTTATCACAACTTTGAATAATGGCATCATGTCTTTGAACAACACAACATAAATCAGTCAATGTAAATGGTAGGGCCCTCGGTTCAATTGATGTACAGTGTAATCTTTGGGTGACAATAAAAGTAGATAAGGTGGTATCGAAGGCACATGGAATATTTGCCTTCATCGGTGAGGGCGCTGAGTATTAAAGCCGGGAGTTCATCTGACAACTGCATAAAATGTTGGTACATATGGAGCATTGCGTGCAATTCTGGTCACCGCATTACAGTAAAGATATGGAGGATATGGAAAGTGTTCAGAAGAGGTTCACCAAGGCTGTTGAGAATATTACCTCTAAGGAGGAGTTCGACAAACTTAGAGGCACAAGCAATTGCGGATGCTGGAATCTCTAGCAATAAAAGGGAAGCTGGAGGAACTCAGCACATCTGGAACAAACTTGGACTGTTTTCTCTGGAGTGTCAGAGGCTGAGGGACTGCCTAATAAAAGTATATAAGATGATCAGAGCATGGACAGAGTTTTGCCATTGTGGCAATGTCAAATACTAGATACTCTCATAGCTTTAAGATCAGAGGGAGATATTTTGAGAGATCTACAAGTAATGAGTTTGACATAGAGAATGATAAGAGCAAGGTACGTCATGATTTTTACATAGTAGAAACATAGAAAATAGGTGCAGGAGTAGGCCATTCGGCCCTTCGAGCCTGCACCGCCATTCAATATGATCATGGCTGATCATCCAACTCAATATCCTGTACCTGCCTTCTCTCCATACCTCCTGATGTCTTTAGCCACAAGGGCCACATCTAACTCCCTCTTAAATAGGACTCTAAATATAGCAGATATAATAGCAATGTTTAAGAGGCATGTAGACAGATGTATGAACCGACAGGAAATGGAGGGATTATAGACCAAGTCCAGGAAGATGAGCAGTTTAGATTTTCATTCATGGCCAGCACTGACACTGTGGGCGAAGATGCCTGTACCTGCACTGTTCTATGTTTCTACATTCTATGTAAGTGGCAACATTCTACCTGTTTCTTTCTCTTTTGTTCTTTGCTGTCTCATAAATTACATCCCCACAACTTCTCAACTCTCTGAAGGCAAATATAAAATTAGGAAAAATTATTTGACAATTTTTACCAAACGATTCACAGAATTTTTATAGCATAGGATGAGGCCTTTTGGTCCATCAATTCTATACCGGTTCCCTATAGGGCAACTCTAATAGTTCCGTGTCAACAGGAGAAATGAAAAGAAACCCTTTGAAACACAAAGTGATAGCCTTTGATTTTGTATTCATTTCATATTTCATAATGATGTAGAAAGAGAGCATTCAACCCATTAAATCTCTCAAGAGCATTCCCAGCAATCCCATTGTCCCACTTATTTCTCTGCAACATGTTCTTTTCCACTTGACCATCAACATCCCCTTGACTCTCCCCTCATGCACCTACTCTAGGGATAATTTACAGTGCAAATCCAAGCTTTTCACCACTACCCACAGCAACATATCGTCATCCAGTTAACATTTTAAATAAGATGAAATGTACTTGTTTTGAAAGTGCTAATATTAATATTACTGCTATACTAATATTAATAGCAGTAAAATTAAATATAAATAGCAGATGTGGGAATCATACATCAACCATTATTCATTAATATCTTCAATGGTCATTTCATGTTCATGATATTGGCAGTAGTTAGTTTAAAACATTTAAAGCAGGATACGGTTATCAGTTTCCATCATGGTATCAAGAAACAAACTGAGTTAGAGTATGTCAAACCTGAATTTGGAGAAGAACCATCCAAGGAATTGTTCATGTTTTTTTGCATCAGATGTTCATCAAAAACCATTTCCATTGTTTCGGAGAATGATGATTGTCCGGGTACATTGTGCGAAAAGTATTGGGAAAGTTCTGTTTCGGAACTCAGGGAGCCCTGCTGAAAGAGAATGGAACTAGATAGAATTTCACATGACAAAGGCAGACCATTCAGCTGTAACGGACTACGTCCATAATCCACACCCAGCAATAGATAATAGGTGTTTAAGAAGGAACTGCAGATGCTGGAAAATTGAAGGTACACAAAAAAGCTGGAAAAACTCAGCGGGTGCAGCAGCTTATATGGAGCGAAGGAAATAGGCAACGTTTCGGGCCGAAACCCTTCTTCAGACTGAGGAAGGGTTTCGGCCCGAAACGTTGCCTATTTCCTTCGCTCCATAGATGCTGCTGCACCCGCTGCGTTTCTCCAGCTTTTTTGTGTACAATAGATAATAGGTGCAGGAGTAGGCCATTCGGCCCTCCAAGCCAGCACTGCCATTCAATATGATCATTGCTGATCATCCACAATCCGTACTCCATTCCTGCCTTTTCGCCATATCCCCTGACTCTGCGATCTTTTAGAGCTCTATCTAACTGTCTCTTGAAAGCATCCAGAGAATTGGACTCCACTGCCTTCTGAGGCAGAGAATTCCACAGATTCACAACCCTCTGTGTGAAAAAGATTTTTCCTCATCTCCGTTCTAAATGACTTACTCCTTATTCTTAAACTGTGGCCCCTGGTTCTGGACTCCCTCAACATTGGGAACATGTTTCTTGCCTCTAGTGTGTCCAAACCCTTAATAAACGTATATGTTTCAATAAGATCCCCACTCATCCTTCTAAATTCCAGAGTATACAAGCCCAACCACTCCATTCTATCAACGTATGACAGTCCTGTCATCCCAGGAATTAACCTCGTGAACCTATGCTGCAATCCTTCAAATGCAAAAATGTCCTTCCTCAAATTTGGAGACCAAAACTGCACATAATACTCCAGGTGTGGTCTCATTAGGGCCCCGTACAACTGCAGAAGGACCTCGTTGTTCCTGTACTCAACTCCTCTTGTTATGAAGGACAACATGCCATGAAGAGGACCACTCCTCGTCATGTTTCAATTTATCCAATTAACACCACAGAAGTTTGAGTCTGGCATTAATTACCATGGGGCCAAGTAGGACCTGTAAGTTTAGATCATGATATAAAAACCCTTCTTCAGTTAACAGAAATTTTAACAAGAAAACTATTTTGAAAGGGCACGCAAAGACATGAAGCAACTATATCCCTTTTATCTTCTTTTTTATCTTCTCTCTCTTTTTATTGCACTTTTCCCACGATCTATTACTTTCACCACCTTATCTGACCTTTTTTTTCTCTCTTTTCGCTTCTACTTTTATATTATTCAATTTAAAAACAAGAAGTTGTACATGAAATGTATATTATTCTTGGTTTATACTACTGTGTATGACTTCTAATAAAAATATTATTTAAAAAATAAATAATAATAAATTAAAAAAAAGAAACCTATTTTTCCTTTTACCTTTTATTTATTGATATGGGACAACCACTGTGATGTTTCTGGAAAAGCAACTTGCCTGATTCCAAGTAGTTTATTTAATGGTACTGATGTGGTAAATAAGAGAGCCACATCTCAATTGCATTTTTGATTTGATTTAATCTTTTTTTCTAGTATTATACATTGTGGTAGGTGGCTATATATCTCATTATGTCTGTGACAATCAGTTATTCAATTAGTTCCAATCCCCTGCTTTTTCCCTCAGCCTTGCAGATTTTTCCTTTTTAAATATCTATCCAAATCCCTTGCAAAATTTACTGTTAAATATGTTCTGTCATCTACTCAGAATTTGCATTCCAGATCATAACAGATTTAAATGTAATAAAACTATTTTCTGGTGATTGGAGAAATTAGATATTTCAAAGTTCCAGAGTTCAGATCTTTGGAAACTATATTTTCCTTCTTCAAATGACTAATTTAATGAAGTAAAATATGCACAAGTACATATAACTGTGGTGATACATCTCTAGAACATTAGGTGTTCATGTAACAGTATAACATAGGACTCTCAACAAACAGCTATTTTGTTTACTTTTCACTGTTTCAAAGTTTGTTCTCATCTTTTGAAATGTGGTTTCACAGCGGTTGCCAAATGCACTAACAGATGATTTAACTGCGCTGAACACCAGTTACATTTTCCATGGGAACCGGTCGATATCTGGTTCCCCTGCCTGGTCAATAGGGATTTATTGCTACTCCACCATGATTTAAAATCCACTACATTATTTAGGACATTATCGAAAATGTTCTTCTTTCCCTTTTTTAAAACATCATCATAATAGTATTCATTTTCAGTCTACCTTAAATGAGTACAAGCGTGAGAAAGATTGATTATTAATAGGAAAGAGATAGTTTCTCAAGGCGCGCCCAACATTAGGGAGGAGTTTGTATTTCTAAAATAAATGGTCTATATTGTGATTTTCTGCAATTCATCTGCACATGTGTCAAGAAGTGAAAGTTGAGTGAAACATTGTGTTGATTTATTCATTCTTTTCCAACATGAATGCTAAGAGAGCAAATTTTATTCCATGTTTCAAAATCTCAGTAACCATATAACAATTACAGCACGGAAACAGGCCATCTCGGCCCTACAAGTCCATGCCGAACAAATTTGTTTTCCCCTTAGTCCCACCTGCCTGCACTCATACCATAAGCCTCCATTCCCTTCTCATCCATATGCCTATCCAATTTATTTTTAAATGATACCAATGAACCTGCCTCCACCACTTCCACTGGGAGCTCATTCCACACCGCCACCACTCTCTGCGTAAAGAAGTTCCCCCTCATATTACCCCTAAACTTCTGTCCCTTAATTCTGAAGTCATGTCCTCTTGTTTGAATCTTCCCTATTCTCAAAGGGAAAAGCTTGTCCACAGTATTTGTAACTGAATTATTTAAGGGTGAATTTCTGTAATCCAAACATCCGCAACGTGAGTGCCGCCTTCATCTATTCCAACTCCTCCTTCCTTGGTTCACAATAGTCGATGATCCCAATGATGTGTAAGAATGAACTGCAGATGCTGGTTTAAACCAAAGATAGACACAAAAAGCTGCAGTAACGCAGCGGGAAAGACATCTCTGGAGAGGAATTGGTGACGTCTCGGGTCTCAACCTGAAACGTCACCCATTCCTTCTCTCCAGAGATGCTGCCAGTCCCGCTGACTTACTCCAGCTTTTTGTGTCTATCATCTGCAACCTGTCCAGTTCGTTTCTGCACAAAAAAGGGATGTCCCCAACAACTCTCACTAACTTCTACAGATGCGCTGCAGAATGCATTTTATCGGGATGCATCACGGCATGGTTTGGGAACAGCTGCTGCTATGAAAGGACTGTACCACCTCTGCCAGGAAACTATCTTATCTCTGTCCCATCTGTGATTGTACAAGTGAACCTCTCTAATTAATCCAGGAATAAGACCTGAATTCAATGGTCCTGATAACTCATCAGAATGAAGTATGTTTAAGAAAGAACTGCAGATGCTGGAAAAATCAAAGGTGGACAAAGAAGAATGAATTGATTGATCCATAGGCATGAAGGGATTATGGAAATAACAAACAAGACAAAAGAGATCAAGAGATCCCCACACACCCATTGCTTTGCTTCAGTTCTGTGGCCATTTGGATCCCTTCAGAACATCAATAATTCTGGGGACAACAAGCTTCTAGTGGTAATTATGGCATTTTCTGGGCTTGAGCATTTGCTTTGACTATCTTATTCTCTGTCCCTTCTGATTGTACAAGTGAATCTCTCCGATTCCACAGAAACGTGACCTGAATTCAATGGCCCTTGAAAACTCATGTCAGAATGAAGTGGAACTGAATAGCTCAGAACAAGCAGGGAATGTTTTTGTCAAATGCGACGTTTTCACCCTGATTTCTAGTTATTTCTAGAAATAATTGAACAATGTGACAGGGCCACTTTGTTCAGGTGGTTGTGGGACCCAGTGGACGAGGAGGCTGTGGGACCCAGTGGACCAGGTGGTTGTGGGACCCAGTGGACCAGGTGGCTGTGGGACCAGTGGACCAGGTGGTTGTGGGACCCAGTGGATCAGGTGGTTGTGGGACACAGTGGACCAGGTGGCTGTGAGACCCAGTGGACCAGGTGGCTGTGAGACCCAGTGGACCAGGTGGCTGTGGGACCCAGTGGACCAGGTGGTTGTGGGACCCAGTGGACCAGGTGGTTGTGGGACCCAGTGGACCAGGTGGTTGTGGGACCCAGTGGACCAGGTGGTTGTGGGACCCAGTGGACCAGGTGGTTGTGGGACCCAGTGGACCAGGTGGTTGTGGGACCCAGTGGACCAGGTGGCTGTGGGACCCAGTGGACCAGGTGGCTGTGAGACCAGTGGACCAGGTGGCTGTGGGACCCAGTGGACCAGGTGGCTGTGAGACCAGTGGACCAGGAGGCTGCTGGGGAGATAAATCTACAGTAGGAGGCTTCAGAAGGAAATCCATGGAATAGACTCTTGCAGATTGAAGGAAGCAACAGAGCATTGGAATAAGAGAAGGGATAGTCTTCAATCAATCCACTAGGGAGGCTGGAAACCTCTGAGGAGGTGGGGGTTGTTCCCCCTGGTCCAGAAGGATGAATATAAACGTCAATTATATTTCTCAGCCGGCAGCGCTCACCTCCACCTGCTTCACTTCCCTGTGTCAGGATGAGGCACGAGAAATGTCCCCGGCAGTTATTCCATTTAAGGTTTGTTATTGTTATTGTGATTGTGAATCAGACGGAGATAAATGGATAGACTTAACATTCTGGAGTAACTGAACGGGTCAGGGAGTGTCTCTGGAGAAAAGGAATAGGTGACATTTTGGGTCAGGACGCTTCTTGGAAGTTCATATGCCAATTAAGACCAATAACCTTGTACCTGTAAGAATTGTATTTAACCATTAATCAGCACCATATTATATTAGGCAAAGGAGCCTGTGCCGAAGCCGAGACAAATGTTACTTTATAATCGTAAAATGAATGTGGGGAAGTGCAACCCTTTAGCAACACTGTCAGCCATGATCACAATGAATGGCGGTGCTGGCTCGAAGGACCGAATGGCCTCCTCCTGCACCTATTTTCTATGTTTCTATGTTCTGCCATATCTAAATTGCGTACACCAGAGACCAAAGGCTGTTGCTTCTGTATTTAGGCACATGCTTTAACTTAATTTGCAGCAGTCTTCCACCTTGCCAGGTTGAACCACACAATTTCACATAAAAAGACCTTTCTACATAAGCCTATTGATTTATTTCATACATAGATAATGTGTACTACAGTCAGATAGCCACCTACAAGTGCCATTTCACATGGTCTTTTCTTGCCAGGAGCAGGGAGACGTCCATTCAATGCAAGTTAGGCTCCCACGCAGTGCCTGGCTACTGGAGCCTGACGGGACCTGCCTGTGTTTGCCAGGTTCAGTCTCAGTGATTTAGTTCAGTCTCAGTGATTTATCCAGGTCAGCATGACTTGGTTAGTACACCTGCACGTGTTCCTTATTTCTGATCGAAACTTTGTAAACAAGCAGAACAAAAGTTGGCTTGAGATTGTTATGGTGGTGGTTGGCTCAGGCCACGTAAGGAATAATTATAAGAATTTAGGCTCAAGTCCAATTAAAATTGGCTGATGTTGGTTTGGTTTAAAGGTTTTACCTTGAAGCTGAAGTAGATGTCGAGATGTGAAAGAAGAATACGTGAAACTGACCCTCTTTGATAACCCTCGGACTATTCTTGATCGGACTTTGCTGGCTTTACCTTGCATTAAATGTTATTCCCTTATCATATATCTATATACTGTCAATGGATCGATTGTAATCATGTACTGCCTTTCTACTGACTGGTTAGCACGCAACAAAAAGCTTTTCACTGTCCCTTGTAACACGTGACAATAAACTAAACTAAACTGAACCACTCTTTCTTCTTATGCAATTTTAATATTTAAATTCTAATGTAACTTGTCTAAAGTATCATAGGACTAAAATGGATATCTGTGCAGGCATGTGCGAACAAATGATTTACTATGGTCTAATTACTATAGTCTTATTAACGATGGTTAAACATTTTTGAGTTACGATGCCCATTTTTATGCTACAATACTTAGAAACATGCAATAAAACTTGCAATGTTTATAGCAATATATAAATCACTATGAGAAGCAACATATTAATTAAATTTTATCTTGAATAGCCATCAAACAGTCATGTTCAAAGTGAAAAATGTTTACTGCCTGGGAATGTGGATAGGATCCTTACCCTTCATGATTTTTAATATTAACTAATAGTTGATTTAATGTAATTTTTATTAAAAACAAGTACAGGACCAAGCTTTGAAAAATGTATCATAATACTCCAAGTTTGTATTCTGCAGAATTGAGACTTACTTCCCTTCTATCCAACATGTTTCTCTCTTTATTTAGAGTATCACCCCACCTCATTTGTACCCCGTTCCCAAAGGTGCTGCCATGTACTCTTAACGCTATCTAAATCATGTATTCCATTGTCATTTTTTATTTTCTTTTTGCACTACTTGATGTGGCACTATAAGACTGCATTTGGAGCATTGCGTGAATTTGTGGTAGTCCCATTACAGGAAACATGTGGAGGATTTGGAGAGGTTGCAGAAGAGGATTACCAGAATGCTGCCTGGATTCGGGGCTATTAGTTACGATGAATGTTTGGACAAACATATTGTTTTCTTTAGAACACCAGAATTTGAGGGGAGGCCTGATAGAAGTTATAATATTGCAAGTGGCAATGAGAGGGTAGACAGCCAGAACCTTTTTTTTCAGGGTGGAGATGTCAAGGCTAGAGGACATAGCTTCAAGATAAAAGGGGCAAAGTTTAAAGGAGATGCGAGGGGTAATTTTATTTTACACATTGGGATTGTGCGTGCCTGGATCATGTTGTCAGGGATGGTGGAGCATATGATGATGGCTTTTAAGAGACTTTTAGATAGGCACTTGGATATGCAGGGAATGGAAAGGTATGGATCATGTGTAGGCAGATTAGGTTAGTTTATTTTGGCATCACGTTTGGCACAGACATTGTGGGTCGAAAGCCCTGTTCCTGTGCTGTACTTTTCTGTTCCATGTTCTATGTACTTCAGCTTGCACTATGATCTTTGAGTTAAAACTGGCATGTAACAAAGGTAATGCCACTATGGTGATGGGGGATTTCAATATGCAGGTAGACTGGGAAAATCAGGTTGGTTCAGGAAAGAGAGTTTGTAGAATACCTCCGAGATGGATTCTTAGAGCAGCTTGTAATGGAGCCGACCAGAGAAAAAGCAATTCTGGATTTAGTGTTGTCCAATGAACCAGATATGATAAGAGAACTCGAGGTAAAGGAACCGCTTGGAGGTAGTAATCATAATATGATTAGTTTTAATCTGCAATTTGAGAAGGAGAAGGTTAAATCGGAAGTGGCAGTGATGCAGTTGAACAAAGGCGACTATGAAGGCATGAGAGGGGAGCTGGCCAAGGTAGACTGGAAAGGGATCCTAGCAGGAATGACGGTGGAACAGGAATGGCAGGAATTTCTGGGCATAATCCGGAAGACGCAGGATCATTTCATTCCAAAAAGGAAGAAAAATTCTAAGGGGAGTAGGAGGCAACCGTGGATGACCACAGAAGTTAGGGATAGAATAAAACGAAAAGAAAAGATGTATAACACAGCAAAGAGTAGCCGGAAGCCAGAGGATTGGGAAACTTTCATAGGACAACAGAAGGAAACAAAATGGGCAATACGGGCTGAAAAGATGAAGTACGAGAGGAAGCTGGCCAGGAATATAAAGAAGGACAATAAAAGCTTCTTTAGATATGTTAAAGGAAAAAGAGTAGCAAAGTCAAATGTGGGTCCCTTGAAGGCAGACAGGGGTGAAATTATTATGGGCCACAAGGAAATGGCAGAAGACTTGAATAGGTACTTCGGATCTGTCTTCACTAAGGAAGACACAAGCAATCTCCCAGATGTATTGGAGGACAGAGGATCTAAGGAGGTAGAGGAAATGAAATAAATGTTCATTAGGCGAGAAATAGTATTGGGTAGGCTAATGGGACTGAAGGATGTTAAATCCCCTGGGCCTGGTGATCTGCATCCCAGGGAGATGGCATCAAAAAATAATGGATGCATTGGTGATCATTTTCCAATGTTCAATAGATACAGGATCAGTTCCTGTGGATTGGAGGATAGCTAATGTTATCCCACTTTTCAAGAAAGGAGCGAGAGAGAAAACAGGGAATTATAGACCAGTTAGCTTGACTTCGGTGGTGGGAAAGATGCTGGAGTCAATTATTAAAGAGGTAATAATGGGGCATTTGGATAGCAGTAAAAGGATTAGTCCAAGTCAACATGAATTTATGAAAGGGAAATCATGCTTGACTAATCTTCTGGAATTTTTTGAGGATGTGACAAGTAAAATGGATGAAGGGGTGCTTGTGGATGTAGTGTATCTAGACTTTCAGAAAGCCTTTGATAAGGTCCCACACGGGAGACTGGTGACTAAAATTAGAGCACATGCTATTGGGGGTAGGGTGTTGTCATGGATAGAAAATTGGTTGGCAGACCAGAAGCAAAGAGTAGGAGTGAACGGGTCCTTTTCAGAATGACAGGCAGTGGCGAGTGGAGTGCCGCAAGGCTCGGTGTTGGGGCCGCAACTGTTTACCATATATATTAATGATTTGGAAGAGGAAATTAGATTAGATTAAATTAGATTCCTTTATTGTCATTCAGACCTTTCGGTCTGAACAAAATTTTGTTTCCCTGCAGTCATACATATAATAATAAAAAATGACAAAAACACACAATCAACACAAATTTAACATCCACCACAGTGAGTTCACCAAACACCTCCTCACTGTGATGGAAGGCAAAATCTTAAAGTCTCTGTCTCTTCCCTCTTTGTTCTCCCTCAGAGCCAAGGCGATCCAGGCTCCAGATGTTGTGACCCCACCGGGTGATGGTAAATCCCACGGCTCAACCGTGCTCCTCGAACGGGCCGGTTCAAACTCCGCAGATGGTCGCTGCCGCCGCCATGGTTCCGGGGCCGGGTCGGGTCTCCGCTGCCGCTGCTGCCGCCGCCACGGTTCCAAGGCCGAGTCGGGTCTCCGCTGCCGCTGCCGCCGACACAGCTCCGAGGCCGCCATTAGGCCTCGGCGCAGACGGAGACGGGGAATACGACAAAAAAAAAGTTGCATCCCCCGACGGAAGAGACCAAAACAAAAAGAGACCAAAAGAAAGCAACTCCAGGTGCAGTCTCACAAGGGCCCTGTACAACTGCAGTAGGATCTCCTTGCTAATGTTTGCAGATGACACAAAGCTGGGTGGCAGTGTGAACCGTGAAGAGGATGTTAGGAGGTTGCAGGGTGACCTGGACAGGTTGAGTGAGTGGGCAGGTGCGTTGCAGATGCAGTATAATATAGATAAAAGTGAGGTTATCCACTTTGGCGGCAAAAACAAGGGGGCAGATTATTATCTCAATGGGGTTAGGTTAGGTAAGGGGGAGGTGCAGCGAGACCTGGGCATCCTTGTACGGCTTACAGTTGGCTTACAGATACAGCAGGCAGTGAAGAAAGCAAATGGAATGTTGGCCTTCATAATGTTGGCCTTTCCCAATGTTGGGCAAGGCCAGAACCAGGGGCCACAGTCTTAGAATAAAGGGGAAGCTATTTAAGACTGAGGTGAGAAAACACTTTTTCACCCAGAGAGTTGTGAATTTATGGAATTCCCTGCCACAGAGGGCAGTGGAGGCCAAGTCACTGGATGGATTTAAGAGAGAGTTAGATAGAGCTCTAGGGGCTAGTGGAGTCAAGGGATATGGGGAGAAGGCAGGCACGGGTTATTGATAGGGGACGATCAGCGATGATCACAATGAATGGCGGTGCTGGCTCGAAGGGCCGAATGGTCTCCTCTTGCACCTATTTTCTATGTTTCTATGTTTGCACCATTCTGCTGTTTTGTGTTTGTCAATGTATTTTTTGTTATATTCATCATTACCACGAATACTGTTTACTCTTAGCTTCATGTGAACAAGGAATTTCATTGCACCCTGGTGTGTATGCCAATAAATTAAACTAATCTAATCTAATCTTACTAATACTTGGGTATGAGACCTGAGTGTGCTTGTACATCAGTCACTGAAAGTAAGCATGCAGGTACAGCAGGCAGTGAAGAAAGCTACTGGTATGTTGGCTTTCATTGTGAGAGGATTTGAGTTTAGGAGCAAGGAGATCCTACTGCAGTTGTACAGGGCCCTTGTGAGACTGCACCTGGAGTATTGTTTTGATATTTGGTCTCCTAATTTGAGGAAGGACATTATTGCTATTGATGAAGTGCAGCATAGGTTCACCAGGTTAATTCCCGGGATGGCGGGATTGACATATGATTAAAGAATGGGTCGACTAGGCTTGGATTCACTGGAATTTAGAAGGATGAGAAGGGATCTTACAGAAACATATAAAATTCTTAAAGTATTGGACAGGCTAGATGCAGGAAAAATGTTCGCGATGTTGGGGGAGTCCAGAACCAGGGGTCACAGTTTAAGAATAAGGAGTAGGCCATTTAGGACTGAGATGAGGAAAAACTTTTTCACCCAGACAATTGTGAATCTGTGGAATTCTCTGCCACAGAAGGCAGTGGAGGGCAATTCACTGGATGTTTTCAACAGTTAAATTTAGCTCTTAGGGTTTTAGGAATCAAGGGACATTGGGAAAAAGCAGGAATGAGGTACTGATTTTGGATGATCAGCCATGATCATAATGAATGGCGGTGCTGACTCGAAGGGCTGAATGGCCTACTCCTGCATCAATTTTTCCATGTTTTTATCTTTCTACTTTTTTTGAACTACTTTTTTTAACATGCTGTGACATCTTGTCAAAGGGACGTTTATCATGTGAGGCTGAGTAGTAAGTAGTAGTAACTATTTAATGCATGCATTTTTTAGTTGGCAAATATTGATAGTCTTTAGGATCAAGGTCTCTGCAGATTTTTTTTCAACTCTTCAGATCATCTACAGCCACATTACTGAGCTCAACGGATTAGTTAATTCAAGAGACTTGACAGAGACGGGCGATACCTCCTTTATTGCAGGGCTGCCAACATTGGGTGAGAGTTGGGAGTGAGAAATTGCGAGAGACCAAGCCCGAGGGAGCATAACGACGGGGGGAAGGGGGGGTGGAAGGAGGGTGTGTCCCCCTCCCATTGGAATTGTGCAATATGGTGCATACTGCAGCCAGTCTTTTAACTTACACTTGAATACAATATATATGCTTTAAATTGGATTGGAGCGTTTTTGAAAGGGGGGAGGCTGTGCGATCACTGATCACTGGCCTTGGGGGTACCCGGTGAGGGAGTGGAGCAACCAAGTGGGGAGAGGGTGTGGAAGAAGGGGTTCCCCCCTCCCAGGGTAGGAACTTTTTGAAATTTGATGTATTAAAATCATGTTTTAGTGCACTGTAGAAGTATGATTTCAATGTTTTTTGTATGAAGTATTTTTAAGAGGTAACTTTTTAAGGGGTAACTTTATCCACACAAAGGGTGATGGGTGTATGGAACAAGCTGCCAGAGGAGGTAGTTGAGGCAGGGACCATCCCAACATTTAAGAAAAAGTTAGACTGATACATGGATAGGACAGGTTTGGAGGTATGGACCAAAAGCAGGTGGCGTAGCTGGGACATGTTGGCGGGTGTGGGCAAGTTGCACCGAAGGGCCTGTTTTCACACTGTATCACTCTATAACTACATTATACCTCCACCATGCATTAATGCTTCAAAATCAAGTGATCGAGTTTCATTGCCATATACTCAAGCATAGAAACATAGAAAATAGGTGCAGGAATAGGCCATCGGTTTCAAGCCAGCACTGCCATTCAATATGATCATGGCTATTCATCTAAAATCAGTACCTGTTTTTTCCCCATATCCCTTGATGTTGTTAGCCCCAAGAACTAAATGTAACTCTCTCTTGAAAACATCCAGTGAATTGGCCTGCACTGCCTTCTGTGGCAGAGAATTCCACAGATTCACAACTCTCCGCGTGAAGAAAGTTTGTCCTCCATCTCAGTCCTAACTGCCCCACCACTTTATTCTTCAACTGTGACCCATGGTTCTGAACGCCCCCAACATCCGGAACATTTTTCCTGCAGTTACAGTAAGTGAAAATCTAGCAGGCAAGCAGGATGCTTTCTCCAACCACCCCCATTTGAAGTCCACTATCTTCCACCGTTTCTACCCAGTGCTTGGTACTTACTTCCAGCAGCCACTGGTTGTCCTCCAGGATGCACTCTCTCTCCTCTCAACCCCCCTCTCTCTCCCCCTCTATCCCCTCCATCTCTCTTTCCCCTCTCTCTCTCCTCCTCTCTCCCCCCCTCTCTCTCCTTCCCACCTCATTCTCCCCCCTCTCTCTCGTCCCCTCTCCCCCCCCCATCTCTCCCTCTCTTTCCCCAGCCCTCTTCTCCCCTCTTTCTTCTCTCTCTCTCTCTCTCCCCCTCGCTTCCCCCCTCTCTATCTCCCCTCTCTCCCTCTCACTCTCCACACACTCTCCCCTCTCTCTCTCTCCCCTTTCTCCTCTCACCTCTCTCTCTCATCTCCTCTCTCCTCTCTCTCCCCCATCCCCCTTGCTCTCTCTCTCTCTCCTTTTTCTCTCTCGCTCTCTTTCTATCTATCTCTCTCTCTTTCTCTCTCTCCCTCTCTCGATCTCTCTCTCTACATCTCTCTCCCTCTCTCTCTATCTCTCTCCTCTCTACCTCTCTGTCTCTCTCTCCCCCTGTCTCCTTCCCCCCTCTCTCTCTCTCCACCTCCCTATGAGAGTCAGTCCCTTCGGCACAGAGACTCTCGCGGCAGCGTCGCTTCCGACGGCTCCGTGGCCCGGGACACTCGCACTGTCTGGAGTGCTCCATGGCCGAAGCTGCAGCGAGCGACTCGCTAGCCGCGCAAATACTCGCCAGCCCGGCAAACTCACCAGCCCCGGCTGCCCGCATCTGTATCCGCCCGCTGCTCCCATCCCTCCCGCAGCCCCGGCTCTCCAACACACGCGGACCATGCAGTTTATCCAAGTTTTGACATTTTTGTTGATCACAGAATTTCTCACCACAGAACGTGAGAGATTTCTGATCAGCGTGAGGGCGGGAGAGTTTGCTTGAGGCCGTGATTCTCACGCTCAAAGCGTGAGAATTGGCAGCCCTGTTTATTATAGCAGTTCCGCATAGCAGACCAGTGATGCATTTGCTTTACTCCATACAGAATCTATATTTTTAAATGCTCAAAAAGAGTGATGAATAGGATGAAAGTCTCATTAGATAGAGGCAAAAACTTTATCTTCATTTTACTTCAGTGGATCTAATTTTCTGAAGCAGATGCAGCGTGTACTCAGTCTGAAGAAGGCTCCCGACCCAAAACGTCACTTATCCATGTTCTCCAGGGATGCTGCCTGACACGCTGAGCACGATGTGTCTTTTTCATAAACCACCATCGGCAGTTCCTTGTACTCATTTACACACATGGCTGCAAGAGGACCAGGTCTGGGAACTGAATATTCAAGGGTATACACCCTATCGAAAAGACAGACAGGTGGGCAGAGGGGGTGTGGCAGCTCTGATGGTGAGAAATGAAATTCAGTACCTTGTGAGGGGTGACACAGATTCAGGAGATGTAGTGTCAGTATGGATAGAACTGAGTGTAATGTATTCATGCATATTAATGTATATGTTAATGAGTTGGTGTTGTATATAAGTAGGGAATGTTGGGTAATAAAACTCTTGTGATCCAGGCAGCCTGCGTGTAAGTTGTTATTCATTCTGCTGTCCGGAATATAACAAAATTGGCGACGAGGATGGGATAGCGTTTGTGAACTCATCCTTAAAATACAGTGCAGGACTGTTTTGCAACACGCAGTATTGTTTAACATTTTAAACAGTAAATACGGAGTAGTGTCGCAGTTGTTTGCAGGCTGGCCATGAGAGGCCTGCAGATCTTTCTATGCAGGGGACTGTTTGTCAGGCTATCTCTATGTTGTGTCTACGTGGCAAGATGTCGTCCTTGGGATTGTATAACATTTTAGACTGAGATTTTTTTGTCGAATTCCTCAAGCTGAATAGTCTTTGTACAGCTAAGTTTTAGGTGAATTGTTACACCATACCAGACAGGAATTCGGGGTTTTTGAATGGATCTTTTATTTTTTATAAAAGAGAATGACACAATGGCAGTGTCCACGGGCTACATTGGAAACCTTGGCACTTTTGACAAGAGTAGAGAGCCGTTCAGATCCTAGTTGGAGAGAGCAAACATGTTTTTCACGGCAAACCATATATTGGAGATTAGTGGTGAAGGAGAGATAGTGACTGAAACAAAACAGGCCGTTTGAGAACACATGAAAGCAATTCTGCTCACGGAGATCGGTCCTGAAGTATACGGCACACTCGTGAATCTCCATGTTCCCTTAACGGCAAAAGATGTGCCATTCAATGACATTATAAAGAAGTTAGAGGAGCACTTCAACCCAAAGCCTCTGGAAATTGCAGAAAGCTATAAATTTGGCACTAGAAACCAGAAGCAGAACGAGACAATCAATGATTACATTGTTGCCGTGAAAAACTTAAGTCTACACTGTAACTTTGGAAAATTTCTTGGACGAGCACTATGAGACAGATTTGTTTGTGGTCTAGTGGATGAACAAATTCAGTCCAAACTGATGAACACTCCAGATCTCACATTCGGGAAAACATGCAAGATTGCTACCACAATGGAGATGGCATCAAAGAATGCTCGCGAGTTTCGTCCACCACGGACTGCAGTGGCCGTTTACAGTCACAAGGCCAAACCAAGAGGAGTTAAACCAAAACCAAAGTATGGCGGGGAGCCAAGTTTAGCCAGTTGTTATCGTTGCAACGGTAATCACTCATCCCAATTTTGTCAGTTCAAAATGGCCAAGTGCTATAACTGCCAGAAGAAAGGCCATATCGCCTCAGCATGTCGGGCCAAGCATAAAACAGGAAACCTACAATCTGCAGGAATCAAGCAACAACACTGGAGAGGAGTTCACAACTTGGAGGTGAACCCAGATAGAAATGAACTTGGGTTGTACACCATTTATGCAACCAACATCGTTAAGCCTACAACCAGCCAAGGGAAGGACTTTCGAACTAAACTATTGATTAATGAACAGTTTATCGATATGTGTATTGACACGGCAGCAGATTGGTCGGTCATGAGCAAAGACCTGTACAAAACAAAGTTTCCAGAGATACCATTGTTTGAGAGTAAGGTCAAGCTGAGAACCTACTCGGGCGAAGTTTTGGAGACTTGTGGACAAATGAACTGTAAAGTTCAGCATAATGGTCAGTCAGTAACACTGCCCATCATAGTGGCCAGCTACAGAAATAAACCAACCCTCCTTGGAAAAGATTGGGTGAGTAGAGTAGAATAGAATTAGACTGGAAGAACATTTTCACCTGTGTATTGTCGACCAAGACCTGTGCCATATGCACTAAAGCAACAAGTGGAGGAAGAACTTGACAGATTAGGGCGTAATGGAGTACTCGTGAAGACAGACCAGAGTAACTGCGGAACACCAATTGTGACCGTACTTCTATTATTTATTATGTAAAAGAATATGTGTGTTATGATTGTGTTTATAATTTGTTTGGTTGTTTTGTTGTTTGTCTTTTGCACAAAAGTCCGCGAGCATTGCCACTTTCATTTCACTGCACATCTCGTATGTGTATGTGACAAATAAACTTGACTTGACTTGACTTGACCCAAGGCTGATAAAACTGTTCGACTATGTGGTGATTACAAAGTCACAATCAACCAAGCCGTTGATGACGAACAATATCCGTTACCAACCTCGCAAGATCTATACACAGAACTTAGCGGAGTCTTCACTAAAATGGATTTGTCTCACGCTTACACCCAACTCAATGTTGACAAGGAAAGTCAGCAGTACTTGACTATCAACACACATAAGGGCTTGTATTCATATACAAAGCTGCCCTATGGTGTGAAATCCTCCCCGAAAATGTTTCAGTCATGGACCAAATATTACAAGGCATTCCGCACTGTGTGTGCAACCAGGATGACCTACTGATATTCACAGAAGGCATGGCAGAACATCTGGAAATCCTAGAGCAAGTTCTCACACGACTGAACTGCCACAATGTCAAACTGCAGCAAAGTAAATGTGCATTTGCACAGTCAGAGGTGGTCTACCTTGGACTCAAAGTAGATGCAACGGACTTCGCCCAGTGAAAGCGAAAGTTGAAGCAATTGTGAATGCTCCAAAACCCAACAATGTGTCAGAGCTACGATCATTCCTTGGGATGGTGCCGTTCTATGCACGATTCCTTCCAGATTTAGCAACTGCGCTAAAGCTACTTCATCATCTGCTACAAAAAGATGTAAAATGGACGTGGGGAAAGGAACAGCAACGTGCATTTGACATCTGCAAGGAAAACTTGACAAGTGACAAACTTCTTGTTCACTATGATGCTTCAAGTTATGGTGTAGGTGCAGTGATCTCCCACGTAATGAATGACAGACAGGAAAAGCCTATTGGTTTTGCATCCCGCACCCTGTCATCGAGTGAACGCAACTATACGCAGATGGAAAAGGAAGCACTCAGCATCATGTTGGGTAATAAAACTCTCTTGTGATCCAGGCAGCCTGCGTGTAAGTTGTTATTGATTCTGCTGTCCGGAATATAAGACTGAGGAATTCCAGAACTATACCCTGGAATTGAGAAGGATGAGAGGTGATCTTATTGCAACATAAACCACACCAACTGTTAAAATGTGGATTAGGAATATGATGGACATAGCACGCCTTGAAGAAATGAGACTCCGACTAATAGATAAATATGACCAATTCTTAAGGAGTTGGTCTCCTTTCATCGACTTTTTGGAATCATGTGATGCAGCGGTACCGTAAGGATTGCTGATTTCAGTTCATGACGCGGATAGATCTACATCTCCGAATACAGATTTGAAAATTTCTCTTTTAAGGGGCCTTCTCTTCTATTTCTACTTTCCACTTTCTCTCTTTCTTTTTTTATTTTTTATATACACACTTCACGTTTTTCTACTCTCTACTATCTATTTTTCCACTTTTTCCCCTTTCTATTGTTTTCTTTTTCTTGTCCTGCTTACTTCCTTCTTATAACATAAAACTAGAGGTTGTACATAGAATGGATTACGGTATTACATAGTTGGCACCTAAAATTAGGTTCCACTGTACTGTTTTGTGATGTATTAACTTCTAATAAAATAAACAAAAAAAACAAAAGATTATTAAGGGTTTGGACAGGCTAGATGCAAGAAAAATGTTCCCGATGTTGGGGGAGTCAAGAACCAGAGGCCACAGTTTAAGAATAAGGGGTAAGTCATTTAAAACGGAGATGAGGAAAAACGTTTTCACCTAGAGAGTTGTAAGTCTGTGGAATTCTCTGCCTCAGAAAGCGGTGGAGGCCGGTTCTCTGGATGCTTTCAAGAGAGAGTTAGATAGAGCTCTTAAAGAAAGCGGAGTCAGGGGATATGGAGAGAAGGCAAGAACGGGGTACTTATTGTGGATGATCAGCCATGATCACATTGAATGACGGTGCTGGCTCAAAGGGCTGAATGGCCTACTCCTGCACCTTTTATCTATTGTCATTGCTGTGCTAAGTGTGTTCAGTGCAAGTGACTGGGAACAAATCTGAACCTCTGCATGTACAACTGCAGAATTCAGAGCAATACAAATAGTTTCCAAGTGAATTTAGAGACCAGAAAACAAAATCCTCAAATGCAAATAAAGGCATATGGATGATGGCAAGTAACAAGGTGCACAGAGATGTTATGGATATTTTTAATTATGGAGTGAATATTTTTATTTTCATCCAAAACTATTAACGGTTAAAAATATGTTTTAGCTTAGTGCAAAATGTATTGAAATTACTTATTTTTCATTATAATGTATACAAAAACAATCATTTTTAATATATTAACCTCTGTATAAAAATGCCAGTTATGCTTTCCTCACCCATTGAATTTTCAGAGTTGGTTTATATTTCTGTATAAGGTGTGTTATTGTCAGCTGTAATATTCATTTCTTCTTCACCACTAATAGAAGCTGTATATATCTGCATCTTATAATACAGTAAAATATGCAAACTGTAACAAAAACAGTCAATGCTAGAACCACAGGTCAAGAAGCATCTATATAAAGGAGAAGCAGGGTTAACATTCCAGCTTGAAGATCCTTTGTTAGAACTGAAAAACTACAACTCAGCAAGAAAATGAATACCATTTTAGCTCAGAAACAAATGAGGGCCTCTGGTGAAGAGATTTTGCAAAGTTCCAGTCTAGCAGAAGGAAAGTACATTAATATAATAATTACTACATTTTGTCCACATTAAATTATTAAAAATGATCTTGCTTACACGGCTTGTGGGTTCCAGAAAGCGTTTCATTGTCCAACTGAGAGAAGATCCATCAGCCTGCTTGGATTTTACACTTGGTGATGGACTCTTTGATGAAAATCCTGTAGGAAAAGGACATTTTAATGAACTCCACAGATGTATCCTCTAGAAAAACCTTGTGCTACAGGTCGCCTTATTGCCATCTTGGGACAACATTAGGAACCTTGTGTATTGCTGACCCATACCTCACCCCACACACTCTGCAGTGCCAACCCACCAACTCTCTCCAGAGTCTGCACCAATGCACAATTAGCCAAGATCATTGATCCTCCTAATCCTGCAGTATTCCAGTGCAGGTCAACACTCCTTTAAGCACTTATCTAATTTAAAGTTCCCTTTCCTCAGAGTCCCAGCTCCATTCTTGCCTCTGACAATCCCTTACCGCTCCTATCAACCATCCAAGTTGATACTAAATGTCACATTTCATTCTCCCTAGACTTTGCCCACAACCAAACATTTCAGCTAGGAGTCCAACACAGAAATAGAAGCAGTCATCGGCTCACACTGCCATCAGTGGGGTGAACCAGAACGTCTTCCAGTGACCATCAGCAAGGTAGGAGTATATGTAGATGTGGTTATTCTGAAACTCACTCGAGGTTGATGCTTTCGGATTTTTTGTCTATTCCTTTAACTAATGACATGACAAATGGTTCATATTACTGAGAGAGTCAAAGTTAAAACCATTTGGAAATTATCTGGATAGAAGAACAGCACTGGCAAAGAAGTAAAAATCATTGCAAGTTTTCAATCAAGTTAGAGATGCAAGTCCAAGATAATTTTCCAAATATGTCTACGTTATCAAGCCACGTTCAAACCTTTCCTATCCATGTACCAGGCCAAATGTTTATTAAATATTATTATAGTGCCTGCCTCAAATACCTCCTGTGGCAGCTTGTTCCAAATACCCACCACCCTCCGAGTAAAAAGGTTGTCCCCCAGGTTCCTATCTTTTCACTCTCACCTTAAACCTTTGTCCTCTGATTCCCCTACTGATTAGGTAATCCCCTAGTGATTCCCCTACTCTGGGTAAAAGACTGCATTCACACTCTCTATTCACCTCATCTATATTACTAAATCTCTGATCTTGACCGCTTTTGGCCTACTGTGCTGCGATTTCCGAAAGAACGCCGCCACCTACGGCCTTCATTTTTGGCCACCTCACCCAGAGCCCTCCTCCGCCTTACAAGTGCGGAGGATTGTTCCCATCAATGACAAATCAGAGAGATATTAATGTTTTTTAAAAATTCACCATTCTCTCTGCTGCCCCTGCTGGAAGGAGAGGGAGGGACTATAAAACCAGGAAATGGTGTGCCTCACTCACTCTCTGCAAGATGGATGAAGCCAAGGGTCACGTCTCTCTGAGCTCTGAATAACACTGAACAAATGTCTACACAACTGTGAGTACCCTTAATATGGTTTGAAAATGAAAATATGTTCTTTTTAAAGTAAAAAGGCACAGCCTGCAAATGGTTGTTTTTGGTGCTTTGGCTTGAAGTTGAAAGGCACTACTTACTGCAAATGGTGGCAGATGATTTGGCTTGAAGTTGAAAGGCACTTCTTACTGCAAATGGTGGCTTGGGTGCATTGGCTTGAAGTTGAAATGCACTATTTACTGCAAATGATGGCTTGGGAGCTTTGGTTTAATGTTGAAAGGAACTACTTACTGCAAATGGTGACTTGGGTGCTTTGGCTTGAGGTTGAAAGGCACTACTGCAAATGCACTTACTTCCTGTTTGTACTGTATATTGATTTTAGATAAAACACTACCACTTACGGCTGTGATTTTTGGACATCCTACTCAGTCCCCCCTCCGCTGAGCAAGTGCAGAGAATTCTTCCCATCAATGAAAAATAAAAGTGTTATTAGTGTTTAAAAAATGTTGAGAATCTCTCCTGTCAATCACGCCCTGAAAGCCACACCTTTTCCGGTGGGAAGGGGAGGGGTTATAAAACCCGGAAGTGTGGGTGTGGCTCAGTCTCTGCATGATGGGGGAGGGAGAGGTCATGACTCTGTCTGCGCTGTGAATCAACTGAACACACTGAATGTCTACTGAACTGTGAGTTTGGTGTTTTGTGTGGTTTTATGGTGGTTTCACCTTGCATGAAATGGTATGAAGCTGCATTTGAATTTGGTGGCCTTGCACCCTGCTGAAAGTGGTATGAAACTGCACTTGTATTTGGTGGCCTTGGATCCAGCTGGAAGTGGTATGAAACTGCACTTTAATTCGGTGGCCTTGCACCCTGCTGAAGTGGCTGGAAACTGCACTTGAATTCGGTGGCCTTGCACCCTGCTTGAAACGGTAGGAACATGGATTTGAATTTGGTGGCCTTGCACCCTGCTTGAAATGGAATTTCAAGGAATAGTCATGAGTCAACTGCCTGCCCACCAGCCGTGAGTGAGCTGCCAGCACATCAGGCTTGAAGGACTGAGCTGCCACCCCAAGAACCCATACCAGCGCTCCAGGAAGCCCCCCCACTGGCCACCAATATTGGAATTGGTGGAGAGGTGCAATATTGCGTTGGGGGACCAGCCCTCCCGTGTGAACAAGGGACCCAATGGGTCCCACTTAGTCTAGTGATCTTATACACCTCGAGGTAGGGGAGGGAAAAGTGGGGGGACTGCAACCGAAGCTGGGAAGCGTTAGATGGAGACAACAATGCGGCAGATTAGGGAATCTGATAGGAAAGGAAAATGAAAAGGAACCAAATAAGGGTGATTACTGAGCAGTTGGGAACAGTGGGGGAGGAAAGAAATGTGAATGAGTGTGCGGGTAATGGGTGGACGGTGCTGGTGAGAAAGGGCAGTCTTGGAAAGAAGAGTGTATAAGAGAGAACCAGGGTATGCTAGATGCAGGAAGATTGTTCCCGATGTTAGGGAAGTCCAGGACAAGAGGTCACAGCTTAAGGATAAGGGGGAAATCCTTTAAAACCGAGATGAGAAGAACTTTTTTCACACAGAGAGTGGTGAATCTCTGGAACTCTCTGCCACAGAGGGTAGTTGAGGCCAGTTCATTGGCTATATTTAAGAGGGAGTTAGATGTGGCCCTTGTGGCTAAGGGGATCAGGGGGTATGGAGAGAAGGCAGGTACGGGATACTGAGTTGGATGATCAGCCATGATCATATTGAATGGCGGTGCAGGCTCGAAGGGCCGAATGGCCTACTCCTGCACCTAATTTCTATGTTTCTATGGTATATCATGAATGAGAGCGAGACAGAGGGTGAACGGGTTACGGGAGAATGGAGAATTCATGCCGTCAGGTTGCAGACTAGGCAGGCAGAATATGAGGGACTGGAGGAACAGTATTTCATAATTCACATGGATCGTTTGCAGCCTTGTGGCATAGGCAGTGAACTCTGCAATCTTGGGTAATGCACTCCTCTTCTGTCCCTTTTTCACTCCTGCTTTAATCAAGTCCTCTCTCACACACCCTTCTTTCTCAGCCATCCCACCTACCCCTGACCTCCATCTCCCAGTTTTTTCCCCTCAACCCTTTACTCCATCTGCCCATCATCCAGACACTCCCACCACCGTGTCCCCTCCCCTCATTATTCCCATCTGCCCACATTTCCCCTCTCCTCTTATTTGGTTTATCATCACCTTCCTTTCTGATCAGAATCCATAATCTGCAACGCTCTGTGTTTCCTGCTATCACCTCCCAGCATCAGTCACTATCTCCATCCTTCCCCACTTGATTCCAGCTGCCTCGCCTGGAACTACCTATTGCCTACCAACTCTATCCCATAGGTTCAAGGTGAAGGGGAAAAGATTAATAGGAATCTGAGGGGTAACTCTTTCACACACAAGGTGGTGGGTGTATGGAACAAGCAGCCAGAGGAGGTAGTCGATGCTGGGACTATCCCAACATTTAAGAAACAGTTAGACGGGTACATGGACAGGACCGGTTTGGAGGGATATTGACCAAAAGCAGGCACGTGGGACCAGTATAGCTGGGACATGTTGGCCGGTGTGGGCAAATTGTGCTGCAGGGCCTGTTTCCGCACTGTATCACTCTATGACTATCCTATCCATCCACATAGTCATTTATGCTGGCTATCTCCCCTCTAGAGATGAAACTAGAGAGGCAGGGGGGTTGAAAAGAGTGATGGGAAGGTCGAGGTTAGGACCAGTAAGTCTCAAAGGAAGGACAGGCAGGGAGAGGAGAAGTAATATGGTAATATGGGCTGAGGTGTGTTTGTTTCCATGCAAGTAGTATTGTGGAGAAAGCAGATGAACATATAGAGTCTGGATGGGTGCTTGGGTCGAGGATGTTGTGGCTATTATGGAAGTGTGGTTGCAAGAGGGACACGACTGGCAGCTTAACGATCTGGGTTTTCAATGTTTTGGATGTGATCAAGAGAGAGGCAAAAGAGCTGGAGGAGTTGTGCTACTGA
The DNA here is from genome assembly GCF_028641065.1 of Leucoraja erinaceus. Lineage (NCBI taxonomy): Eukaryota > Metazoa > Chordata > Chondrichthyes > Rajiformes > Rajidae > Leucoraja > Leucoraja erinaceus. The sequence continues at coordinate 35,852,474 of NC_073377.1, read as the reverse complement.
TCAGGGAGACTGCCAAGGTGGAACTCAAGAGAAAATGTGCAGGAGACAATATGGGTAGAGCTTAGAAATAAGAAAGGTGCAAGCACTCTAACGACAGTAGGCCCCCCCAATAGCAGGTGATAATGGAACAGGAATGCAGACAGATTACCAAAAGGTGCCAAAGCAACAGGGTTGTGTTAGTGGGTAATTTTAACCTCCAATATTGACAAGAGTGATAGTGTGGAAACAGGCCCTTCTGCCCTACATACCCACACTGGCCAACATGTCCCAGCTACACTATCCCACCTGCCTGCATTTGGTCCATATCCCTCCAAACCTGTCCTATCCATGTACCTGTCTAACTTTTTCTTAAACGTTGGGATACCCCAGCCTCAACTACCTCCTCTGGCAACTTGTTCCAAACACCCTTTGTGTGAAAAAGTTATCCCTCAAATATCTATTAAATCTTTTCCCCTTCACCTTGAAAATTATGTCCTCGATTCTCCTATTCTGGGCAAGAGATTCTGTGCATCTACCCGATTTATTCCTCTCATGATGTTATGCACTTCTATAAGATCACCCCTCATCCTCCTGCGTTCCATGGAATAGAGACCCAGCCTACTCAACCTCTCCCTATAGCTCACACACAATAGTCCTGGCAACATCCTCATAAATCATCTCTGACCCCTTTCAAACTTGACAATATCTTTTCTATAACATGGTGCGCAGAACTGAACACAATATTCTAAATGCGGTCTCGCCGATGTCTTATACAATTGCAACACGACCTCCCAAAGTCTATACTCAATAATCTGACTGACTGGCTCTCTGACTGATGAAAGCCTTTTTGACCACCTTATCTACCTGCGACTCGACCTTCAAGGAACCAAGCATCTGCACTCCTAGATCCCTCTAGGACTTGCTTGGTGCAAAAGGCTTGGACCGGGTAGAATTTGAGAGATGTATCCAAGAGGGTTTCTTGAAATAGTATGTGGATAGTCCAAGCCGAGAAGGGAACATACTGTGGACCATGTTTTGGAAAATCAGCCTGGTCAGGTAACTGGTGTTTCAGTGCAAAAACATTTTCGGGACAGTGATCATAACTCCATTAGCTCTAAGATTATTTTGAATAGAGAGAGGTTAGGACCTTGTGGGATGGTACTAAATGAGAGCAAGGTAAACTCCAATGTTATTGGGCAGGAGCTCGAGAGGTTACACTGGAAGCAGTTGTTATTGGGTAAGTCTACATCTGACATGTAGGAGTCATTTAAAGGCCAGTTGATCGAAGTTCAGAACAAGCATATTCCAGTAAGGTGGAGGGATATGTATCCCTCTCGGATGACCAGAGGTTGTAGATTAGGCCAAAAAGAAAAAGGATGCAAGGTTTAAGAGGATAGAATCAGGCAGAGGCATTGAGGAATATAGCGAAAGGAGGAAAAAACTCTTAAGCGGGTGATTAGGCCCAAAAGGGGACACAAAATGATGTCATAGATTCCCAAAATGATGTCAATATTCCCAAGCTTTTTAGTCAACAAAAGGTATCTCTTCTCTTATTATCTTAAATTGGTTTTTTTTAAATGTTCATAACTGCATATAATAACGTATAACCATATAACAATTACAGCACGGAAACAGGCCATCTCGACCCTTCTAGTCCGTGCCGAACACATAATCTCCCCTAGTCCCATATACCTGCGCTCAGACCATAACCCCTCCATTCCCTTCCCATCCATATAACTATCCAATTTATTTTTAAATGATAAAAACGAACCTGCCTCCACCACCTTCACTGGAAGCTCATTCCACACAGCTACCACTCTGAGTAAAGAAGTTCCCCCTCATGTTACCCCTAAACTTCAGTCCCTTAATTCTCATGTCATGTCCCCTTGTTTGAATCTTCCCTACTCTCAGTGGGAAAAGCTTTTCCACGTCAACTCTGTCTATCCCTCTCATCATTTTAAAAACCTCTATCAAGTCCCCCCTTAACCTTCTGCGCTCCAAAGAATAAAGACTTAACTTGTTCGAGTTGTATAGAGTTAATTCAAAATGCTGAAACAGTTGTTGGTACCTGCGGTGTGTAACAATTGTCCATCTTTGCTTATGCTCTCACGATGAGTTGAACGTGAAATAACTTCATCCATTTCCTGTTCAGAGACCTATATTGAACAACAGAATGGAAAAAAATAGTATTTTGCAAACTATCCATTTTACTACTGCATCATCAAAATAATTACTGACTGCACCTCCAATAAATCCTTATGCATTTCTATAAGTCAGAAGACCGCTGTGTACAGAATTGGAGAAAATAATTTGCAAAGCTCTGTTTCCATCTGGGCTTTCATGTGCTGGTAGGTTCTGTTATTTTACCCCTCAATTCAAATTTGCATGACTAGATATGAAAAATCAATTTATATAGATGATTAATAGACAAAGTCCACAAAACTATGTAATAATTTCATATCAAAGTAACCTCCCACCATTCTCTACTCTCAATTCATCAGTCTGGCTGCCAAGATGAGATTTACCATTCTAGGACATCCGAGGTCCACTTTTTATAATGAGCATGGCTTTCCCCCTTCTGTCATAGATCTCTCACCCAGGACTCCTGGGTCTCATAGTCCTGTTCCTGCTGCCCCTCTCCCTAGATGGAACAAGGATAGAGTTCCCCTGGTCCTCACCTTTCACCACCAGCTTCCACATCCAACACGTCATACTCCGACATTCCCGTCACCTGCAACATGATCCCACCACTAGTCACATCTCCCCACATCCACCCCTTTCCGTCTTCCACAGTGACCACTCCCTCCGCTACTCCTTGGTGTAGTCCTTCCCACTCAAACCACCCCCTCCTCAGGTACTTTCCCCACCGACTGCAGGAGATGGAACATCTGTCCCTATACATCCTCCCAGGGACTCCAGCAGTCCTTCCAGGTGAACGTGCGCCTCCTCTAATGTCATCTACTACATCCGATGTTCCTGATGTGGCATCCTGAACATTGGCAAGACTAAGCGTAGACTCAGCAACCATTTTGCTGAGCACTTGCGCTCAATCTGCCATGGCCTACCATAGCGAACCACATTAACTCCCCTCCCATTCACACAATGACCTTTCTGTCCTGGGCCTCCTCCATTACCAGAGGGACGCAACATGCAAACTGGAGGAACAGCACCTCATATTCTGCTTGGGTAGCTTACAACCCAATGGTATGTACATTGAATCCTCCAATTTTAAATAACTTCTAACTAATTTCAGCCCCCCCTCCCCCTCCTACATTCCTCCTTCTGGCTTCACAATCTGCAACTCATCCTACCTGTCTCTCCAACCATCTGCCTGTCAAAAAATCCCCATCTACCCGTCTCGACCTATTATCCGCACGTTTCTTCTTCCTGCCTCTCCCCGTTTTCCAGCTTCCTTCTCCCCTCCCCCTTAATTAGCCTGAAGAAGGGTTTCAACCCAAAATGCCACCTATCCCTGTTCTTCAGAGACGCTGCCTGATCCAATGAATTACTCCAACACTTTGTATCATTTCTGTTTATTAACCAGCATCTGTAGTTCTTTGTTTTTATAACTTAAATAAAATGTCCTCGGCTACAGAATCATCCATTTACATAGCAGCAATTAGAACATTGGTACTTAAAAGGTGTAAGATTATATTTAATTGTTTGTGTTTAGATAGCTCTGGGTGTTTTTATACAAGAATCACAAAAGGTTAACTCGTGGGTTGAGTAGGCAAGTATATATCAACAGCAACTTTGCCTAGACTACCCATATTGAAACAATGTCAAAGAAAGCACACCAACAGCTACTTGCTTCGAAGGCCGAGGAAGTTCGGCATGTTCCCAACATCTCTCACCAACATCTACAGATGCGCCTTAGAAAGCATTGGTTTGGGAACAGCTCCATCCAAGACGGCAAGAAATTGCAGCAAATTGTGGATGCAGCCCAGACCATCACACAAACCAACCTCCTTGCAATTGAGTAGAAAAGAACTGCAGATGCTGGTTTAAACCGAAAATAGACTGCAGTGTTGGTGAGAGTGAAGATCTCTGGAGATGCTGTCTGACCCGCTGAGTTACTCCAGCTTTGTGTCCATCTCCTTTGCATTGACTCAATTTATACCACGCTGCCTCGGCAAGGCCAGCAGCATAGCTAAATGGCTTGATTGTAATCATGTATTGTCTTTCCGCTGACTGGATAGCACGCAGCAAAATATTTTCAAAATAAGATTAGTGATGATGAATGTAGGTCCCTTATAGGCCTGTCCCACTTAGGCGATTATTTAGGCAACTGTCATAGTTGTAGCAGTTCGCTGAAAAATCAGCGACTGGACTGCCCTACGACAATGTCGCAGACAACCTACCACCTAGTCGACGTCTAGCTATGGCAAGCTGCCGACAACCGGCGACCTAATCGTCATGACTTAGGACGTCAACCTACGACCATACTTACGGCAACCTATGACCACACAGGCAACAACCTACGACAACCGAAGTCACCCTACGTCCACCCACGACAAACTACGACCCTGTCGGCGACGACTGAAGATAATTCAGTCGCCGGTACCTGTTGCCGGTTGACGTAGGTAGTCGCCAATAGAATTCACCGAAGTCAGCACCGGTGACAACCTCCATCACCTGGCGCCAACCTACAACAGCACCTAGGTCAGGAGAAGTCTAGCTACACTCATTGGCATCAACCCATGTTGAAAATCCAGCGGCGACCCAGAAAGATGCTACGACTCTTTGGGCGACAGAGAAGTCTACTCACAACCATACAGGTGACACAAACCCTGGCGACTATATGATGACAGCCTAGTCGCCTGTAGTCGCCTAAAAAAGCCTAAGTGGGACAGGTGAATTTATAATGGGAAACAAGGAAAATGGAAACAAGGAAATGGCGGAACAGTTAAACAAGTACTTTGGTTCTGGCTTCATTAAGGAAGACACAAACAATCTCCCGGAAATACTTGGGGACCGAAGATCTAGTGGGAGGGAGGAACTGAAGATAATCCACATTTGTCAGAAAATGATGTTAGGTAAACTGTTGAGACATGAGGCATATAAATCCCCGGGACCTGATAGTCTGCATCCCAGAGTACTCAAGGAGGTGGCCCTAGAAATCGTGGATGCATTGGTGATCATTTTGCAATGTTCTGTATCAGTTCCTGTGGACTGGAGGGTAGCCAACGTAACTCCACTTTTTAAGAAAGGAGAGAGAGGGAAAACTGGGAATTATAGACCAGTTAGCCTTACATCAGGAGTGGGGAAGATGCTGGAGTCAATTATTAAATATGTTATAGCAGCGCATTTGGAAAGCAGTGACGGGGTCGGTCAAAGTCAGCATGGATTTATGAAGGGGAAATCATGCTTGACTAATCTTTTGGGACTTTTTGAGGATGTAACAAGTAAAATGGATAAGGGAGTCAGTGAATGTGGTGTATCTGGACTTTCAAAAAGCCTTTGACAAGGTCCCACACAAGAGATTAGTGCACAAAATTAGAGCACATGGTATTGGCATGGATAGAGAACTGGTTGGCAGACAGGAAGCAAAGAGTAGGAATTAACGGGTAATTTTCAGAATGGCAGACAGTGACTAGTGTGGTGCCGCAAGGCTCGGTGCTGGGACCCCAGAGCTTACAATATATATTAATGATTTAGACGAAGGAATTAAATGTAACATCTCTAAGTTTGCGGATGGCAGTGTGAGGTTGCTTTGAGGCTGCAGGGTGACTTGGATAGGTTGGTGAGTGGGCAGAAGCATGGCAGATGCAGTATAATGTGGATAAATGTGAGGTTATCTACTTTGGTGACAAGAACAGGAAGGCAGATTATTATATGAATGGTTTCAGATTAGGAGAAGAGGAGGTGCATTGAGACCTGGGTGTACTTATACATCAGTCACTGAAAGTAAGCATGCAGGTACAGCAGGCAATGAAGAAAGCCAATGGTATGTTGGCCTTCATGACGAGAGGATTTGAGTTTAGGAGCAAGGAGATCCCACTGCAGTTGTACAGGGCCCTGGTGAGACCGCACCAGGAGGATTGTGTGCAAATTTGGTCTCCTAATTTGAGGAAGAACATTATTGCTATTGAGGGTGTAGCATAGGTTCACCAGGTTAATTCCCAGATTGGCGAGACTGACATATGATGAAAGAATGGGTTGACTGGGCTTGGATTTGCTGGAATTTAGAAAGCTGAGAGCTTACAGAAACGTATAAAATTCATAAAGGATTGGACAGGGTAGATGCTGGAAAATGTTCCCGATGTTGGGCGTCCAGAACCAGGGGTCACAGTTTAAGAATAATGGATAGGCCATGTAGGACTGAGATGAAGAAAAACATTTTGACACAGAGTTGTGAATCTGTGGAATTCTCTGCCACAGAAGGCAGTGGAGGCCAATTCATTGGATGTTTTCAAGAGAGAGTTAGATTTAGCTCTTAGGGCTAAAGGAATCAAGGGATATGGGGAAAAAGCCAGAACGGGGTACTGATTTTGGATGATTCAACAACTAAGTTACAGAGATAGGTTGAATAAGTTAGGTCTTTATTCTCTGGAGCGCAGAAGGTTAAGGGGGACTTGATAGAGGTCTTTAAAATGATGAGAGGGATAGACAGAGTTGATGTGGACAAGCTTTTCCCTTTGAGAATAGGGAAGATTCAAACAAGAGGACATGACTTCAGAATTAAGGGACAGAAGTTTAGGGGTAATATGAGGGGGAACTTCTTTACTCAGAGAGTGGTAGCGGTGTGGAATGAGCTTCCAGTGGAAGTGGTGGAGGCAGGTTCATTGGTATCATTTAAAAATAAATTGGATAGGCATATGGATGAGAAGGGAATGGAGGGTTATGGTATGAGTGCAGGCAGGTGGGACTAAGGGGAAAAAAAAGTTGTTCGGCATGGACTTGTAGGGCCGAGATGGCCTGTTTCCGTGCTGTAATTGTTATATGTTATATGGTTATATGATCAGCCATGATGGTATTGAATGGCGGTGCTGGCTCAAAGTGCGGAATGACCTACTCCTGCACCTATTTTCTATGTTTCTATTATGTTTAGTTTTGGTCACCCTGCTGTGGGAAGAATGTTGTTAAGCTGGTAAGAGTGCAGAGAAGATTTACATGGATGTTGCCAGGACTTGAGAGCCTGAGCTATGAGGAGAGGTTGGGTTAGCCAGGATTTTAGGGAATCAAGAACCAGATGACATAAGTTTCAAGGTGAGAGGAGAAAGATTCAATAGGAACATGAGGTGTAACTTTTTCCACACAGAGGACGGTGGGTGTATGGAAAGAGCTGCCAGTGGAGATAGTTGGCGCAGGTACTATAACAACATGTAAAATACATTTGGACAGGTACACCAATAAGAAAGTTTTAAAGGGATATGGGTCAACTAAGGGCTGGTGGGACCAGCGTAGATGGAGCATCTTAGTTGGCATGGGCAAGTTGGAGCAAAAGGCCTGTTTCTGTGCTGTGTGACTATGACTAATTATTGTATTTATGTATGGTATATCTGATCTTTTTGGACAGTATGCAAGACAAACCTTTCCACTGTACTTCAGTACAATGACAATAATAATGTAAATCTAAACCGAAACTGAAGCAAGCAGAATGACAAAAGACAAAAGTTATTAATACAGCAGTATCCAGATTGGGATGGAATCCAAGAGGAATAGGTCCGAGTCAGCCAAGGTTGAGGAATGCATTCCTGGCAAAGGAAAGCTGACAATAAGGGAAAGACTAGATACCGGATAACAGGTAAAAAAAAATATTTTTAAAATTAAAAGACAGAGTTTGTATTATTACAGCATACTAGACCAATGCAGACCCGTTGGACCTGCTCTCCCAACGCAAGATTCCACCACTCACCCGTTCCCCCAATGCAATATTGCACCACTCACGCATAGCCCCTAAATGCACAGGCACGGCTCATTTCCCCTCATCCCCCAGCACTCCGTCCTCCTCCTCTTTACCCTCCCTCCAATCCCTAGAGGGAGCAGGGGAAGGGGGGGGGGGGGGGGGGGTTGAAGGGGGGGGGGGGGGGTGAGGGGGTAGAGAGGGAGAGAGGAGAGAGGGAGGGATGGAAGTAGAGAGAGAGGGTAGAGGCGATGGTGGGTAGAGACGGAGAGAGAGGGGAGTGGAGGGGGTAGAGAAGGTGGGAGTGAGGGTAGATAGAGAGGGGGCATCTCCATCCTCCACCCCCCCCCCCACATCTCTCTCTACTCTACCCCCCACTCCCCACCCTATCTCCCTTCTCCTCAGTTCCCACATCCTACTCCTCTCACTCCCATTCCTTGCCCCAGGACCTACCCAGGTCAGAGAGCAGTGGCAGAGCCTGGAACTCAGCCTGGTTCTCGTACTAGGCCTGGCCCTGGCTGTAGACTCCAGCCGTCAGTTCGGCCACCGCCGCCTGGGCTCCAATGGGCTTTTCCCTGACCCCGGACCCAGGCTCGTCCTTGGTTCCAGCGGCGGCTTCTTTTATGGCCCCAGTCACGGCCTCATCCCAAGCCCAGGGCTCGGCTCTCACTGCAGCTCCAGCACCACCCTCCCCGTCGGGCGTCGGCTGCCACATGAGTGCGCTGGAGTGCCCCTCCCTCCCGGAGTGTCCCGTCGCGCCTTGCGAGGTCATTGTGACATCACTCGGGGGGGGGGGGGTTCCGAAATCGGTGAGTTTTCAGGCTGTTTTTAAAATTTTTAACAATTAATCATTTCGGAAATATAGGTGGGAATGCGACGGGAAGATGTTTATCGTCTTGACGGAAAAAATGTGAGTAGAATGTGTGAAAATGGGAAGGTTGTGGCCTAGCGTTTGGAAGAAAATAGGGTAGTAAACCAGATTGACATATACACACACAGCCACAAACAAGACGAAGATTTTTAGTATTATAGAGATACAGACCCTGGATAAGAGAGTACTAAAAGCTTTAAAAACAACTATGTGTCTTATTAAATGAGCACAAAAACAATGCAGCACTAATTGCTTCACAACTGTGAGGAACGACTTAAAACATCCAACGCTGGGTTACTCAGTGGGTCAGACGGCATATCTGGTTGTTGCCTGACTCGCTAAGTTACTGTAACACTTTGCGTTCAACGCAAGGTTCCAGCATCTGCAGTTCCTTGTGTCTAATGGGCCTGTCCCACCTACGCGACGTTTTCGGCGACTGCCGGTACCCGTCATCGGTCGTTGCAGGTCGAGGAGATTTTTTTAACATGTTGAAAATCCAGCGGCGACCAGAAAGACGCTACGACTCTTTGGGCGACTGAGGAGACTACTCATGACCATACAGGCGACATGTCGCGGGGTGAATCCTGTATGGTCATGAGTAGTCGCCCAAAGAATCGTACCTTGTTCTAGTCGCCGCTGAATTTTCAACATGTTGAAGATTTTCGGCGACTTGCAACGACCTATGACGGGTGCCGGCAGTCGCCGAAAATGTTGCGTAGGTGGGACAGGCCCATTAGACTTAAACATCCAGCTTCATAAAAGGGCAGATCAGAGTTAATTCAAAGACATTTTTGTGAAATGATAATAGTTCTAAAGTATGTCTCAATATTATTTTGTTTACACATTCACATAAATGCAGCACTTTACTTACGTACTAGCAGCACTTATTGGCTTTAACTCGCATGAAACGTTATTCGCTTGTACCTATACACTGTAAATGTTCTCGATTGTAATCATGTTTTCTCTTTTTCCGCTGACTGGATAGCACGCAACAGAAAGCTTTTCACTGCAACTCGCTGCACATGAGAATAAACAAAACTATAATTATAACACTTATTTCCCATTCCTAATTGCCCTTGATTTGGAGCAGTATTTCAAAAAGCATTGCAGTCCTTGTGAGGAGGTCGTGCTTGAAATGTTATTAGGTTGGGATTTCCAACATTTTGGCCCAGTGACAAGAAAGGATTGACAAATATTTTCAAGGCAGAATGGTAAACTTTAAGGTGGTGCTGTTTCGATGTGCTAGTTGTGCTCGGCTGGGAAAGCACATCTCGGACACGCTGACCCTCAGCATAGGAGCACCGCAGGGCTGCGTTCTCTCCCCTCTCCTTTACTCTCTCTACACCGACGACTGCACCTCCACAGACTCCTCTGTCAAGCTTCTCAAGTTTGCGGACGATACAACCCTGATTGGACTGATCCATGTTGGGGAGGAATCTGCCTACAGACAGGAAGTGACACAGCTGGCGTCCTGGTGCCATTGCAACCAGCCTTGAGCTCAATGTTCTTAAGACAGTGGAATTGATTGTAGACTTTAGGAGAGCTACCCCTCCCCTCCCCCCACTCATCATCAACACCACAGTCACATCTGTGGAGTAATTTAAGTTCTTCAGAACCATCATCTCCAGGGACCTTAAATGGGAGGCCACCATCGACTGCACAGAGGATGTACTTCCTGCAGCAGATGAGAAAACACAATCTGCTACAGGCAATGATGGTCCAGTTTTACACTACCATCATAGAGTCTGTCCTCACCTTCTCCATCATAGTCTGATTTGGCTCAGCCACCAAGCATGGCATCCGAAGGTTGCAGAGCATCGTTCGATCAGCCGTGAAAGTTATTGGCTGCAACCTTCTCCCCATTGACGAGCTGTACACTGCAAGGGCCAGGAAGCGAGCAGGTAAGATCATCCCTGACCCCTCTCACCCTGGCCAAAAAATCTTTGTACTTCCCTCTGGGAGGCGACCCCGGTCTATCGACAGCCAGACATAAAAACAGCTTCTTCCAACAACCAAAGGTCTGTCGCCTCTTTTTACTCTGGTATTTTATTTTCACATGTTTAAATGTTTTAGTTTTAATTGTCTGCTGTATATTGTGGTTTTTACCATGTGCGAGCAAAGCACCAAGTCAAATTCCTTGCATGTATGCAGTAAGCATGCAGGTACAGCAGGCAATGAAGAAAGCGAATGGCATGTTGGCCTTCATAACAAGAGGAGTTGAGTATAGGAGCAAAGATGTCCTTCTGCAGTTGTACAGGGACCTAGTGAGACCACATCTGGAGTATTGTGTGCAGTTTTGGTCTTCAAATTTGAGGAAGGACAATCTTGCTATTGAGGAAGTGCAGCGTAGGTTCACAAGGTAAATTCCCGGGATGGCGGGACTGTCATATGCTGAGAGAATGGAGCGGCTGGGCTTGTATACTCTGGAATTTAGGATGAGAGGGGATCTTATTGAAACATGTAAGGTTATTAAGGGTTTGGACACACTAGAGGCAGGAAACATATTCTAGATGTTGGGGAAGTCCAGAACCAGGGGCCACAGTTTAAGAATAAGGGGTAAGCCATTTAGAACGGAGATGAGGAAACACTTTTTCACACAGTTGTGAGCCTGTGAAATTCTCTGCCTCAGAGGGCGGTGGAGGCCGGTTCACTGGATACTTTCAAGAGAGAGCTAGATAGGGCTCTTAAAGATAACGGAGTCAGGGGATATGGGGAGAAGGCAGGAACGGGATACTGATTGTGAATGATCAGCCATAATCACATTGAATGGCGGTGCTTGATCGAAGGGCCGAATGGCCTACTCCTGCAGCTATTGTTTACATACTTGGCCAATAAAATTTTATTCTGATTCTAGTTACTCTACCTACCTGGATGGCTGAGGTGTGAGAGTGCTAAAGCCAGGGCCGGATTTAGATGAAGAGAGGCCCTAAGCTATTCCACTTGTGAGGCCCCCTCCGTGTTGGTTTTCAGCGCTGGCGGCGAGGCAGCGACCGGACAGCCATGGCGGCCAAATCTCCCACAATTCAAAGCGAGGGAGAAAGTGCCCAGCGCCGTCCAGTTGCCGTTGCAGTGCGCATGCGCAGGGCGGCCGATGATGTGCTGGCTGTGGTTGTGCGCATGTGCAGGGGGGAGGACGTGCAGGCCGCAGCAATGCGCATGTGCAAGGCGGCCTGCCGTGCCGGCGGGTGAGGAGCGAGCGGAGCCCGGCGGCCCGGACACGGATAGCGGGGGAGATGGAGAGAGAGAGATAGAGAGGGGGGGCCCGCCCAGAGTTGAACGGTAGGTGTCCTGCCTTGGCCGGAGGCCCCCCCTAGACCTCGAGACCCTAAGCTTAAGCTTGTCTAGTTTATAGGTAAATCCGGCCCTGGCTAAAGCAGAAATCACAATAGGTTTTTGTAGCCTTAATGCAAGGCTCAAGCCAAATGCAAGTCTCCTTCCAGCTTAGGAACACAGAAAACAATTTCCATCACGGGAAAAAATATTTTGCTGATAATTTTTGTTCGCAAGTCCAAACCTGGGTAAGCTGCAAGCACGTGAAGAGAATACCAACTTATGGAAGGATATTGCAAATTGGTTTCCAGTATTCACTACCACAGTTTTGCTACCCTATGCCTTAACTGAAGAGCACAATTTACTCTGAGAAGCCCCTCAGCACCTGTGTGGGAGACGTACACAAAGCCACAGTTTAAGTGCTATCTCATTCTCAAAACATTACTCTATCCAGACAGCATTTTCCTCAAATTCCCATTTTAACACCAAAAGCATCCATAATTTGATTTACAACCCGACTCTATGGTACAAACTCACACTGAGAACTTTGTGCAAAATCAGCTGTAAACCTGCAGTAAATGAGTTTCACAAACAGTCTTTATGTAAAGCTATGAACACAAAACATTGTACCACTTTGTGCACCTGCACAAACCCCGCGTAATGAAGTGTGAAAGCATAACTAATTATTCAGCACTTGAGCCACCCATTATCCCTTGTGAACCTACAGTTACACGCTTGTTTTTCTGAATGGTTTGTTTGGGGGTGGGGCACTTACATTTCAAAGTTTGGAACAGCAGAGTTGGTGTCCTTGGATTCTGTTGTTACGATGCCAGTTTATCTCAACTGGGAGAATGATTCCCATTTATCATTCGTGGTATGTAAATAATCAGATTTCAAAGTTATTTCCTCTCAGCTGGCCTCTTTGGATTCTACCAAATATAATCTGCCAGAAATTATGCAAGACCAAGTGTATTCAGGAGTTCCTTTCACTGTAGTCAAAAAATTTCCAAATACAGTGGTTCATTCTCAGATATTTTGAAAAGTCTGCTGCTTCACTTTTTTATTGATAGTGGAAGGCGATTTAAGCCCATGAGGCATTAACAGAAACATAGAAAATAGGTGCAGGAGTAGGCCATTCGGCCCTTCGAGCCTGCACCGTCATTCAATATGATCATGGCTGATCATCGAACTCAGTGTCCTGTACTTGCCTTCTCTCCATACCTCCTGATCCCTTTAGCCACAAGGGCCACATCTAACTCCCTCTTAAATATAGCCAATGAACTGGCCTCAACTACCTTCTGTGGCAGAGAATTCCAGAGATTCACCACTCTCTGTGTGAAAAATGTTTTCCTCATCTTGGTCCTAAAAGATTTCCCCCTTATCCTTAAACTGTGACCCCTTGTTCTGGACTTCCCCAACATCGGGAACAATCTTCCTGCATCTAGCCTGTCCAACCCCTTAAGAATTTTGTAAGTTTCTATAAGATCCCCCCTCAATCTTCTAAAGTCTAGCGAGTACAAGCCGAGTCTATCCAGTCTTTCTTCATATGAAAGTCCTAACGTCCCAGGAATCAGTCTGGTGAACCTTCTCTGTACTCCCTCTATAAAAATGTTTTCCTTTGTTGGAATTAATAAAATGATGCTGAAAAATGTTGCACACAAAAACATTCTTTCCCAGGTAATGACTCTGGCTTATCTCTATAGCAGCACCATGTCTGAATCGTGTTAAAGAAGACTGTGTCCCTTTAAGACCGATGGCCATTCGCTTCCTGTTTATGCCCACTGGATCATTAGTTGTAGCAATAAGGCAGCTCTATCTAATCGAGTAATGCCAATTTACAAATTCACATGTTATAGGAGTAGAATTGGGCCATTCAGCCCATCTAGTCCACTCCGCCATTCAATCATGGCTGATCTCTGCCGCCTAATCCTATTTTCCTGCCTTCTCCCCATAACCCTTGACACCCGTTCTAATCAAGAATCTGTTTATCTGCCTTAAAAATATCCACTGACGTGGCCTCCACAGCCCTCTGTGGCAATGAGTTCCACAGATTAACTACCCTCTGACTAAAGAAGTTCCTTCTCACCTCCTTTCTAAAATAGCACCCTTTAATTTTGAGGCTATGACCTCTGGTACTAGACTCTCCTACCAGTGGAAACATCCTTTCCACATCCACTCTATCTATGCCTTTCATTATTCTGTAAGTTTCAATGAGGTTCCCCTCAACCTTCTAAATTCCAGCGAGTGGAGGCCTAGTGCTGTCAAACGCTCATCCTATGCTAACCTACTCATTACTGGAATCATTCTTGTAAACCTCCTCTGGACCCTCTCCAGAGCCAGCACATCCTTTCTCAAATGCCCAAATGTACTCACAGTATTCCAAATGCAGCCTGACCAGTGCCAGTCAGCACATAACAATGTTATTTCACTTATTTATGAACAACTAATGATGAACAGATAATTTAAAAAGTGTGGAGATATTTGACTCCATAGCAACGGAAATCTGCTCTCGAATTGGGAATAGTTCTGGTATTTACTATCAAGATGTAAATCAAAGCTTCCTATTGGTTAACCTCAGAAAAGTTGTCACCTGTTGCACTATAATATTTAAGTGTTTCTATTGTTATAGACGTATAGAGTCATACAGCATGGAGACACCCCCATTTGCCCAAATGACCATGCTGACCAAGATACCCCATCTAAGCTAGTCCCATTTGTCTGCTTGGGGCCCATATCAATCTAAAAATGTCCTATCTATATACCGGTCCATGTGTCTTTTAAATGTTATTATTATGGGACTTGCCTCAACCACCTCCTTTGCCAGCTTGTTCCATGTACCCACCACCCTATGAGTGAAAAAGTTGCCTCTCAGGTTCCTGTTAAATCTTGCCTCACTCACCTTAAACAAGTGCCCTCTAGTTTGTGATTGTATGTATTCCCTGTGAAAGCGTGGGTTTTCTCTGGGTGCTCCTGTTTCCTCCCACACTCTAAAGACGTATAGGTTTGTAGGTTAATTGGCTGTGGTAAAATTGTAAATTGTCCCTCGTGTGTAGGATAGTGTTAGAGTATGGGCTGATCGCTGGTCAGCACGGCCTTGATGGGCCAAAGGGTCTCTTTCCGCGCTGTATCTCTAAAGTCTATTGCATTCTAATGCAATCAGTCATATTGCATTTCATCATGAATTTGTTACGCATTTGTCATAGGAAAAACTTACTACCTAATTCATACAATTACCTTGATGGGTACTGAATGGAAATATTAGGAACAACATTAGGCCATTCAACCTCTCAGATCTTTTCCATTATTCAATTAGATTGTGTTTATAATTTGTTTGGTTGTTTTGTTGTTTGTCTTTTGCACAAAAGTCCGCGAGCATTGCCACTTTCATTTCACTGCACATCTCGTATGTGTATGTGACAAATAAACTTGACTTGACTTGGTCAATTCCACTATCCCCTGTTTGACCCATACCTCTGAATGTTCTAGTTCAAGGGTTCCCAACCTTTTTTGCCCCGTTTACCTCGGACAACTTTAATCGCACATAACAATGTTATTTCACTTAATTATGAACAACTAATGATGAACAGATACTGGTATACCAGAACCAAACACAGTCAGTCAATGAGAAAAAATATATATAAATCCAGAATCAACAAATTTACCCCCTGGGGGTAAATTTACCCCAGGTTGGAAACCTTTGTTCTAGATAATAAAAACCCTTTTTTTTGTTTTGAATGCTCTAATTTCCTACTTTCCATTGGATTTTGCATTTCAGTTCAAAACTATTACTATTCTTTGAGTGCAAAAACTTTTCAATTTCTGTTCCCTAATGGCCTATCTATAATTTTAGACGGTCTCCTTATTCTAGTTTGCCCAATCAGAGGAAATACCTTTAATACTTAATCCTTTAAATATTTTATCTTCCCAGAGCCCTAATCTCCTAGCCTCAATGAAATGCAAGACAATGTGTCTTAAAATATGCTTTCTTAAGCTCCAGTATGTTCCTAAATCCTTGTACTGAATTGTGAATTTCTCAATCTAATTCCTTCAAAATGAAAAATTGAAGCAGCTAACAGATTAAAACTAGAAATTATTTTGCAATCATTATTTGCACCATTGATTCTTCTTCTATAAGCCTCATCAGTGGTTTCTCTTTCTCAATAGAATTTGTTGAAAGTCTTTTCCAAACTATCTCCATAGCTGGTAATCAGAAAAGGGACCGCATATATCCTACGGGATCCCACCACTGGCCACATCTTCCCATCTCCTCCTCTTTCCGCAGAGACCGTTCCCTCCGTAACTCCCTGGTCAATTTGTCCCTTCCCACACAAACCACTCCCTCCCCTGGTACTTTCCCTTGCAACTGCAAGAAATGCTACACTTGTTGCTTTACTTTCCCCCTCGACTCCATCCAAGGACCCAAGCAGTCTTTCCAGGTGAGGCAGAGGTTCACCTGCACCTCCTCCAACCTCATCTACTGCATCCGCTGCTCTAGGTGTCAACTTCTCTACATCGGTGAGACCAAGCGTAGGCTTGGCGATTGCTTCGCCCAACACCTCTGCTCAGTTTGCAATAAACAACCTGATCACCCGGTGGCTCAGCACTTCAACTCCCCCACCCATTCCAACCCCAACCTTTCTTTCCTGGGCCTCCTCCATGGCCAAAGTGAGGCCCAGCGTAAATTGGAGGAACAGCACCTCATTTTCACTTGGGCAGTTTACACCCCAGCGGTATGAACATTGACTTCTCCAATTTCAGTAGTCCTTGCTTTTGCCCTCCTTCCCCTTCCCTTCTCAGCTCACCCACAAGCCTACTGTCTCCACCTCCTCCTTTCTTTATCACGCCCCCACCCTGACATCAGTCTAATGAAGGGTCTCGACCCGAAACGTCGCCTATTCCTTCACTCCATAGATGCTGCCTCACCCGCTGATTTTCTCCAGCATTTTTGTCTCCCTTTGCATATATTTGGCTCCTCTGATGTTGTCTTTCACATTGGGAAATGAAGCAATCTTTTATTGGGAGTTTTCCCGCTTAGAATAACTGAGATTAGGTACTAAATGGATTGATACTAAAGTTTGCGGTTATTTTTTGGACTACTCCAAATACTTGGAAATGGTGCAGTTAGATTAAACTAGTCCCAATGAAGTAATGGAAGCATTTATAGTTATGAGAGCACTGAAGAACTATGCATAGCTACAAAATTGAACAATATTCCAGCTGGACCTCAAAATAGGTTACTGTGCAATCTAAATTAAACTATTCAATAACATAATGTAAAAAATCTGCAGAGATAGTTTATCCAGACTGGAAAATCTGAATCTTGTGCAGTGGATGGAAAAAATGACCAGCTATACACCATAAAGAGATCCAGGTCATATATGTAGCTTATGCTGAGAAGTATTGGAAATAGTTTCCAGAAACATTGCTGTTTTGTTATTCTTGTTATTATGTAGTTATAATTCTTGGCAGAAATGCATTGGAACATTTTATTTTACAATTTGCTTCAGGATTCCCATCTGATGTAGAGCTTTTAATTAACATGGACGAGACAGGGAACTTCAAACAAAACAAGCTACATTCCATAGGTATGTTACAAAACCGACCGGAGCGTTGTTTGAGAATCTATACCAGCCCCGTGTGTGTGATTTTGGCACTGTTTAGAGGGGGCGGGTTTAAAACGCGATTTTTACTAGGCTGTTGCAATCGAAAATGTTCAGCCTAGTAAATCATTAACGGGAAAATCGCTGAAAGACCCCGTCGCAAAAGGTATTATTAGTTTTTATGGCCTTGTATAATAGTTATAGTAGTTTAAAAATCACTCTCTCAACCCGCAACCTCTCGCAGCCCCAGGGTTTTATAAAGCAAACAATTAAAGGTATGTACCTTATTTTTACATTAAAAGGGGCTTCTTAAGAACCCTGTATATAAAGTTTTCTATAGCGAGTAGTTCATTTTGGGCTCTTTATATCCCGCAGTATTTTTCTGGGCATTTGAGGGCACAAATCCAGCGCAATGTGAACGTTCTAAACCAGCGCGTTCCACAGGAACCCACTAGAAAGCTGATTTAAATGGACTTTAATTTACAGCAATTGAACACTAAATTCCTTCCATTTGGCCTATAAATTAATGTAAATGAGATTTAAAAATCATGTTTTATCGTGAATTATTTGTGAATATTATTTGGACACTTAGGCTATTTAAAAATGTTAATAATTTATTAAGAAATGGATAGATGTTTAGATCTAGTAATTGAAGTTTGAAATTAGCTACAATTGGGTAACTAATTAATTATATGCTTTAATTTCAGGTCATCCAAGTAAGATTATTTTATATTTGTTTCAGAATGGTTCAATCTATGATAACTGAAAATTTCATTCAGTTCTCTTAATTTTTAAGAAGGTTCTGGGCTTTTGACTGTCCATGATCACAGCTTTTTTGTTATGTCCATAGAAAATCAATAGGGAACAAGATGCTAATTTCCGAGTATGAAAATGGCCATAACTTTTTTATTACTTGAGATATGAAAGTGAATTAGGTGTCAAATTAAACTTATTGTTATGCTTTATCTGATGGGATAAATTGCAGACTTGATTTTTTTAAATCTCAAAATGTTGTAACATTGCTACATTCCATCAATGAGTCAACGATAACAACAATAACTCTTCCCACCTGGCACTATTTAGGCTTGTGAGCAATTAAAATATTCTGTCAGAAAGTTGCTCTCGATCTTACTATGTCCAATATTAAGTTATATTTCTGGGTCTGAACTGACAGCAACAGAGTCAAGAGTGTTTGATTGTTATATGTAAAAATGATGGAACAATAAATTTCTTACTTGCTATATATTAAATATTAATGATTTGGACGAGGGATTTAAATGCAACATCTCCAAGTTTGCGGATGACATGAAGCTGGGGGGCAGTGTTAGCTGTGAGGAGGATGCTAGGAGGCTGCAAGGTGACTTGGATAGGCTGAGTGAGTGGGCAAATGCATGGCAGATGCAGTATAATGTGGATACATGTGAGGTCATCAACTTTGGTGGAAAGAACAGGAAAGTAGACTATTATCTGAATGGCGGCCGATTAGGAAAAGGGGAGATGCAACGAGACCTGGGTGTCATGGTACACCAGTCATTGAAAGTAGGCATGCAGGTGCAGCAGGCAGTGAAGAAAGCGAATGGTATGTTAGCATTCATCACAAAAGGATTTGAGTATAGGAGCAGGGAGATTCTACTGCAGTTGTACAGGGCCTTGGTGAGACCACACCTGGAGTATTGCGTACAGTTTTGGTCTCCTAATCTGAGGAAAGACATTCTTGCCATAGAGGGAGTACAGAGAAGGTTCACCAGACTGATTCCTGGGATAGCAGGACTTTCATATGAAGAAAGACTGGATAGACTTGGCTTGTACTCGCTGGAATTTAGAAGATTGAGGGGGGATCTTATAGAAACATACAAAATTCTCAAGGGGTTGGACAGGCTAGATGCAAGAAGATTGTTCCCAATGTTGGGGAAATCCAGAACAAGGGGACACTGTTTAAGGATAAGGGGAAAGTTTTTTAGGACCGAGATTAGTTTATTTTTTCACACAGAGAGAATGTAGTCGAGGCCAGTTCATTGGCTATATTTAAGAGGGAGTTAGATGTGGCCCTTGTGGCTAAAGGGATCAGAGGGTATGGAGAGAAGGCAGGTACAGGATACTGAGTTGGATGATCAGCCATGATCATATTGAATGGCGGTGCAGGCTCGAAGGGCCGAATGGCCTACTCCTGCACCTATTTTCTATGTTTCTATGTTAACAGGCACATAAATGCAATGCACACAAATACATGTATATTAATTAAAATAATGATCAATTATTATCTATAACACTAGGTATGCATGATAGAGCAAATCCCAAAGTCCATAATGCAAGCAGACGCAGCCCATAAAAGATTACAGTTGCTGAGGTTAGTGTTGTGTTGAAGAGCCTGATGATTGCTGGGAATAAATTCTTGAACTTGGTGGTTATGGGTTTCAGGCTCCTGTATCTTCTTCCCAATGACAGTAGTGAAAGTGACAGAGTGACCTGCATGGTGTGGGTCTTTGATGATATTAACTGATCCTATAGATCACTTTAATGGTGGGGAGGTCAATACCAATGATGGACCGGACAGCATCTACCGCTCTCTGTAATCTCATTCATTCTTGGGCATTCAAATTGCTGAACCAAGCTGAGGTGCAACCAGTGTGTTCTCTACTGGACACCTGTAGAAGTTTGATAAGAGTATTTCTTGATATACCTAATCTCCCAAATTTTCTACGGAAGTAGCGGTATTGATGAGCTTTCATAGAAACATAGAAATTAGGTGCAGGAGTAGGCCATTCGGCCCTTCGAGCCTGCACTGCCATTCAATATGATCATGGCTGATCATCCAACTCAGTATCCCGTACCTGCCTTCTCTCCATACCCCCTGATCTCCCCTTAGCCACAAGGGCCACATCTAACTCCCTCTTAAATATAGCCAATGAACTGGCCTCAACTACCCTCTGTGGCAGAGAGTTCCAGAGATTCACCACTCTCTGTGTGAAAAAAGTTCTTCTCATCTCGGTTTTAAAGGATTTCCCCCTTATCCTTAAGCTGTGACCCCTTGTCCTGGACTTCCCTAACATCGGGAACAATCTTCCTGCATCTAGCCTGTCCAACCCCTTAAGAATTTTGTAAGTTTCTATAAGATCCCCTCTCAGTCTCCTAAATTCTAGAGAGTATAAACCAAGTCTATCCAGTCTTTCTTCATAAGACAGTCCTGACATCCCAGGAATCAGTCTGGTGAACCGTCTCTGCACTCCCTCTATGGCAATAATGTCCTTCCTCAGATTTGGGAGACCAAAACTGTACGCAATACTCCAGGTGTGGTCTCACCAAGACCCTGTACAACTGCAGTAGAACCTCCCTGCTCCTATACTCAAATCCTTTTGCAATGAAAGCTAACATACCATTCGCGAACGTACCATTTCTTTGTGGTTGCATCAATATAATGGGCCCAAGACAGATCTTCAGAGATACCCATGCATGCCCAAGAACCTGAAGCCGTTGACTATTTCCACGCCAACCAGTCTATGGCGACGCGTTCATGGCTCCCTGGCTCCCCCCCCCCCCCCAAGTCAATAATCAGGTCCAGTTCATTGGCTATATTTAAGAGGGAGTTAGATGTGGCCCTTGTGGCTAAGGGGATCAGGGGGTATGGAGAGAAGGCAGGTACGGGATGCTGAGTTGGATGATCAGCCATGATCATATTGAATGGCGGTGCAGGCTCGAAGGGCCGAATGGCCTACTCCTGCACCTAATTTCTATGTTTCTATCTCCTGCTGTCGCTGAGAACAAGATTATTGTTCTGTGACATTTAAATAAGATTTTCAATCTCACTCCTAACGATAAATATTCTGACTTATCAACTATTAACGGTGGTATTGTCAGCAAATTAAAAAATGGCATAGAGTTGTGCCTGACTACACAGTCATAGTTGTAGTTTTAGTTTAGTTTTGTTCAGAGATGCAGCGTGGAAACAGGCCCTTTGAACCCGGGTCTCCGGAGCTGCAAGCGCTGTAAGGCAGCAACTCTACCGCTGTGCCTATGTGCCACCCCAAAGTGATATCTCTGATGTAGAGACCACATTGCAGGGGACTGAGCACACAGCCTTGAGGTGCACCAGCATTGATGGTTATCGAGAAGGATATGTAGTTGCCAATTTGTACTGGTTGTCGTCTGCCAATGATGAGGAGTCATTTACATAGGGTTAAGTGGAGACACGGTTCTCAGAGTTTGATTAAAAGTATGAAAGGGATTATGGTGTTGAACGTTGAGCTATAATTGATGCACAACTGCCTGGTCTAAGTGTTGTTATTGTGGTCTAGTGCAGAGTGGAGAACCCACAAGATTTCATCTCCTGTTGATCTACTGTTCATTTCCTTACAAAGGCATGAGTTGATATGCAGCATAACCAACCTCTCAACGCATTTCATCACAATTGTACAACAACATTGACGGCCCCATGGCAGAAGCGTCCACGTTGCGGGGCTGGAAACTGGAAGTATCCTGAGCTAATTCTGCTACCACCATCATCTACTGCGACAAGTGATGGCTTCCACTGATTGTCGCCGTAAGCTTGCGTTCTTTTCAGGACGGACGATGACAGCGAGGTCAACATTTGTAACAAGATGAACACGAAACGAAGAACAACATTGACAGCATTGTAACTTAAGTTTGAGTTACTTAGAAACATAGAAAATAGGTGCAGGAGGAGGCCATTCGACCCTTCGAGCCAGCACCACCATTCATGATGATAATGGCTGATCGTCCCCAATCAATAACCC
The DNA here is from genome assembly GCF_028641065.1 of Leucoraja erinaceus. Classification (NCBI taxonomy): domain Eukaryota; kingdom Metazoa; phylum Chordata; class Chondrichthyes; order Rajiformes; family Rajidae; genus Leucoraja; species Leucoraja erinaceus. The sequence continues at coordinate 35,830,157 of NC_073377.1, read as the reverse complement.
GTGCCTGCCTTCTCCCCATATCCCTTGATTCTACTAGCCCCTAGAACTCTATCTAGCTCTCTCGTAAATCCATCCAGTGATTTTGCCTCCACTGCCCTCTGTGGCAGGGAATTCCATAAATTCACAACTCTCAGGGTGAAAACGTTTCTTCTCATCTCAGTCTTGACCTCCCCTTTATTCTAACTGTGGCCCCTGGTTCTGGACTCGCCCAACATTGGGAACATTTTTCCTGCATCTAGCTTGTCCAGTCCTTTTATAATGTAATATGTTTCTATAAGATTCCCCCTCATCCTTCTAAACTCCCAGGGATCAATCTCGTGAACCTACACTGCACTGCCTCAATCACAAGGATGTCCTCAAAGTAGGAGACCAAACTGTACACAATACTCCAGATGTGGTCTTACCAGAGCCCTACACAACTGCGGCTTTCTTGTGGCTTTCCGTTAGGCTGGAGCAGATCTGAAGAAATTTGCTATATGAGAAAGAGTTAATATTTCAAGTTCTAATGAAAGGTCATCAACCTGATACATTAACACTGTTTTCTGTCTCCAGAGATGATGCCCACCCAACACACTGATCCATCTCCAGCATTTTTAGGTTTTATTTCCCATTTCAAGTTGATGCTCTTTCATCAGAGCCAAAGAAAATTAATTGACTTGAAGCACCAATGAATTTATAATCTCTCACACACACACACACACAAAAAAAACACATACACACAAAAAAAAACACACACACAAAAAGGGTCCAGCTTTTTGTCCCCCAAGGGAATGTTCTTCTGTATGTCATGGGAATAGTTAGTACAGGAACTTGTTCAGGACTTGCCTTCCTGAAAGATCTGATAGAAGTCTAGAACTAAATGTTTGCCTTAGACTAAGAATTCACCTTTTGGTCTGTAATGGACTGATAGAAGCTGATTGCTACAAACAGTCAGCAATCATTGTCATGTGACCATCAGGATAGTAGGTAAACTATATTGGTATCAGCACTTTTTCTTTTCAATTCCCATGAAAAATAAATCTGTGGATGAATATCTTTTGTTGGTGTAACAGGCAGAGTGAATACTTGGCCACACAATTACTTCTTAAGATGGACAATTACCTCTGAAGATGGACACAAAATGCTGGAGTAACTCAGCGTGCCAGGCAGCATCTCTGGAGAAAAGGAATAGGAGATGTTTTGGGCCAAGATCCTTCTTCAGACACAAAATGGCCTTTCTATTCTTTTCTCCAGAGATGTGGCCTGACCCGCTGAGTTACTCCAATATTTTGTGTCTATCTTCGGTGTAAACCAGCATCTGCAGTTCCTTCCAACACAATGACCTCTTAATGTCAGTTCATTAGATAAGACTTATTAGATTAGGCCTATCTGTTTATGTTACATTCCTTACCTTTGGCTTTGGATGACGGCTAATAATAAGGCTGATAGGACCTGGACCACACTCACTTAGAATCGCATATGCTTCACTCAGTGCCGCATGTCGCAGACTCACTGAGTCCACCTCTAAAATCTGATCACCTCGGCTGCAATGAAAGGCAAAGCAAATTAATTAATTTTTGCCACTTCAAGCTCCAAAGACCTTAACAAAAGTGATAGTGTTCCACAATGAAGTATATAGCTCTGCCCATTCATAAGAATGTAAAAGAGGTCTTTCTTTCTAAAGCACTTAACTACCAAAATGACAACAATGTGCAGTTCATTAAAGTAATTTGATGCTGTACATTTTTTCTCATGGCTGGCATTTTTATGAAGACACCAATCAAATGAAATCTGAATCTGTTTACTCTTGACTATGTTGCTTTCAAGACATATACTACAAGTGAAATGCATAGTCTGGATTACTTACACTCTTTCTGACAGGTAAATAGATAAGCTCTGAAACAGATAAATTCCAGAGATCAGGTAAACATTCCGCACAAGGTTCTTCACTCCATGCTTATCTTAGGTCCAGTTTGCATTTATTGAAAATTCTCGGACTGAAACACGATGCTTCATTTTTTCAGGAAGGAAGGATTCTTATTAAAGTTAACCCAAGTTCAACAGGCTGGATTATGCTTGGCCCAGCCTGTGCCTCAGGTTCACAACACCTGCATTCTAAACTAAATAACAGATGTATCTGATTTTCTGAAAGATCTCTATTTTCATCATCTTTTTCTATAGAGGTGTTCGGAAGCAGGCTGGATTTTATGGGAAAATCCCAGAGGTTCTGTGCATAAAGGCAGATGTTTCCCTGTGTAGGTGTCAGTGTTTGAGATTCACAAGTTTGTGCTTGCAATCATGGAAATCCCACACCTGTGGGCAACTGGTTGCTGGAATTAACCCGAGTACATTGAAGACATTGAACTCCTCCCCGATTCAAGCAACAAATGTTAGCTAATATTAATCAAATGTCACCTTTGTCCTTCTGCATGGCTGTGAAGGGCTAAGGTAGATTCAAGTTAATTTAAACTTTTTTTTACTATTTCAGTCCATTCACATATTTTTAATTGTCTACCTGCATTCTAAACCCTGTATAATCCCACCAGGGACACTAACTTTTCACCACCTGGCAGTTTACTGAAGCTTCAGGCCACAACGCTGCAGTTGTCCCAAAAAATGAAAAGTGATTGAGTCCCAGGTAGTATTACCTGAGGCCCATCCCAAGGTCACTTTATTAAAAAAATTGACAGCCTGATGAACAGTTTCTAAATGTTTCTCTGAACAGAGTTGAAAATATTAATTTGAAAAAACCAAAATAACATAAAATCTTCAACACACGTTTAACTGTTTAAAATGAAAGTATTTTCTTTTGAGCTGCCCGTGCTCTCTGCTAACCTATGAAAGAGTCTGGACTTGTGTGGTGCAGATCTTTCAAGGGTAACCTAATGCCTTAAGCTGACTTCTCAATGGTGAGGAGTCAGAGTCCCAAAAATGCTGAAAAATAAGTACTAACTTAAGTCATCAAAGTAATCAACATATTATGAATGTAACGTCACAAAACTCTCAAGTACATTTTAAATTGCTTACATCAATTAAAAATATGTAAATGGACTGAAATAGTGAAAAAAGGTTAAATTAACTGGAATCTAACTTGGCCCTTCACAGCCATGCAGAAGGACAAAGGTGACATTTGGTTAATATTAGCTAACATTTGTTGCTTGAATCGGGGAGGAGTTCAATGTCTTTAATGTACTCAGGTTAATTCCAGCAAACAGTTGCCCACAGGTGTGGGATTTCCATGATTGCAAGCACAAACTTGTGAATCTCAAACACTGACACCTACACAGGGAAACATCTGCCTTTATGCGCAGAACCTCTGGGATTTTCCCATACAATCTAGCCTGCTTCCTAACACCTCTATGGAAAAAGACAATGAAAATAGAGATCTTTCAGAAAATCAGATAAATCTGTTATTTAGTTTAGTCTCGTTTAGAGATACAGCACAGAAACTGAGTCCGTGCCGACCAGCGATCCCCGCATATTAACACTATCTTACCAACACGCACTAGGGACATCAAGCCAATTAACCTACAAACCTGTACGTCTTTGGAATGTGGGAGGAAACCGAAGATCTCAGCGAAAACCCACATGGTCATTATATGGTTATATGGTCATGGGGATAATGCACAAACAGCACCCATAGTCAGGATCGAACTGGATCTCCGGTGCTGCAAGCGCTATAAGGCAGCAAACTCTACCGGTGTGCCACCGTGCCACCCCTGTTATAGAACTAGTAATTTCATGATTGGGATTGTGGCAAACATTGATCAAATCACAACATTTTAGGAAGTTTATCACATTCTTAGTGTACAGCACCAACAGTGGGAAAATAGTGTTTCAAATATCATTGAGCATAATGACTCACAGAACAATTTAGTCTAAAGATTCTGATTATATTATTGTCATGTGCACAGGATGCAATAAAATTCCTTGCTCACATGAAGCTCAGGGAACAGCTTACACACAGTAATGATAAATACAACAAAAAATACAACGGAGAATGCAAAACAAGAATAGTGCAAGACAGTGCAATATGATACAGCAGAACAGCGCAGAGGGTCAAAAAAGCCTTGAAATCTGGGCTGGCTCAGTAGTTTGGTGGGAATCTGTGTCTTTGGTTAACCAGGGCTCCATTGTTTTCTTATCTAGATAAATCAGATCCTCTAATATTTAATAGTGGCTGTCTTGGCTGCTGTCCAAGTTGACACTTCTGTTTGAATACCACTAAACTAGATTATTGGTGGTGGTTTACCATGAGTACATTGGCTGCTACTTGTGCTTTGTGACAGCAGTGGCTACGCTCAATGCTGAGCTCTGGGATCATGGATGGTATTAAATAAATACAGATCTTTGTTTCTTTATCTTCAGTGAGCATAATCAAACCCTATGAAAGGAATAGCTGGTGCAGTTGAGGAATCATGGTGGAATCTGCCTTCCCTTTTTGAAACAGCATGAGTTTGGAGAGAAACTGACCAAATGGTGCCAGCACAACAACCTGGCTCACAACATCAGTAAGACCAAGGAACTGATTGTCGACTTTAGTAGGGGAAGGATGAGGACCCACACTCCTGTTCATGCCAATGGGACGATGGCGGAGAGGGTCAATAACTTCAAATTCCTCGGCGTGCATATCTCCAAAGATCTTTCCTGGACCCAGCACACCGATGCAATTATAAAGAAAGCACATCATCAACTCTATTTCCTGAGAAGATTATGGAGATGTCGATGAGGATTCTCCTAAACTTCTACAGGTGCACAGTAGAGAGCATTCTGACTGGTTGCATCGTGGCCTGGTTTGGCAACTTGAACGTCCAGGAGCGAAAAAGACTACAAAAAGTTGTTACCACTGCCCAGTCCATCACCAGCTTTGACCTCCCCACCGTCGAAGGGATCTATTGTAGTCGCTGCCTCAAAAATCATCAAGGACCCACACCATCCTGGCCACACACTGTTCTCACCATTGCCATCATGAATAAGGCACAGGAGCCTGAAAACTGTAACGTCCAGGTTCAGGAACAGTGTCTTCCCTACAGCCATCAGGCTATTAAACACAACAACGAATAAGCTCTGAGCTCTGAACTGCAAAAGACTATATTATTATTTGTTATTTGCATGTTATTTGTTATTTATTGAACTTTTTCTTTTTTTTCCTCTTCCCCCGTTATGTACTATATTTACATATTCACATATTCTGTTGTGCTGAAGCAAGTAAGAATTTCATTGCCCCATGCAGGACATGTGACAATAAAACACTCTTGACTTGTCTCTCGACTCTCCTCATGGTGGGAGAGTGAAGGTAACTGGAGTGTAGTATCCTAAAGTGGAGGATCCTTGAGATCGCACAATCAATTTCCAGGCTGTAACATCATTTGATCAATGTGGCAATGGAGATATTCCCCAATCTCAGACTTGGGAGGGAAAATAATAAACGTCCTATTCCTAATAGGAAATTGGTAAAGTTGTTTTAGAGAAGCATACAAGGATCGACCATGATTAGCTTTTGTGGAAATGTGCCCATGTGTGAATCAGCAGCTTCAACATGGAGAGAAAAATAAATATAGAGCTTTGACAATGCGTTTCGGAGTTTTATTGATATTTAATTTGATTGACTGCTGCTTCAACAGGTTTTGTGGTCACTCGTGGAAAGGATCCCTTTAAGCAAAGCAATGGGCATTTTACAACTCATGGGGGCACATTTGATGTTGAAGACTCACCTCAATCTGCTATCCAGTTTGGCAACTGATCCTGGGGCAAGACTGTGGATGTAGATTCCTGGTGTGCCATTCTCTAACGCAAGGCAACAGGCTCCAATCCCCAACCCGACTCCAGGCTCTGAAATATGGAATGTCACTTGTGACTAGGCACATTGAAATTCTTTGCTTGCATACCCAAGGTTGACAAATAGTGGCCACCTACCGCTCTGACAAAGTTACAAAGCACACCGGCTCCTCTTTTGTTCTTCCCCCTCCCCAACGCCAAGTGCTCCATTGTCCACTGTTCTCCCCCCCACCTCCTTCCCCACTGCCCATTGTCCAAATAAAGCAATACACAGGTAGCAGGTTTAAAGGGGGACCCGGCAGTTTAGTTCAGGTAACTCACAGTAGATTTATTGTGGCACAGATTAGCCACAGGATACCATAAACATAATTTTAAAAGCATTCAGCAAGAATTGCGATCATTTCGTATTGGTTCTCACCTAATTCCCACCAGTGATGTTCAGTTTAATTTAAAATACATTAAATACTGTCAACCCATTAAGCAAAGTTAAACATTTTAAATTGCCGCATATCCTATAATGTTGGTATTACAGGAAGTTTTCTCTCATCCCTTCATACTTAACAGTTGTATTACATTTAACAGTTGCATTGTTTTAAATGTAACTATTCTTTACATTTGTCCTTTTCTTTGCAAGTCACAAAGCGAATGAAGAAAGCATTTCATTGAAATAAACTTATTTTGCATCCTGCAAATATATACCATCCAGCGAATCAATGTTTTAAACTAAAAGCAAAATAATGCAGATATGAACATCTGAAAGTTAAGCAGCGAATGATAGGGATACTCAGCAAATTAGGTAGCATCTGTGGAGAAAGAAACTAACCGTATAACCATATAACAATTACAGCACGGAAACAGGCCATCTCGACCCTTCTAGTCCATGCCGAACACATATTCTCCCCTAGTCTCATATACCTGCGCTCAGACCATAACCTTCCATTCCCTTCCCGTCCATATAACTATCCAATTTATTTTTAAATGATAAAAACGAACCTGCCTCCACCACCTTCACTGGAAGCTCATTCCACACAGCCACCACTCTCCGAGTAAAGAAGTTCCCCCTCATGTTACCCCTAAACTTCAGTCCCTTAATTCTCAAGTCATGTCCCCTTGTTTGAATCTTCCCTACTCTCAGTGGGAAAAGATTTTCCACGTCAACTCTGTCTATCCCTCTCATCATTTTAAAAAACCTCTATCAAGTCCCCCCTTAACCTTCTGCGCTCCAAAGAATAAAGCCCTAACTTGTTCAACCTTTCTCTGTAACTTAGTTGCTGAAACCCAGGCAACATTCTAGTAAATCTCCTCTGTACTCTCTCTATTTTGTTGACATCCTTCCTATAATTAGGCGACCAAAATTGTACACCATACTCCAGAATTGGCCTCACCAATGCCTTGTACAATTTTAACATTACATCCCAACTTCTATACTCAATACTTCAAACTAAGTTGAGATTTCAGATCAATGGACTTACATAAGAGTGGACATATTTGAATAGACCGCCTATGGAGTTGGTGAATGGCAGAATATAAACATGATTACATTCTTGGGGACAGAAGGTAGTATTCAATGGAAACTGCATTGTACAGGCTTTGTACACTTGTAGATGGAGTCCCTAAGCTGAATGTGCTGCTCATATTCAACATTTTACCAATGTTTTGGATGAAGACATAATGAATGTGAGCAGCATTTAATTACATGGATGAAATATATCCGATGAAATTGGATGAAAGCCAATTTAAATGTACTGGGTCCATGTGTGATATATGTCCTTGTCAGTGAATCAGTATGTTTTAGTCTGTGTCCTTCCAGACATGTTTACAATGTACAGTATTACAAGACGTCAAAGTAAACTTTATTTTTTAAACACCATGAATGGAGATGGACATGACAGCAAGTAGGGTGTTAGGATGTACTCTTAGCAATACTGTACAAATTTGGGATTCTTTGTTTAGAATACCGAGTCCAGTTAAGATCCTGAAACATTGTCAGGGATATTGAAATCAGAAGATGCCACTGGAATGTAACCTTGTTTTATTAGTCTCTCCTATTGGAGTAAGCTCATTAAAAAAAAAAAGTTTTTCTTAGAATAATCATTGGTGTCAGTATTTCGAGGGAGTAAGATCAGATTTTAGCAGTAATGGTAAACTGGAAATATTGGATGTCATACTGAAATTAATGCAGGGTCTCATTCGCCATTGTTTGCCATTTTCAACTTGGCAGTTGACCTGATACAAAGGATTGCTGGTTTTGGACAGAAATATCTAATCTTGGGATTGGAGAGGAGGATGAAATGACAAAAATAGGAAGTGGGTTGGGGAGCGGGATTATAATCGGGGAGACGCAAGACTGGGGAGGCCAAGTCAGTGGATATTTTTAAAGCAGACGTACAGTTGCAGAAGTTAGGAGGAGAAGGCAGGAGAATGGGGTTAGGAAGGAATGATACATCAGCCATGATTGAATGGCGGAGTAGACTTGATGGGCCTAAATTCTACTCCTATTCCTTATCACCTTTTGACTCCGAGGAAACTATTTCCTGACCATCTTTTTAAGAGTAGGATAGTTGGCCCAGAAAATGATGGAATAAATTCATTTGTGGTCAATAGATAGTAAAATAATTCTCCTGAATTTTATTCAGGAGGGCATTAGGCTTTTTTCTCTCTCCGCTTTTGGGATTTGTTGAAAAATTGAGAAGGGCTGAGAGTAAATAAAGGCTGCAGAATACCCGATTGGATCAGGTTGAGCGAAACAACTTTTACCAGTTCGGTGTTTATTAGGAATTTTAAGAACATAACACTGATGTTTAATAATATATAATAAATAGGGACTGCAGATTTTCTCTGGAGAAAATGGATTGGTTACGTTTCAGGTCAGGACCCTTCTTTAGCCCAAAACATCACCTATCCATTTTCTCCGTAAATGCTGCCTGACAACCTGAGTTACTCTAGCTTTTTGTGTCTAACGCTGAGATGTTTGTTGGTCCTCCCAGCATGTACAGCAGTTGGTCCTCCCAGCATGTGTCGTCTGCTGAGGTGTAAAACCCTCCTTTATATCTTTCATATAAATGGTGCAATGGAAGCATTCTCCATATATTTAATAATTCTCCACATATTTAAAGGGAATTTGTGTATGGTCAATAATAACGTTGAAGTAAAGTGTCTTCAAGTTTCACAGTTATCACACAAGTGTGTGCAGTTTTTTTTTTTAAAAGTCCATAACAGTTCATAATGTCATAATAGGAGAATTAGGCCATTTGGCCCATCAAGTCTACTCCGCCATTCAATCATGGCTGATCTATCTCTCCCTCCTAACCCCATTCTCCTGCCTTCTCCCCATAACCTCTGACACCTGTACTAATCAATAATTTTTCTGTGAAAAATTCATATATAATGGCACCTTTCAGGAATTTTTGACACCTGATTATTGTGACTCCCTGCCTATTATTGCAATAAATAGAAAACTGGGGAGAAGGTGTGGTGGGGGCCAGTGTAGGAGCTTGAATTCCCAGTATTCGCCCTAGCAAACAATACTCAACGATACATTTGCATTCAAAAAGGTAAACCTTATGTACTCTTCAGTTATTTGTCCACTGTTAGCATAAGCTTCTGAATAAATCTTAATTCTATCGCACAGGTTCTGCTGCAAAGTGAAGCCAACATCAGACTTAAGAAGGGTCCCGACCTGAAAGGTCACCTGTCCATGTTCTCCAGAGATGCTGCCTGATCCGCTCAGTTACTCCAGCCATGTGTGTCCTTATTTCTAACCTATCTGCAGTTCCTTGTTTCTCTATTATTTTGACCATGCGGGGAAGGGTTAAACAACAGTTTCTTCTACTTTCCAGAATAAGATGGTTAAATACTATTGGTGGCTGCATTTGCCTCTGTATTCATCTCCTCTGTGCCTTCCTTCTTTTGCTAGAGATGATATTAATTTTGCTTGTTCCCTGTGCAGTGGCCTTACCTTTCTTCAATGTCACCTCCATTATGATTCGATCCTTTGGTCCTGGCCCCCTGCGAGAATTATCCCCCTCTTCAGAGCCTGGTATTGGAGTTCCACCACTGATATTGGAATTGGGAGAGCTGGACCGACTCATCAGTGTGGGGGTGGGACATGGAGTGAGGCTGGGGCTGCGCAACCTGGTACGGACGGTCAGGGTCACAACTCCTTTTCTCAGTTGCTGTCAGGAACAAATTAAATCAAAGCATCAACAGATGAATACGTAGATACATTTTAAGGATAAACTTTGTAAGTGTTCCTAATTGATCAGCTGTAAGGATAAAGGGGAAATCCTTAAGGATAAAGGGGAAATCTTTAAGGATAAAGGGGAAATCTTATAGGACTGAGATTGAGAAAAACAATTTTCACACAGAGAGTGGTGAATCTCTGGAATTCTCTGCCACAGAAGGTAGTTGAGGCCAGTTCATTGGCTATATTTAAGAGGGAGTTAGATGTGGCCCTTGTGGCTAAGGGGATCAGGGGGTATGGAGAGAAGGCAGGTACAGGATACTGAGTTGGATGATCAGACATGATCATATTGAATGGAGGTGCAGGCTCGAAGGGCCGAATGGCCTACTCCTGCACCTATTTTCTAAGTTTCTATGTTTCTAATAAGCAAAGATTTGCTTTTAAATAGCACATTCAAAATAGAGCTTTACATCAATGTTATATTGATATATAACATGGGTCCTTGGGCATAAATATATTTCCTGATATGGATGGAAAGCAGATATCCTAATAAAACAATAAGACTAGTAGTCTAGGAGCTGGAAGTTGGACTATATAAATATTTATTTTATTTCACAAAATTTCCAGACAGTCTACTTAAAAACTAAAATTGCCTGGTTAATCATTTTTCCCTTCAGACTAATCATACAAGCTTGTGCTCTTGTGAAATGCCAGTCATCATTCAGTATGGTAATGACTTAAGAGTTAAGACATACAGAATAGTGAAAGGCTTGGATAGAATGGATGTGGAGAAGAAGTTTCCACTAGTGGGAGAGTCTATGACTAGAGGTCATAGCCTCAGAATTAAAGGACGTTCTTTTAGGAAGGAGACAAAGATAAATTTATTTGGTCAGAGGGTGGTGAATCTGTGGAATTCTTTGCCACAGAAGGCTGTGTAGTCCAAGTCTGGGTATTTTTAAGGTAGATTCGTAATTAGTACAGGTGTCAGAGGTTATGGGGGAAAGGCAGGAGAATGGAGTTAGGAGGGAGAGATAGATCAGCCATGATTGAATGTCAGAGTACACTTAATGGGCTGAATGGCCAAATTCTGCTCCTATCAACAACAACAACAATCAGTTTATTCGTCACATTGCACATAAAGTGCAAGTGAAATGAATTTGCCAGCAGCGGTACAATGAAAAAGAACACACACAAATACACAATAAAAATTTAACAAACATCCACCACAGCATTCATCATTGTGGTGGAAGGCACAAAAATTGGCCAGTCCTCCTCCATTTTCCCCCGTGGTCCGGACCTCAACCCTCCGCAGCCGCCGTTGCGGGCGTCCAGATGTACAGACAGGTAAAAAGTCCAGGTAAGTCCAGAATCGGCTCTTCCCCACTGGAGACCGCGGCTTCAAGTTGGTGTAGGCCGCAGGCCGGCGGCCGAAGATTTAAAGTTCCCGCCGTGCCGCATCCAGAAGCACTGCAGACCGCAGGGCCGGCGGTCGGAGCTCCAGGGGTCCCCGGCGAGGGACCCCACTCCTGATGGTAAGTCGCCGCCGCCGCGGTAGAAGTAGGCCGCGGGCCGGCGTTGGTGGCTTCTTCTCTTCCCGGGTCCCCAACGAGGGATCCCAGGCTGCGGACGCTGCGCCAGCTTCAGGCTGCCGCGGGCCAACGACACGGAGCGCTTCCCTCCGGCGAGGGCTCGCCCGCTCCACGCCGAGAGCCCACGCTGCGCCCGCAGCTGAAGATCCGGGCGCGTCTCCGGGAAAGGCCGCACTGATCCTCGATGTTAGGCCATGGGGGAGGCGACATGGAAAAAGTCGCCTCTCCGTGGAGGAGACGACCGAAGCAGTCCCCCCCCACACACAAGACACCCAAAGAAACATTAAAAACATACATTAAAACATACTAAAAAAACAAAAAAAGTAGAAAAAAACGGACCGCTGCTGACAGGGCTGCTGGCTTGCAGCGCCCCCACCGACCTTCCAGGGACCCTTATGGCCTTATGTTTTATATTCTACCTGATACTTTACCTTAAAGGTCTGTATGGCTTGTTGATGCGTTAGTCCTTGCAGAGATTCCCCATTAACTTCTAGAATTTCATCTCCTGTTGAATGCAGTACACATCTATCAATCATCAAATTATTTTATCCTTTTATCAGGACAACATTTATCATTTGTGATTAATTTTAAAATGCTTTTCTAAAAATAATATCCAGGCACACAAATGAGAAATGAATGAAAACCAAAAGGTTGTGAAATTTACTTCAAGAAACAAAGTCACAGGTGAAACTATTAAGTAAATAATGGATAACATTTATTCATTACGGGACACAAAGTGCTGGAGTAACAGCAAGTCAGGCAACATCTCTGGGGAACATGGATAGGTGACGTTTCAGGTCAAAACACTTCTTCAGACGCAAAGGGTGACATTTTGGGTCGACATCCACTTCAGACTGAAATGTGATGTTTTGGGTCAAGATCCTTCTTCAGACTGACACGTGACATTTCGGGTCGAGACCCTTCTTCGATGTTTCAACATTTATTTATTACTGGTAGTTGTCTTCACATTGAGTATAGTCTCCATGGTGTAGTTTGGCTCCACAATCATACCAAATGAGACATACCAAATTTCAGTTTGGCAGCTGAAAGCAAAGTCCATGAGTTCCATGGATCAGCAGCAGCAAAGTGCATCACTGCAACCTCCTGTCCTGCACTATCTGTCACTCCATCGTGACTGTCACACCAAGGATCAACTCTCATTTCATGAGCAATGGGGAAAACAAGCCAGAATCAGCATCAGACACACCTTCAACAGAGAGATAAACACCTCATGGCAATACCCCCGATCCAGACTTGAGCTCCTGATGGAATATTTAAGAGAACGCAAGAACATCCACACCACATGCGCAGTTTAGTGCATGGATGTTTGTTGAACTGACCGCTGCATAAGATGCTCCCTTAATCCCATTATTCTGGCCCCAGCAACAATAGCAGCAGAAATAGAATGCTTCAAACATATTTGGGCAGGCTCATGGATATGTTTATATTAAGATTTAGGTTTATAATTATCACGTGAAAACAGTTAAAAACTTTATTTTTAACGCTATCCAATGGATCAGATGTCCTATATGAATATAGATTGTTTATAAACCCCACTCAACCTGGATCAATATATGTTGCAACAATGCAAACTGTCTTTTTGATTTTTGAACTTTTTTTTTTTAAACCGGTTATCCAGTATCTAATTTTTCCCATATTTTCAGCATTCTGCCAGGATGCATTCCTCAACCCTGGCTGACTCTGATCTATTCTTTTGAATTCCATCCTAATCTGGATACTGCAGCATTAATAACTTTTGTTTTGTTGCCTTCTGCTTGATTCATAGTAAAGCTAACTTAATTATTCCCTCAGTGGGAATAATAATGTTCTCACCCACAAAACAGAATTTGTGGGTGAGAACATCTGTCAGCAGGCCATTTCCCACTTCATTTGGGCCCCTGGATCAGTCTACTGTCCTATAGTTACCTCGCCAGACATCTATTTTCTAGTGTACACAAAAATGCTGGAGAAACTCAGCGGGTGCAACAGCATCTATGGAGCGAAGGAAATAGGCAACGTTTCGGGCCGAAACCCGTCTGAAGAAGGGTTTCGGCTCGAAACTTTGCCTATTTCCTTCGCTCCATAGATGCAGCTGCACCCGCTGAGTTTCTCCAGCATTTTTGTGTACCTTCGATTTTCCAGCATCTGCAGTTCCTTCTTAAACACATCTATTTTCTAGTTGTGGCCTACAAAAGCAACATTGCTCATCACAGCACTTCTAGCCTTAAATTCAGACCCTCTCATATTATCTTCTTCCCGTAAAAGGAACTCATCTATTTAATTTTGTTTGCAATGGCTGTGTACCTGATCTTCCTCCATGCCCATATATGTGCACATATTTGTTGCAGCTATACACAAATGTCAATGATATTTTGTTTCTTGTCCTTCCACTTTTTTCCCTCTTCTCTCTCAATCATGATATTCATACCGTCTTTAGTTCCTTATCTTTATTTGTGGGCGTTGAGGGTGGTTGGTGGGTAAGTTACTAAACCAAACGCCCGTTGTTTAACTCTACGATGGGTGTCCAAATCCCACCACGGAAGAGAAGGAATCTAATCTGGAATTAAAAATCTAGTAATCATAAATACTGTGTCTCTAGTTCATTCATGTTCTTCAAGGAATGAATTTACCAATTCTTACCTATGTGATACTCAAGAAACACCAATGGTTAACTCATAATTGCCAACTGAACGGTCCAACAGATCACTGAGTTCTCAGGGCAGCTAGAGATGAATGGAGCCATAGTTTATCCCTTTATCCTATGACCATGACTATTACTAAACTGTCCAACCAAGGAAACCTCCTCAATCATCTACACTGACAATCCCGCTCAGAATCCTTTGTTCCTCTCATTCATGTAAACTCCAGAGAGTGTAGTGCCATTCTGCTTCATCATATTTGCTTTGGCCAACCCAATTGATCACAGGAATTAATCTAGTAAACCACTGCTACAGAGATGGTATATTCTTCAATGAATAAGGAAACCTGAACTGGTGCAGGTATAATAAACTTCTACCATACTCTATCCACTGACAGTGGAGACCAATATTACACCTGTCCACTGTACCTATGTGTTAACTTCTTATGGCTCGTATAAACACTCACCAATTTTTGACCACAAACAATTTAATACAATCTTACATTATATAAATAATTGTATTAGATTGTTAAATACCAATATTCAAATAGCTTCAAAGCAGCTATAAAAAATGGATGATGCTTCAGCTGAGGATACTTCATTTAAATCGTCTATATGAAATATGTAGATTAGTGGGGTTGGTCTATCTCATCAATCTATATAACATGAGTTTTCATATCTGAGCGGCACGGTGGCGCAGCAGTAGATTTACTGCATTACAGCGTTTGCAGCGCCAGAGACACATGTTCAATCCCGAGTTTGTACGTTCTCCCCGTGACCGTGTGGGTTTTCTCCGAGATTTTCAGTTTTCCTCCCACACCAAAGAAGTACATGTACGTAGGCAAATTGGTTTGGTAAATGTAAACATTTTCCCTAGTGTGTGTAGGTTAGTGTTAATATGTGGGGATTGCTAGTCAGCGTGGACTCAGTAGGCCGAAGGGCCTGTTTCCGCGCTGTATCGCTAAATTAAAATGTATCGGGTAATGCAATTTTGGATTCAGGCATTAAATGAACCTATCAGTACATGAAAGTCCAGATGGAAACATAACTTTGCCAAATGTGTTCCATAATTGTTGAAGTCCTGTACACAGTGGTCTTTTGGCACTTGTATCGGAGGTACTCGTATCGGAAGGTTAGATCGCACGGGATCCAGGAAGAGCTTGCTAACTGGAAACTAAATTGGTTTCATGGAAGGAAGCAGAGGGAGGTGGTAGAAGGATGTCATTAAGCATTTCTTATAGGAAGGATGTCATTAAGCTAGAGAGAGTGCAGAGAAGATTTATGAAGATGTTGCCAGGACTTGACGAGTGATTTGTAGCGAGAGGTTGGGCAGGCTAGGACTTTATTCCTTGAAGAGCAGGTGGCTGAGGGGTGACCTTAGAGAGGTGTAGAATATCATGAGGAGAACAGATAGGTGAATGCACAGTCTGTTACACAGAACAGGGGAATCAATGAGCAGGGGACATGTGTTTATTGTGAGAGGGGAAAAATTCAATATGAACCTGAGAGGCAACATTTTCACTCATAGTGGAATGAGCTGCCAGACAAGGTAGTTGAGGCGAGTCCAATAAGAAAATTTAAAAGACACTTGGACAGGCTTAGAGTGATGTGGACCAAATGGCTGCAAATGCGACTGGTTTAAATGGAGCATCACGATTGGCATAATTGAATTTGATCAGTGGGCGTATTTCAATGATGTATGACTCTATCCTCCAGTGTTCTGGCACCTCACCTGTGGCTAAAGATGATGCAAAATATGATAAAAGCCCCTCATAACCAGAAACGTATTGATTTAACACCCTTTTGCGATCCACCTCCTAATCTGTACTCCTAATTCCCACTGACTATTGAACATATCGGGAGGCCTATAGTAAAACTCCAAAAACGTGATGGACCCTGTCTAATCCTATAGTTCTATCCATATAGCCTCTTTGTCCACTCTCTAGGATAGCTTCCCTATGTACTACTGCAACACTCTGCCTGATCATCATCCCCTCTCACTCTATCTCACTCTATCATGCTTGAAACATCTATACCCAGTTCATTGCCCTGCCAGTTACTTTTCTGATTGCAACAATATCATAATCACATGTGCTAATTTTACCTGTGAGTCTCCCTGCAATAAACTAAATAATTTTCCTGAGTTCTGCTCTCACTTCCATTTCCTGATTCAGAGCTATTTTGGGGATGTTGCTAAAATCCTCTAAAGGTGAAGGTTAATGAAGGAACAATTAATTATTCTGACTTACTTTCTATTGGGCTTTGCTCAATGCTCTCTTTGTTAACTCCTCCTATTGAAATACATTCTTACCATCTGCTAAATTTCTGGCTGGTTCTTTCACATACTGTCATTTATTTTATTCTTATAGTCATCCATTGCTGCTTTTATTTTGATAATAGTTCTGTTGTAAATATTGTATTGTATTGTAAGCAACTGCACAGTGAAATTCTTTTTGCATATATTATATTACACATGCGGGCACCGCTGTTTTTGGCGCCATTATTCAAAGTCCTGTCGGCCCATCTGCCCCTCTTTGTGTACCAGGAGCGCAGGTTCGAACTAGAACTGGACCATGCTCCTTATGTCCGATGGCTCCAGCTCCCTCCTGCTAATCAGTGCCAGAAAAATGAATAACTTTGTCTTGTACTCATTAATAATACATTTCCCATGGTTAAATCTTCACCATCAGTTTAAAGTCTCTTGGGTTCAGAAGGGTTTGAGTAATTAATTTATGGAATCATGCAAGCGGATAAGTTGATCATGATATCATGTTCGGCACAGACATTGCAAAGGGCCTGTTCTTAAACTGTACTATTTTATGGTCTCTGCAATTTTGGTGGAAGGTATTACACCTATGGTGCAAGTAAAGTTTTTCATAAAATCAGTTATCTAGAACATATAATTCTCACTGCATCTGTCCATCTATAAAGAATTATTCGTTCAGAAATGTAATTTATATGAATACATAAACAAGATAATAAAACAATGTACAAAATATAAATGGCCTTAAAGAGTGACATAATAAACTTTATTACCGCTAATATTCATGCAAATTATTTGATAAAAACATTCAAGTTAGTGAATGCTTCAAGACATTTCATCCTCATAATCATTTAATAATGAAACATAATTTCAAGAAGACCTTGCCATCGCTAGATATTAAAACAAGCTATTCACATTTCCTCTTTCCTAAATAAATTGTTTGAGTAGTTGAGGGATTTTTCCCCACAGTGATGATAGTTCTAACTCTGAAAACAGACACTGGGTATGTACTCTCAAAGGTTTTCAACATCAATTAAAACATCCGAGAGACTTGCTTGTAATTTCCCGAATGGTAAGTATTCTGTTTTATTAGATTTGCTTGATGAGTAAAAGATGCTAAATTAAAACGCAACAGCAAACTAAATCTTGAATTGGACAGAACTGCGCTGAATTTAGCTTACTGCAAAGATTTACTGCTTGCCCACACCTACCAGGGGCAAAAACAGAGGACTGAACGCTAAAATAAATGTGAGGTCATAAGATTTGGTTCAATACCTTGGTTACCGGATCAACCTATGAAGATATAGTTTCATGTTATGTCACGGATTCTTTAAAACCTGAACTTTTTTCCGAACAACTAACTGCTGATATCCATTTTTCAATCTATCTACAAAAACTCAAAACCAAAACTGTGCAAAGCCATCACTGGTCTGAGATATGGTAATTCCTTGGAAATTTCAGCACAAGTAAATATCTTGCAAGGCTATTCCTGACCTTAAATTAGATATTTATAATTAACTTTAATTTCGTAACTAATTTTTATACACCTAAATAAGCCTCAGAGATTGAGATCTTAGTCAACCTCCCAAATATTTAAGATCATCCTACCTTCTCTGTTTAAGGCATTTGCTGATGGGACTACAAATAAAATGTCCCTGCACAATCACAACCATATTTTTAAGTTGGAAACAATTTTGCTGGTGTGTATAAAACAGATGTTGGATACATGCCTCACCCAATGATAAATGAATTGGAAATCTAATAATGGTAAGAGCAATTGAACAGTAATTAGTTGAAATTTAGAATGGCTCTTAGTTTTGGCAATTAACATGAGTTTGAAAGAATCAGACCTTCCTTCAATCTCCCATCAGCCGCAGCTGCTCCGTTTGGGAAAATGGTTTTAACAAATATTCCCATCCGTCCTCGGGCAGAATCCTGGCCACCAACTATGCTGAAACCAAGACCCTGTAAAATACAGTTAACATAGAATAATTAAGATGACACACTTTATTCAACTTATTCTGATAAATGCATTGCAATCTTTCATGAAAGAAATATTCTTCAGCAATTATTTTTACCAAGGTGGATTGAATATACAGATAATACCATGTCATAGAGTCATAGAGTCTTATAGCATAGTAACAGGCCCTTTGGCCCAACTTGCCCACACTGGTCAATCTGTCCCATCTACACTAGTCCCACCTGCCTGCATTTGGCCCATATCTCTCTAAACCTGTCCTATCCATGTACCCGTCTCAATGTTTCTTAAACATTACAATAGTCCCTGCCTCAACTACCTCCAGCAGGTCATTCAATACACCTACCACCCTTTGCATGTAAAAGTTACCCCTCAGGCTCCTATTAAATCTTTCCCCCCCTCACCTTAAACCCATGTCTTCTGGTTTTCGATTCCCCTACTTTGGGCCAGAGACTCTGTGTATCTACCTGATCTTTTCCTCTCATGATTTTGTATACCTCGATAAAGTCACCTCTCATCGTCCTGCACTCCAAGGAATAGTCATAGCTGCTCAACTTCTCCCTTTAGCTCAGGCCCTCAAGTCCTGACAATATCCTCATAAATCTTCTCTTCACCCTTTCCAGCTGGACAACATCTTTCCTATAACATGGTGCCCAAAACTGAAAATACTCTAAATCGGCCTCACTAATCTTATACAACTGCAACATGACCTCGCATCGTTTATACTAAATACTCTGACTGATGAAGGCCGATGCGCCAAATGCCTTTTTGACCACCCGATCTACCTGTGATGCCACTTTCAGCAAACTATGTACCTATACTCCTAGATCCCACTGTTCTACAACACTCCCCAGAGCCCTAATGTTCACTGTGTAAGTTCTGCCCGTTAGTGCTCCCAAAATATAACACCTCACATTTCTCTGTATGTGTTTAATTAACAAGGTGTTCAAAACGTTATTCCAGAAACTACTGTGTGTTCAATGTTTAAGGGTCATTCGTAATTAGGCTAAAGAGTCAAGAATGTTTAATTGCCATATGTACTGGCAAAGGAACAAGGACATTCTTACTTGTTGCAGTTTTACAAGCCTATTTACAATAAAACACAAATAATATAAAATTGGCAATAATATGAGAAATTAGTAATCAGTACTATGTAACCAGCCCATAATAGTGCAACCAAAACAAAGTCCATAGTAGATCACAGTTGGTGAGGTAGTGTTGTGGTTGGTATTGTGCAGTGTTCAGCAGTCTAATGGTCTCTGAGGAGAAACCATTCTTGAACCCGATGGTGGTGGTGGTTTTCAAGTTCCTCTACATCACCTTTCCATGTTCTCCAGAGATGTTGCTTGACCCGCTGTTACTCCAGCACTTTGTGTCTTTTCTTGTAAACCAGCATCTGCAGTTCCCTGTTTCTATAAGGAAGTGTCAAAACCTTTGACACATGTGAGTATTACCATAGGAGTCTCCTACTTCCCCTTACTGATTCACCAAAGCTTTGCCATGGCCAAAGTACGTTGGAATACATTTCATTTGCCTGGCAATAACATGAGAAATTAGTTTGCTCAGTACTATGTAACCAGCCCAATAATACGTGCAGAGCTGCTCCTTAAACACAAAGTCCATAGTAGGCGTCACAGTTGGTGCCTCTTTGTAGGTAGTGTCACTGTTCCAGGCGTACACTGGCCCTATCCCCGGTATTGTGCAGTACTGTTGCAGAACAGACTCTAATGGTCTCTGAGCAGAAAATTCCTTGTTCTTGAACCCGTCTCCATGGTGGTGGTGGTTTTATAAGTCCCATCCTAGACTACATCTTCCCACCTGCTTCCTGTAAAGTCTCTATCCCCTACTCCCAATTCCGCTGTCAACGCTGCATCTGTGCCCAGGATGACGCTTTCCATACGGGATCATTGGAGATGTCCTTATTCTTTAGGAAACGGGGGGTTCCCTTCTTCCATTATAGCTCTCACCAGGGTCTCTGTGCAACTCCGCTCTTTCTTGTAATTCCAACAAGGACATCCTCACCTTCCACTAGCAATTCCAAGTCTGCAATTCATCCCATCATAAGGATAACAATAAGTTTAATTTGTCACTTTCATATCTCAAGTTTAAAAACGTTACACATACTCGTTAGCAGTATTACCATAGGAGTCTCCTACTTCCCCTTACTGATTCACCAAAGCTTTGCCATGGACAAAAAAATCAAAGTACGTTGGAAACAAATATACATTTCATTTGCCCAATGTAGATGAAACTTCAATTTACTAGATCTAAACATCTATCCATTTCTTAATAAATTATTAACATTTTTAAAAGCAAGTGTCCAAATAATATTCACAAATAATTCACAATAAAACAATTTTAAAATCTCTTACATCAAGGCCAAATGGAAGGAATCATTGCTGAGTCATGTCGGCTCTATTCTTCAGGAAACGCGGGGAACGTTCCCATTCGCTGGATTTGTGCCCTCAAATGCCCAGAAAAATATATAAAGAGCCCAAAATGAGCTACTTGCTATAGAAAACTTAATAACAGGGTTAGGTAAAAATTAGGTACATCCTTTATATTCTGCGAAGAGAGTGATTTTTTTAAATTACTCTAACTATTTTACAAGGCCATAAAAACTAATAATACCTTTTGCGACGGGGTCTTTCAGCGATTTTCCGTTAAAGATTTACTAGGCTGAACATTTTTGATTGCACAGCCTAGTAAAAATCCTTTAACCTTCTAAACACCCCACACACAAGGGGGGGGCAGTGCACATTCAGGTACAGTATATACCTACTTCCTCGACCGTCACATACAGCATACCTCCAACACTTTCGCCACCTCCAGAGGGATCCCACTACTGGCCACATCTTCCCATCTTCACCGCTTTCTGCTTTCCGCAGAGACCGTTACCTCTGCATCTCCCCGGTCAACTTGTCCCTTCCCACCCAAACCACCCCCTCCCCAAGTACTTTCCCCTGCAGCCATAGGAGATACAACACCTGTCCCTTTACCTCCCCCCTTGACTCCATCCAAAGACCCCAACAGTCTTTTCAGGTGAGGCAGAGGTTCCACCAACTCATTTACTGTATCCGCTTTTCCAGGTGTCAACTTCTGTACATCGGCGAGACCAAGTGCAGGCTTGGCGATCGTTTCGCTGAACACCTCCACTCAGTCCACCTTAACCTACCTGATCTCTCAGTTGCTCAGAACTTTAACCTCCCTCTCATTCCCAATCTGACCTTTCTGTCCCGGGCCTCCTCCATTGTCAGAATGAGGTCCAGCGCAAATTGGAGGAACAGCACCTCATATTTTGCTTGGGTAGTTTACACCCCAGCGGTATGAACATTGACTTCTCTAACTTCAAATAGCCCTTGCTTTCCCACTCTCTCCATCCCCTCCCCAGTTCTCCCACCAGTCTTACTGTCTCTGACTACATTCTATCTGTGTCACGCCCACTCCCCTGACATCAGTCTGAAGAAGGGTCACGACCCGGAATGTCACCCATTCCTTCTCTCCTGAGATGCTGCCTGTCCCGCATAATTACTACCCCTTCTACAATCTCCTTAACATAACTGCAGTGTAGAAGCAAGGAACTGCAGATGCTGAATTGCACAAAAAGGCACATAGCGCTAGATTAACTCAGCGGACCAGGCAGCATCTCTGGAGAACATGGATAGGTGACATTTCGGATTGGGATCCTTCTTCTGACCCAATAACTGCAGAATACCATCTAAAGTATGCGCTGCAGTTACACAATCTAGACTATTTCAACATTTCCTAAATCTCAAGGTCTACCATCCAGGAAGACAAAAAAAAACATGGAAATATTAACTAAATAATCGTGCCCAAGTTGCACTTCATCCTTAATTCTTTCAAGCAAGATTCCCCTCATGAAATCTTTACGGAAGATTTATCGTCATATTTTAATTTCTTTAAATAGTTAAAAACTTCCAAAGTGTTTTGACAGATCGCACGTGATTTCAGGTCGTTGCGAATGTAAAAGATGTTCATTAATTATTAATAATAGCAGGAGTTTTGACAGCTGGCGAAGTTTGAAGTAGACCTTACAGGCTGTCAGAGCACTTTGAGTGTAATCAGCCATTTCCACCCAGGCAGCGCTGCACTGCGCATCACCATGACAACCTGCTGGGAGCTGGGCTCACTGTGGGTCTGCATCCACATTTACGGTGGGATGGCTTGGATCGTGAGGATGTGGAGCGGATGTTTCCACTAGTGGGGGAGTCTAGGACTAGAGGTCATAGCCACAGAATTAAAGAAAGTTATTTTAGGAAGGAGGGCGAGACATTTCATTAGTCAGAGGGTGGTGAATCTGTGGAATTCTTTGCCACAGAAGGCTGTGGAGGCCAGGTCAGTGGATATTTTTAAGGCAGAGATAGATTGTTGATTAGTGCAAGTGTTAGAGGTTATGGGGAGAAGGCAGGAGAATGGGGTTAGGAGGGAGAGATAGATCAGCCATGATTGAATGGCTGTAGACTTGATGGACCGAATGGCCTAATTCTACTCCTATTCCTTGTGACCTTTTGACCTTATGCACTCTCCGGTCAAGTTGGGAGCAATCCTGTAGCAGCAGCAGCAGACCTGCCCTCTAATGTGCCACTGCAGATCTGTGGTGCAATTACAAAATCAGAGGAAAGGAATCAAAAGATTCCAGGTATTATTTAACACAGTTATTACTGAGTGGAAAATATTTGTGGTTTATGCTCTTGTATTTTGTACCACCCTCAAGGAAGAGAGAGCAGTAATTTGTAAAGAGGAATTTTTAATGTTCTTTAAAGGGGTTAACTGAATGTTTGAAAGTTATTTGCCTGCCCCTGAGATTCCGAAGTGCAACATAAAATAAATACGTTCACAAGGTATATTTTTTGTCTCACATTAATGGATTAATATTTCATTATAATTAAAGAGACCAGTGGATATGGACATATAGCAGGAGCAAGGTGCTAAATTTGGATGTTCAGCCATGATTGTACGTATGTTACAATACTTACCTTCAGTGGCGCTGCAGTTCTGCCACTGGCCGTGTGCGCGACTTTGGCGCCTTCGAGGGGGGGAGGGGTTTCTCCTGCCTGTCCGAGATATATTTTCTGGGGCTGGTACCTAATGTTGAAGAATTGTTCCGACTGCCGTTCTGTGAATTTTTTTAAAACCGCGGGAGAATTTTAGCGCTGGAGTAAAATAAAAATCCGCTTCTAATACCGTCAACGCCGACAACGGGACGAATCTCCCGTACCGGACAGCTAAAGGTATGCGTGTTTCTTAGGATTACCTGAATCCAAATTTTACATTGCGAAAAGGTGATTTAGGCCCCATACGAACCGGCACTGTTTTTCCTGCCGATATGGGGTTTAAATTCACCGCAACCGCAACGTTCCAATCACTCGCAAGATGATTAAAATGGCCATTAATTTACAGGAATTAAACACTAAATTACTTCCATTTGGCCTATAAATTCATGACAATGAGATTTTAAAATCATGTTATATTGTGAATTCTTGTGTGAATGTTATTTGAACACTTGGGCTATTTAAAAATGTTAAATTTTTCTTAAGAAATGGATAGATGTTTAGATCTAGAAATTGAATTTTGTAATTAGCTACAATCAGGTAATATGTTTCAATTTCAGGTTATCCAAGTAAGATTGTTTCATATTTGTTTCAGAATGCTTCAATCTATAATAACTGAAATTTTCATTCAGTTCTCTTAATTTTGAAGAAAGTTATGGGCTTTTGACTGTCCTCGATCACAGTGTTAAGTCAATGGAAAAGCAATAGGGAACAAGATGCTAATTTCCGAATGGAGGGATATGGGTCACAAGCAAGGAGAAGTTGGCATTATGTTCAGCACAAACATTGTGCGTTGAAGATTGCTCTGTTGTTCTATGTTCTATGTAACTCCAAAATGGTTCTGCTTCCTTGAACATTGGCCGAGTATGAGGTAGATTCATTTTACACAATATACTGGATCTCTTAATGCCTGCTGGAAAATTGGGCTCCAGCTTTGCAGGTGGATTTTTATTTTCCTACCATCTTCTTGTTAGAAATTATAGTTCTTATTTTCTCACAGAACAACCAGGTTTTACTAAGCCTGTTTTCTCTAAAATCATTCTGGTTGAAGAACCAAAACTCAAATTGCAATTTTCGTCCCTGACTAAAAGTTGCGACCTCACGTGTCGGGACATATTTGCTCCTGGAGGTTAACGTTATAGTCACTTTCACCTTCCTATCCATGCTGCTGCTGCTGCTGAAAATGATCTCTCATAACTCACAGTCTGTTACCAACTGCTGTATGAGAAAGTCAACCAACCTATCTACTCGAGAAGGTAAGACTTTATTTCGCTGACAAAACTTTGTGCCTTAAGCTGACAAGAGCAGACAGAACAGGTATCAGTATTTGCCTTTACTCCATGCTTTGCCAAAGTGCAGGCATTGCTACTCTGAACTAATGTCATTGGAGACACCACCCAGAGAACCTCATGATGGAGCAACTGGTTATATCTCAATAGACGATAGACACAAAATGGCGGAGTAACTCAGCGGGACAAGGAATGGGAGAGAAGGAATGGGTGATGTTTCGGGTCGAGTCCTTTCTTCAGTAGGGTCATCTCAATAGGGTCTCTCTACCTCCTTAAACAAGGAACATGCTGCCTGCAGGCACCATTCTTCATCAACCTGTGCAGGTCTTTCTGACCCAACTAGAGGTGCTTTCTCAAACCCTCCCACCATTAGCACACTCATTCATTTAGTGAGTGAAGCTGGAAATGTGTTACTTGTATTACTGCATGCTCCCTTAACAGCTAGTTGTGGAGATTATACCTGTTAAGCTAAACACTGGCAGCTGCAGGAAGTACCAGGCAGCATAGTAGCACAGCTGTGAATCTAACGTCGGGTACTGTCTGTGTGGAGTTTGCACATTCTTCCTGTGACCACATGGGGTTCCATTGGATGCTCCAGTTTCCTCCCACATCTCAAAGACATGTGGGTTTGTAGGATAATTGGCCTCTGTAAATTGCCCCTAGGCAGTGGATGCAAACGTGGGATAAAATAGACCCAGTGTGAATGGGTGATTGATATGGGCTTGGTGGGCAGCAGGGCCTGTTTCCCTGCTGTATCTTTCCATCAATCAATCATTAGATTAACAGAGAAGGCTACACTGAAAAAGACAGCGTGAGTTTCAGCATATCAAAGCTTTCATTCAAAGCCAAATATTGTGGATTTCATAACTTCCCTTTTGGGATTCAGGGAAAACTTCAATATTTTTCTTATTTTTGAATCTAGCCAGATGGAGTACAAAGTTGTACAATTTTGTACTCTCTCGATCTTTACATGTTGCTGGTTACATTTTCAAAGTAAGAATGTGTGAGGGAATAGTGCATTGTCTCTGGAGGTTCAATGGGTTTCTGCTTCATCTTACTTTCTCATAGGGTGACCACAATTGGAGAAGTTGATTTGCGCTCTCAAATATTTTTGTTTATCTTTTGAAAAAAACATAATGAATTCTGGCAGAAGTCCAAACTGAAGTTCCTCACATTGAAAACTATTAAAAAGCTTTGTGTGTGTGTGCAGTTAAGCAAGCACCAGGCATTCAATCCCTGTTCTCAGTTAAATTGGGCCAAACGTATACACATTTTTCTGGGCTGAGGGAAAATCAACTCAACATGCTTCCTTGAGGAGGGAGATGAGCAACATTCCAACTTCAAAGTCAAAAGAAAACTTGCATTTGGCTGTACATCTGGAAATTTAAAAATGTTTTACATTAAAGACAACCTTTCATTCCTTGAAGTGCAAAACACTGTAAAGAGATAAAAATTAAGGCAGAACAAAGACCATACAAAATATATGGATAGAAATAATAAGAGGAACAAAAGTAGTCTTTGATTGTGTGGAATGCTTACCTTTCCTTGTCCTTTCATTAGAACAATGTTGGAGATGATTGAAGGCTGAGCGAGTCGCCATGGTGATTCCACTTGGACCGTACTTAAGGAACGTGCTGACTTTTTAATAATTTGGTACTCCTGTAAATTATATACAAAGAACAAGGTAGCATGAGGTAGCATCAACCTAAGACGAGAATTGAGAATCTCTGGAAACTCACTCAACCAAAGCAGTGTACAGACAATTAAGCAGTTATAGATTCCCAACTCAAGAATGGTCCACAATAGTACAGTTTTATAAAATCAATGTCTAATCACAATGCTTCATGTAATGCAAGCATAGATCAGCAACAAGAGCAGCCAGATCAACATGCTCCTCATTGTCATAATTACCTATCCATTAGGTTTGGCAATGACAATTCATGTAGAGACACCGTGCCAGTATTTAATATGTACCCCAATGCTCAAGTAATGAACCCTAAAGTCCAGCCTTAAATGGTGCTTTTAACTCCCGGATGATAAAGTCCAGTTTCTGTTGTTATTTTATCCAATTCATGAATGTCACTGGGAACGATGGCAATCTGTTTCCCCACAAATTACTTGCCATGAATCCATGGCGGAGCCTACTAATTGAATGGCACAAACATTCTGTTGTAAATTTGATGAAAAGGGCAATGTATTAATCATATGTCAAATTATAGCCTTCCCACAGGAGAACAGATGAAATTAACTAAAAAATAGTTGCAATCATATTATGGTCCACTTTGGTCTGCTTCATCACTCGACAAGAATATAACTGATCTGAACTTTGATCTCAGCTTCACTTCCTTCGCTGATCCCTATAACCTTTGATTATTTTAAGTAGACTTGATTTGTTCAAAATACTTCAGACTTGAATATATTTAATTAGCAAGAAGCATCTGCAGGCATCCAGCAGCAGAGAATTCCCAAGAAGATAATATTCCTCCTCCTTTGAATCTTCATTGTACTAATAAATCTGGATGTGTAGAAAGGAACTGCAGATGCTGGTTTAAACCGAAGACACACAAAATGCTGGATTAATTCAGCGGGACAGGCAGCATCTCTGGAGAGAAGGAATGGGTGACGTTTCAGGTCGAGAACCTTCTTCAAATTCAGTTTTCTCTTATGCACAAATTGTCACTCTTGGATGCAAATTTAAAAGATCCAGAGAAGAAATATTAGACAAAATTATTACCCAGTGTGTAAGATAAACACAGTGAGGAACTAATAACATACTTGTCTGGGCCCGACTGCATCAAGCTGCTGGGGCAGGGAATGTTTCCGTCCTCCTCGTGGCTTTTCCGATGTTTCGCTACTTGTTTCACCATTTTCCACAATCAGCTCATCATCTTCTCCAACAGATTCCAAGCGACTCCCTCCACCTGTTGAGACAGAGTGCCATTCAGATACTTGATTGACAGATAATCCAATATCTTAAACGTCCTCTTATCTACAGCACTCTGTAGTTGTAATGCATTCCACCCACAAGATACATTGCACTACCTTGCCAAGGTTTCTTGACAGCAACTCCTAAACACATGACTACTTCCCAACAGGCCGCACGGCAGAAGGCATCCCGCCGGGCCGCAGCTGCAGACCGGGAATGCGGCTGGAGGCGTTTAGCGAGGAGCCGTGGGTGGTATCGATGCCACCCGGAAAGCGCCGAGGGAAGCCCGCAGTTCGTTCAGCATCGGAAAACTCCGAATGGAGGCTGGATGGGAATGGAGGCGGCTGAACAAGCACGGGAGGCAGCAGAGCCCAGCGACAGGGGCCTGGGTTGGACGGAGCCCAGCGGCAGGGGCCTGGGTTGGACAGAGCCCAGTGGCAGGGGCCTGGGTTGGACGGAGCCCAGTGGCAGGGGCCTGGGTTGGACGGGCCCAGCGGCAGGGGCCTGGGTTGGACAAGCGGCAGGGGCCTGGGTTGGACGGAGCCCAGTGGCAGGGGCCTGGGTTGGACGGAGCCCAGCGGCAGGGGCCTGGGTTGGACGGAGCCCAGCGGCAGGGGCCTGGGTTGGACAGGGCCCAGCGGCAGGGGCCTGGGTTGGACAGGCGCACAGCCCAGCGGCAGGGGCCTGGGTTGGACGGAGCCCAGCGGCAGGGGCCTGGGTTGGACAAGGCCCAGTGGCAGGGGCCTGGGTTGGACAGAGCTCAGCGACAGGGGCCTGGGTTGGACGGGGCCCAGCGGCAGGGGCCTGGGTTGGACAAGGCCCAGCGGCAGGGGCCTGGGTTGGACGGGGCCCAGCGGCAGGGGCCTGGGTTGGACGGAGCACAGCGGCAGGGGCCTGGGTTGGACAGGGCCCAGCGGCAGGGGCCTGGGTTGGACAGGGCCCAGCGGCAGGGGCCTGGGTTGGACAGGGCCCAGCGGCAGGGGCCTGGGTTGGACAGGGCCCAGCGGCAGGGGCCTGGGTTGGACAGAGCCCAGCGGCAGGGGCCTGGGTTGGACGGAGCCCCCAGCAGCAGGGGCCTGGGTTGGACGGAGCACAGCGGCAGGGGCCTGGGTTGGACGGAGCCCAGCGGCAGGGGCCTGGGTTGGACAGAGCTCAGCGGCAGGGGCCTGGGTTGGACAGAGCTCAGCGGCAGGGGCCTCACAGCTGGTCAGCCATTGAATATCAAGGGTGGATGGTCAAATCTTCTCTTGTTAGACATTAACTGGCACATATGTGGTGTGAATGTTAGTTATCACCTAGTAGCACATGTCTGAACATTATATAGGCCTTGCTGCATTCTGGGATGCACTGCTTCATTGGCTGAGGAGTTGCAAATGGAGTTGAACATTGAGGTGGATGAACAATAGGGACCTGGCGTGGGGGAGAATGCCATGAGGGAGGGGAAAGAGCAAAGGTAGACTTGGCGCGGGATACTTTGTAACTTTGTAAGTGTTCTTTATGTGGCGACTATTGCATATCTTGGGTATGCAAGCAAAGAATTTCACTGTATGTGACAATAAAGTCACATACTTGCTGCATGTGACAATGTATTCATTCATCTCTTCGAAAAATTTAAGATTTCTCTATATCTTATATCATCTTTCATACTCTAAGCACTTATGAGTATTTTGGTTTTAAAAGATTATGAAGAATATTTAAATTACATAAAAGTCTGATCTTGACCACTTCCTGTTGTTCTGTATATTGATTTTAGAAAAAACACTGCCACTTACGGCTGTGATTTTTGGCCATCTTACTCCGAGTCCCCCTCCGCTGTGCAGGACAAGAGGATTTTTCCCATCAATGAAAATTAAAAGAGCTATTAGTGTTTAAAAAATGTTGAGATTCTCTCTCCTGAAGGCCAGGCCCCTTCCGGAGGGTCTATAAAACCCGGAAGAGTTGAATCAGTCTCTGCAAGATGGGGGAGCGAGAGAGTCAGGTCTCTCAGTCTGAGCTGTGAATAACACTGAACACATGTCTACTAAACTGAATGGTTTTACTGACCTGTCAGTGCCCTTAATGTGGTTTGAAAATATAGTTTGGAAATGCTAAAGCTGTGTTGCCTTTCGTTTGGAAATGCTAAAGTTGTGTTGCCTTTGGTTTGAAAATTCTGAAGCAGTGTTGCCTAGTTAAAGTTGCCTTGCCTAATTGAAAGGTTGGTTTGAGAATGCTTTGCCTAATTGAAAAGTTGATTTGAGAATGCCTTACCTAATTGAAAAGTTGGTTTGAGAATGCTAAAGTTGCCTTGCCGTCTCTATAATTAAAAGTCTAATCTTGACCACTTCCTGTTTGCGCTGTATATTGATTTTAGAAAAAACACTGCCACTTACGGCTGTGATTTTTGGCCATCTTACTCAGTCCCCCTCCGCTGCGCAGGACAAGAGGATTTTTCCCCATTGATGAAAAATAAAAGAGTTATTAGAGTTTAAATAATGTTGCAATTCTCTCTCCTGTCAATCACACCATGAAGGCCACGCCCCTTCTGGTGGGAGGGCCTATAAAACCCAGAAGTGTGGGCGTGGGTCAGTCCCTGTCTTTAGTGGCTATGCACCCTGCTTGAAATGGTATGAAACTGCACTTGAATTTGGTGGCCTTGCACCCTGCTTGAAATGGTGTTTCCTGCTGCACCATGCTTCAGCCCACAACACCCATACTAGCGCTCCACACAGCCCCCCCCCCCCCCCCCCCCCCCCCCCCCCCCCTCCCCTGCCCTCAACACTGGCCACCAATATTGGAATACAAGATACAAGATACATTTAATTGTCATTTGGACCCCTTGAGGTCCAAACGAAATGCCGTTTCTGTAGCCATACATTACAAACAAATAGACCCAAGACACAATATAATTAACATAAATATCCATCACATTGCTGTGATGGAAGGCCAAATTGAAAAGTTATCTCTCCACTGCACTCTCCCCCCCCCCCCGATGTCAGAGTCAAAGTCAAAGCCCCCGGCTGGCGAGAATGCGATTGTCCCGCGGCGTCTCTATAATTAAAAGTGATGCAACCACTTCGCACACCGGGTTCTTGATTTTAGAGCCCCCGGCGTGCGCTCGCAGAGTCCCGCGGCCATTCCCAAGCCGCGCGGGGCAGTGGTGTTAGGCCCCGCTCCAGGAGCTCTTCAACCCCGCAACTCGGGCAGGGGAAGTCGCCGTTGCGAGAGCCCTGAAAAGCGGTCTCCCTCCAGGGACCCGCGGGCTCCCGGTGCCGCCGTCCACAGACCTGCCGTTGAAGCCTCCGACTCTCCGGTCGGGCCGCAGCAGCAGCAGCAGCAGCGCTCCTCCACTGCTCCACCCGCTCCGGACTCAGCCAGCCCCGCGACGGTGACGGTGAGTCGTCAGCACCAGAGTCCCCGGTCTCTTCCTGTTGGAGGCCGCTCCTCGTTGCAGCCCCAACGACAACGGAAACCCGACGAGAAAAGGTCGGGTCTCCCGTGCACCCTGATTTAAAAAGTTTCCCCCCCCCTCCCACCCCACCCCCCACCCCCCCAGCCCACAAACAAAAAATAACTAAAAACTACATAAAAAACATAGACAAAAAATAATAAAACGCGGACAGACTGCAGAGGCCGCTGCTGACGAGAGTCGCGCCGCCCACCGGAGTGGTGGAGAGGTGGAATATTGCGTTGGGGGATCAGCCCTCCCGTGTGATGCTGGGACCCAATGGGTCCGACTTAGTCTAGCATGTTAAAACCTGTCAGCTAACAGGAAAATGATGGACTTATAGTGACGCAAGGAACTAAATGCCTACCTTGTGATCGACTTCTTAATTTCATTAGACTACCTCCCGGAATTGGACTTCGACAACTTAGCAGAGGTGATTCCATTTGCTCATGTTCTCCTTTTGCAGTGTCTGAAACCTGCAATTGACCAAAAGTAACAAGGTAATTTCTGCTGATCCCTACCAAAAGTTATCTCCCCCTATTGTAAATTACTCGGTTATAAGCTTCCCCCCAGTCTAGTTTCAGTAAAAACACCGAATCAAGCACTTGAAACAACTAAATTTTATTTGATGAAAAGCACATTACAGTTCAACTATCCCACCGTGGGTTTGATTCTTGTATCTGCCTGTTCAAGCCCTCGCTCAGACAGAGACACTGCAGAAGTTCACGCAGTCCCAAGCGCTCTCCCAGAAGATTGACGCTGGACCTCGTAGTAGCAAACTTTTATATGTCCCGGGACCTCGAGGGGCCGAACCACATGGGGGTGGTCTCTTAATAACCCAATTACAGATATCGATTAACCCCATACATTACAGACATTTCCCTAACCCAATAATACAACAGCTCAATACATTGTATTCAAACCGGACTTCGTAAGGAAGCCAAATTAGAAACATTTACCCTGATCACTGGAACTCTCCTTCATGCTCGAGGGAAGTT
This sequence comes from Leucoraja erinaceus, assembly GCF_028641065.1. Taxonomy (NCBI): domain Eukaryota; kingdom Metazoa; phylum Chordata; class Chondrichthyes; order Rajiformes; family Rajidae; genus Leucoraja; species Leucoraja erinaceus. The sequence continues at coordinate 35,798,040 of NC_073377.1, read as the reverse complement.
CCCGAATACTCGCGGCCTCAGCTAGGTCACGGAAAAATTTTCAGCATGTTGAAACATCTTCTGTGAGTAATATATGGTCAGCATGGTTCTTTTTAACTCGTAGTGCAGTGGAGTGGGGTCGCTATTTAGTTGCAGGCAGTGGCAGTCGAGGGCAGCCGTGGGCAATCTCCTTCACTGACCGGGCATTTTGATTGGCTCATTGGAGTTTTCAGGACCGGCAGGTAAAATGCCCGCTAAACTTTATTATACTTCTTAAAAGTGTCTCCACACCTTCTCTCCCCCCTCCCCCCCTCTCTAAAGGACTTGCCTTACACTGTGCAGCCGTCTTTCACCTTCTTCTGCATCGGGGGTGCGCATTTCAGACAGCGATCCCCCACTTTCCCTGGTCCCCGCCGTGTGTGTGCGTGCGCGTGCATTTGTGTGTGTGTGTGTGCGCGATCGGTCAATCCAGCTCGCGGTTTCAAGGCGAACAGTTGATCCAGCTAGAGGTTTTCCAGACGAGTGCCCTCGAGCTTGAAGGTCGAAGACACTCTTCTTAACTCGCGGATTAGGTCGCCATATTGGTACAACCCCTTCAAATTGCATTTGGAGTATTGTGAGCAGTTTTGGGCCCCATATCTGAGGAAGGATGTGCTGGTGTTGGAGAGGGTCCACAGGAGGTTTAACATTGGGTTAAGATATGATAAGCATTTGAAGGCACTGGACAAGTACTCGCTGGAGTTGATGTTGAAGGATGAGGGGGTACCTCATTGAAACTTACCAAAGAGTGAAAGACTGCATAGAGTGAATGTGAATGTGAAGTGGTGGTCTCGGAGCAGAGGTCATTGTCTCAGAATAAAAGAACGTATCTTTAGAAAGGAGTTAAAGAGGCAAGTCTTTAGTCAGAGGGTGGTGAATCTGTGGAATTAATTGAAACAGACGGCTGTGGAGGTCAAGTCAATGGATATTTTTACGGCAGAGATTGACAAATTCTTGATTAGTAAGGATGCCAGAGGTTGTGGGGAGAAGGCGGGAGATCGGGTTTGATAGGGAAAGATAGATCAGCCATGATTGAATGGCGGGGTATATTTGATGGGCAGAATGGCCTAATTCTGCTCCTAGAACTTATGAAATTCATGTATACATTAAAACTTTGCACCTCATAATATTCTATTGTACACATTAAATCTATATATAATACATTTTTTTGGTATACTTAAAATACTGAAAATGGCACTTACGTATTCAATGTGCTAAATATAATATTAACAGCGAAGGCCAAAAACACATGCACAACAGGCTTCAGAGGCCTCTTGTTACCTCATAAATACTTTAAATCACAGCTGCTAGAGTGATTGCCAATGATGGCAATATTCTGCTTCCCATTTTATACATAGAAACATAGAAAATAGTTGCAGGAGGAGGCCATTTAGCCCTTCGAGCCAGCACTGCCATTCATTGTCATCATGGCTGATCATCCACAACAGCTCCAGCGAGTACAGGCCCAGTGCCGTCAAACAGAGGGTAGTGGAGGCCAAAACACTGGATGGATTTAAGAGAGAGTTAGATAGAGCTCTAGGGGCTAGTGGAATCAAGGGATATGGGAAGAAGGCAGGCACGGGTTATTGATTGAGGACGATCAGCAATGAATGATGGTGCTGGCTCGAAGGGCCAAATGGCCTCCTCCTGCACCTATTTTCTATGTTTCTATGTAGTAACCCATGCCTGCCTTTTCCCCATATCCCTCGATTCCGCTAGCCCCTAGAGCTCTATCTAACTCTCTTTTAAATTCTGGTGAATTGCAGATAATTCCACAAACTCACAACTCTCTGGGTGAAAAGGTTTCTTCTCATCTCAGTTTTAAATGGGCTCCCTTTATTCTTAGACTGTGGCCCTTGGTTCTGGAATCGCCCAAATTTGGTAATATTTTTCCTGCATCTAGCTTTTCCAGTCCTTCTATAATTTTATACGTTCTATAAGATTCCCTCTCATCCTTCTAAATTCCAGTGAATACAAGCCCAGTCTTTCCAAATGTTCTTCATATGACAGTCCTGCCATCGCGGGGATTAACCTACAGTGCACTGCCTCAATAGCAAGGATGTCCTTCCTCAAATTAGGAGACCAAAACTGCACACAATACTCCAGATGTGATCTCACCAGGGCCCTGTACAACTGCATGAGGATCTCTTTGCTCCTATACTCTAATTATACTTTATTCCTATACATCTAATTAATAATCTGTTAACAACCACTTCCTGAATCCCAGGAGTTTCCTATGTGGCAAATAGATTCTAAAATTCATTAAATTGTAATATCCTCTTATTCTATTACTTCCAGAAAGCTTTTCAGTAAGTTTATCTGGACCATTCTGCTTTTCACAGTTTAGACTGGTTTGGTTTCTCTGAATGTATAATTGCGTAGTCCCATATCATCGGTTTTGAACATTATGCCAGAAAGCCAACAGACCAGACGGTCCCAGTGGCAACTAACATGATGGAAAATCGATCAAGATTTTCATAGACTTGAATCACCACAGATTTTATGCTTCTATATGAATCACCACAGATTTTATACGTGAAAGCACCAGTCTTCATCCAGGTATATTGGTCATCTCATAGAGATAGTTATGTTAGTAGAAATTTCTTCTCCCTGCTCCCACCAGAAACACAGGTCCAATCCTAACGTCGGATAATGTCTTATCTTGTGATCACTTGGTTTCCCCCAGGGTAGTCAAATTTCCTTCCACATCCCAAAGGTTCATGGTTTGATAGGTTCAATGGCCACTGCAAATTATCCCTTCTATGTTGTGAGTAGTAGAATCAAAATGGAGATTATAGAAATGTCGGAATAATAAAAGTCGGGTTAGTCCAAAAGGGTGGTTGATGATCAGCATGGTCTTGGAGGCTGAAGGGCGTGTTTCCATGCTGTCTATCTCAATTGCTCTATAACTCACCAGACATATAGTCAACTCTTCTCCCTTTTTAACATTGCAAAGAGATAGTCCCCTTTGTAACTAACTGGCCTTTCCTTCCATCTCATCTACCACTACCCATTGCACGGCAGTTTCACAGGCAACAGCAAGAATGCAAGACCATATAACAATTACAGCACGGAAACAGGCCATCTCGGCCCTACAAGTCCGTGCCGAACAACTTTATTTTTCCCCTTAGTCCCACCTGCCTGCACTCATACCATAACTCTCCATTCCCTTCTCATCCATATGCCTATCCAATTTATTTTTAAATGATACCAATGAACCTGCCTCCACCATTTCCACTGGAAGCTCATTCCACACCGCTACCACTCTCTGAGTAAAGAAGTTCCCCCTCATATTACCCCTAAACTTCTGTCCCTTAATTCTGAAGTCATGTCCTCTTGTTTGAATCTTCCCTATTCTCAAAGGGAAAAGCTTGTCCACATCAACTCTGTCTATCCCTCTCATCATTTTAAAGACCTCTATCAAGTCCCCCCTTAACCTTCTGCACTCCAGAGAATAAAGACCTAACTTATTCAACCTATCTCTGTAACTTAGTTGTTGAAACCCAGGCAACATTCTAGTAAATCTCCTCTGTACTCTCTCTATTTTGTTGACATCCTTCCTATAATTGGGCGACCAAAATTGTACACCATACTCCAGATTTTGTCTCACCAATTCCTTGTACAATTTTAACATTATATCCCAGCTTCTATACTCAATGCTCTGATTTATAAAGGCTAGCATACCAAAAGCTTTCTTTACCACCCTATCTATATGAGATTCCACCTTCAAGGAACTATGCACGGTTATACCCAGATCCCTCTGTTCAACTGTATTCTTCAATTCCCTACCATTTACCATGTACGTCCTATTTTGATTTGTCCTGCCAAGGTGTAGCACCTCACATTTATCAACATTAAACTCCATCTGCCATCTTTCAGCCCATTTTTCCAAATGGCCTAAATCACTCTGTAGACTTTGGAAATCCTCTTCATTATCCACAACACCCCCTATCTTGGTAACATCTGCATACTTACTAATCCAATTTACCACACCTTCATCCAGATCATTGATGTACATGACAAACAACAAAGGACCCAACAGATCCCTGAGGCACCCCACTAGTCACCTGCCTCCAACCTGATAAACAGCCATCCACCATTACCCTCTGGCTTCTCCCATTCAGCCACTGTTGAATCCATCTTGCTATTCCTGCATTTATACCCAACAATTGAACCTTCTTAACCAACCTTCCATGAGGAACCTTGTCAAAGGCCTTACTAAAGTCCATATAGACAACATCCACTGCTTTACCCTCGTCAATTTCCCTAGTAACCTCTTCAAAAAATTCAAGAAGATTAGTCAAACATGACCTTCCAGGCACAAATCCATGTTGACTGTTCCTAATCAGACCCTGTTTATCTAGATGCTTATATATATTATCTCTAAGTATCTTTTCCATTAATTTGCCCACCACTGAAGTCAAACTAACAGGTCTATAATTGCTAGGTTTACTCTTAGAACCCTTTTTAAACAATGGAACAACATGCGCAGTACGCCAATCCTCGGGGACTATTCCCGTTTCTAATGACATTTGAAATATTTCTGTCATAGCCCCGGCTATTTCTACCCTAACTTCCCTCAATGTCCTAGGGAATATCCTGTCAGGACCTGGAGACTTATCCACTTTTATATTTTTCAAAAGTGTCAGTACTTCTTTTACTTTGAACCTCATAGTATCCATAGCTACTCTACTAGTTTCCCTTACCTCACATAATTCAATATCCTTCTCCTTGGTGAATACCGAAGAAAAAAAAATGTTCAATATCTCCCCCATCTCTTTTGGCTCTGCAGATAGCTGTCCACTCTGTCTCTCCAATGGACCAATTTTATCCCTTGTTATCCTTTTGCTATTAATATAGCTGTAGAAACCCTTTGGATTTACTTTCACCTTACTTGCCAAAGCAACCTCATATCTTCTTTTAGCTTTTCTAATTTCTTTCTTAAGATTCTTTTTACATTCCTTATACTCCTCAAGCACCTAATTTACTTCATGCTGCCTACAATCCCTCTCCCTCTTTTTTCGAACAAGATGTCCAATTTCCCTTGAAAACCAGGGCTCTTTCCAATTTTTACTGTTTCCTTTCAACCGAACAGGAACATAAAGATTCTGTACTCTTAAAATTTCCCCTTTAAATGTCCTCCATTTCTCTTCTACATCTTTCCCATAAAACAAAATGTCCCAGTTCACTCCTTTTAAATCATCTCGCATCTCATCAAAGTTAGCCTTTCTCCAATCAAAAATCTCAACCCTAGGTCCAGTTCTGACCCTCTCCATAATTATATTGAAACTAATGGTATGGTGATCACTGGACCCGAAGTGCTCCCCAACGCATACCTCCGCCACCTGTCCTGTCTCATTTCCTAACAGGAGGTCCAGCACTGCCCCTCCTCTAGTAGGTACCTCTATGTATTGCTGCAAAAAACTATCCTGCACACATTTTACAAACTCCAACCCATCCAGCCCATTTACAGAATGTGTTTCCCAGTCTATGTGTGGAAAGTTGAAATCTCCCACAATCACTACCTTGTGCTTACTACTAATATCTGCTATCTCCGTACATATTTGCTCTTCCAATTCTCGTTCCCCGTTTGGCAGTCTATAATACACCCCTATGTGTTGCTACACCTTTCCCACTTTTCAATTCCACCCAAATAGCTTCCCTAGATGAGCCCTCCAATCTATCCTGCCAAAGCACTGCTGTAATATCTTCCCTGACTAGCAATGCAACACCTCCACCTCTTGCCCCTCCAATTCTATCACACCTGAAGCAACGAAATCCTGGAATATTTAGAAATCCTGGAAGACCTGTCCTTTCTCCTCCCTTCCCTTTCAGGGATCCAAACACTTTTCCAGGTGAAGAAGTGATTCACATTCACATTCACTTATTCCAAACTGTTCTTTGTGTTCTCAATGTGTTTCCCTCTACTCTGGAGAAACTAATTATAGGCCAGTTGATGGTTTTTGGAAAACCTATTCTCAGAAGTGGTGCTGGCTTTCCAGTTGCCCATCACTTTAATTGATCAAGCCACTCTAATTCTGAGCTTTATTTTTGCAGCCTCCTGTGCTTTATCAATGAGGCCCATTGCAAGTTCGAGGACCAACACCTAGTCTTTTGCCTGGGCACATTGTAACTACAGGGCACAATGTCAATTCTCCAACTTTACATAACTCATCCGTTCTTTCTGTTGAATATGCGGAAACATGCGAGTTAAAAGCAAATTATTATTATTGAAATGGAATGAGACTACATAAAATGCAGAGCAAAGTGATCTGGGAATCCCAGTTCATGAAACACAAAATGTTTGTGAACAGGTAGAACAATTATTTAGGAAGACTGATGGAATATTGGGTTTTATTGCATATAGTGTCACCCATTTCAGGCAAAGATAAGATTTTCTCTGAAGGTTCTGAATGTTTGAAATTCTTAACCTAAACAGCTGTGGAAGCAGTGTTATTGGACACATGCAAGACAGTGATTGACAGACATTTAAATTGCAAGGGCTAACTGTGTTCTCCTGCTCATGTTTTCATGAGTTCTTCAGTTGAAATTAATTTGATGATTACAATGATCCATTGTCAAAAAACCACAATTAAGGGGGACAATGAAAGTTATCAAATGTCATTATTAAAAAAAACTGTTCAGTTCTAAATTAATCTAATTTATTAGAGAATGTCATCATGGCCATGTTCCAAAAAGGCAGTGGTGTGAAATATCTTGCATGTGCAGAAGCTTGAGGAACATGATACTCCCAGTGCACCAAAAGACTTGTAAGACAGCTAGTACACATGAGGAATCCAATAAAAATTATAGCAACAAGAGTAATAATATGTATACACATTCATTTCTTTTCTTTGCATTGGTACTCAACATAGAAACATAGAAATTAGGTGCAGGAGTAGGCCATTCGGCCCTTCGAGCCTGCACCGCCATTCAATATGATCATGGCTGATCATCCAACTCAGTATCCCGTACCTGCCTTCTATCCATACCCCCTGATCCCCTTAGCCACAAGGGCCACATCTCTAACTCCCTCTTAAATATAGCCAATGAACTGGCCTCAACTACCCTCTGTGGCAGAGAGTTCCAGAGATTCACCACTCTCTGTGTGAAAAAAGTTCTTCTCATCTCGGTTTTAAAGGATTTCCCCCTTATCCTTAAGCTGTGACCCCTTGTCCTGGACTTCCCCAACATCGGGAACAATCTTCCTGCATCTAGCCTGTCCAACCCCTTAAGAATTTTGTAAGTTTCTACATACACTATATCCAGATAACATATTAATTTCTCAGGTAGACAAATGCTGGAGAAACTCAGCGGGTGAGGCAGCATCTATGGAGCGAAGGAATGGGTGACGTTTCGGGTCAAGACCCTTCTTCAGACTGATGTGGAGGTGAAGGGGGCGGGAAGAAGAAAGGAAGATGCAGAGATAGCAGGCTTTGGGAGAGCTGGGAAGGGGAGGGGAAGGAGGAAGAAAGCAAGGACTACCTGAAATTGGAGGTCAATGTTCATACCGCTGGGGTGTAAACTACCCAAGCGAAATATGAGGTGCTGCTCCTCCAATTTGTGGTGGGACTCACTCTGGCCATGGAGGAGGCCCAGGACAGAAAGGTCGGATACGGAATGGGAGGGGGATTGAAGTGCTGGGCCACTGGGAGATCAGGTTGGTTATTGCGAACCGAGTGGAGGTGTTGGGCGAAGTGATCGCCAAGCCTGCGCTTGGTCTCACCGATGTAGAGCAGCGGATGCAATAGACGAGGTTGGAGGAGGTGCAGGCGAACCTCTGCCGCACCTGGAAAGACTGGTTGGGTCCTTGGATGGAGTCAAGGGGGGAGGAAAAGCGACAAGTGTAGTAATTTATTAATTTCTCAGGATCAGTGGTGTTTCTCTAACTGCCTGTGCCAGGGTTAGCACCAACTATTCCTCCCTCCTTACTCTGCCATGGCTGCCTTTGGACTCTGTTGACCCTGCACAGGCCCCAGGATCTGTTACGTCGGGACGTTTACAGACATTCCTCTGGTCCAGCTAAACTTGAACATTCATTATTTTGACAGGCCTAGTTTAAACAGCAATAACAACGTTGTTAAAACACCAAGCAGTATGAATTCATGAACCAATTCTACTTCCACATATCTTGTGACACTTCAGGCACATGCTTTAAAGTAAAACATCTTATACTTTTATACATCAATCAACACTCACAGTTTCCTGACCATGGTGCATATGGCAGCTGTGTGAGGCAGCACCACTTTCTGGTTTTACATTTTCTTTATTTTCCGTCGGAGAAGGGGAATTATCAACAACGGCAAAATTTGTGACCAAATCAGGTAAACTCGTTGAGGGATACTTCTGGAAATGGATCTCGGATTCATCCTGCAAGAGAGCGAGACAGGAAATGGAAACATTTAAAGGATGGATTTTGATTCTGCTTAGATTTGAGCACTTGAGCAATCTCTGGAGTCAAATCATCAGCCTTGAGAGTAATGAATGAAGCCAATAGCAACCCCTATACATTCTTGAACATCTGCTCAAAATAAATAGTCAATCCTGGGTGAGATGTTCCCCAACTCTAACCCCACCCCCAATGTACATATATGTCATCCCAATAAGGAATCACTTCAAGCAAGCAAAAGTCAGCAACTGCAGGGTTTGTGAGAAAATACAAAGGCTTTCAAATCCAGTATTTTCTACTACTGTAACTTTATTTGACTCCCTCCAATTTACGCTCTGAATTTACTGAATACAGCAGTTCTGAATTTTCTTCCCGTGTCTCTGCTAACCTCTAATCACTTTACTGCTTCATTTCTTTGAAATCAATGCTTTCCACTCTGTTTCCTCATCCCCTTGAAATCACGGTATAGTCCACATTTCCAACTCTCTCCGATTACATTCTGCATCCAAAATGTGGATCAACTAATTTCCCTTTCCATTCCTTTCTTCTATAATCTATAAATTTCACAAACCAAAATTTATTTCTCAATTTACCTTTGCTGTTCCCCATTTACCTCTCCTGGTACTGCCAAACAACAGATCTCTTGGCCTTTCAATTAGATGCAGAGATGTTAAAACTTTTAAAATGATCTAATTCACTACAAGACAGAGTATTAAAAAAAAAAAAACAAGGTTTGAAATCCAAGCGAAATATGATGCGTTGTTCCTCCAATTTGCACTGGGGCTCACTGACAATGGAGGAGGCCCAAGACAGAAAGGTCAGACTGGGAATTGGAGGGGGAGTTGAAGTGCTCAGCCACCAGGAGATCAGGTAAGTTACGACGGACTGAGCGGAGGTGTTCAGCGAAATGATCGCCGAGCCTGCGCATGGTCTCGGTATACAGGAGTCCACACCTGGAACAGTGGATACAGTAAATGAGGTTGGAGGAGGTGCAAGTGAACTTCTGTCTCACCTGGAAAGACTGTTTGGGCCCATGGTTGGAGTCGAAGGGGGGAGGTAAAGGGACAGGTGTTGTATCTCCTGTGGTTGCAGGGGAAAGGACCTGGGGCAGGGGTGGTTTGGGTGGCAAGGGACGAGTTGACCAGGGAGTTTCGGAGGGAATGGTCTCTGTGGAAAGCAAAAAGGGGTGGAGATGGGAAGATGTGGCCAGTGGTGGGATCCCGTTGGAGGTGACGAAAATGTTGGAGGATTATATGCTGTTTGCTTAAGGGGTTGGACAGGCTAGATGCAGGAAGATTATTCCCGATGTTGGGGAAGTCCAGAACCAGGGTTCAGTTTAAGGATAAGAGGGAAGTCTTTTAGGACTGAGATGAGGAAATCATTTTTTACACAGAGAGTGGTGAATCTGTGGAATTCTCTGCCACAGAAGGTAGTTGAGGCCAGTTCATTGGCTATATTTAAGAGGGAGTTAGATGTGGCCCTTGTGACTAAAGGAATCAGGGGGTATGGAGAGAAGTCAGGGATGGGGTACTGAGTTGGATGATCAGCCATGATCATATTGAATGGCGGTGCAGGCTCGAAGGGCCGAATGGCCTACTCCTGCACCTATTTTCTATGTTTCTATGCATCGGCTGATGGGGTGGAAGGTCAGGACAAGGGGGACTCTATCCTTGTTACGAATGGGAAGAGGGGGAATAAGTGGAGCTGCGGGATATAGAGGAGACCCGAGTGAGAGCCTTTCTATATTGGAAGAGGGGAACCCCCGTTTCCTAAAGAATGAGGACATCTCCAATGCCCTGTTATTGAACACCTCATCCTGGGCGCAGATGCGGCGTAGACGGAGGAATTGGTAGTAGGCGATGGAGTCTTTACAGGAAGCAGGGTGGAAAGAAGTATAGTCTAGATAGCTGCAAGAAGCAATGAAACACATACCCTGCTCGCAACAACAAGCTGTACAAGTCCTGCTGCTGACCGAAGTAAGGCAACTGCCTCTTGGTGTGAGAGTCCAACCAGTGAATGTCCATTAATCATTAGCAGCTCATCACCAGATTTCAATCTTCCATCCCTGGTGGAGGAAATATGAAAAAGCAATGCTTTCAAACAAATGAAGTTGGTGAACTATCATCGTATCCCTACTAATTCACAAAAAAACAAATGCACTGACTGGAGTCACTTTGGAACATCTAGAGGTTGGAGAAAGCAACATTTCCACACTTATGCTTTCTTTTAAAACATTTAGAAGCAAAACAAACAGCCACCTCCAGCAATAGCCATCATGCAATTTGTGGTACTAACTGTGCACATTGACTGAAAATTGAATGGATACATGATTGAGTTGTAGGATTCAAACGGATAGGATTATAATGTGCACATTAAAGATACATGTCTAGAAATGTGTTTGGGTTGGATTTTCAAACAGAAGCTGCTTACTATACACTTCCAGATAGCAACAGTGTGATGAAGCCGACCTGTGCTCTCACATCAGAAAAATATGTGAAAGTAATGCAACAATAGCACAAAATTTCAATTATCCAGATAGAAATTTAGAAAAGGAATTGCATGAGCCAAGGTCAATAAAGAATTTACAAAATACGCACGCAAAATGATTCATTCTGTATATTTCTGGACTAATGAGGAAGCATTATGCTTTTGGTTCTAGAGATGGATAAAGGACAGTTGAGATGAAAGCGGTCAGAGAGTAATTAGTTTTAAGACAGGTATAAGACAGCTCCCTATCAAAAGAAATCCATGAGCATATATAATAGGAAGTGAATCAATTTCAATAGTTGGAGAAAAGATCAAGTGCAATTGGACTAAAGATAAAGATTGCCACTTAAACAATAAATTAAATTGCATTCTTTATGATGGAGAGTGTTCTGGGTCAAGACAAGGTACATTCCCAAAAGTAGAAGGGAAAGTCAAGGAAACCAAAATTTGGAAGCAAAATATGAAGTTTACGAAGGGCTGAATAGCCTCCTCCTGCACCTATTTTCTATGTTTCTATGAATGAATAAGTTTATGAATGTTTATTTGCCAAGTATGTACACATACAGGGAATTTGCCTTGATGCACAGAAAAAGGTCAAAGGTTCAAGAGTGAGCTGGGACGTGAGTGGATGAAACATACTAAACATCTGAAAAAAAACTTAACAAGAGCAATTGGACAGAGAGAAGACAAATGGACAAGTTAAGAGCTGTTGCTGAATCCTGAAACCAAAACAGAACACTGAATTGCCCTGCTGAACAGGTAGTGTCTGCGGAATAAAAAACGGAGTCATTATACATATGTAACTGAGTTAAATACATACAGAATCAAATGACAAGGAAACAGGCCCTGAAGCTTACTGTGCGCAGGGGGTCACCATCACCATGGGATGGCAGGGGTCACCATGGGGGGGGGGCGGGGGGGAAGAACAATGGAAAACCCGGCGTGGTAGACCACCGGGGGTGGGGGTGGCGCGGGAAGAACAAATTTATGTGGCGACTTATTTGCATACTTTGGGTATGCAAGCATAGAATTTCACTGTGCCTTGACACATGTGACAATAAAGTATTCCATTCCATTCCAAATATCTATCTATACTTATCCCACATTCTCGCACTTGACCTGTAGCCTGTAGGCCATGGAATTTTAAATGCTCATCTAAACACTTCTTAAATATTGTGACTGCTCCACTGGCAGTGGTTCTGAATTTCTAGCGTTCTTTAAGTGAAAAAAAAGATCTCTCAATTACCTTCTAAACCTCTTACCTTGTGCCCTCTGGTTATAAACTTATCAGGTCTTATCTGTGCCCCTGGTAATTTTGAATGCCTCAATCAGGTATCTACACACCAAAAACAAGAAGCAACCTGTCCAGTCATAGCTGAAATTCTCCATCTCAGGCAAGATGGAAAGATATAGTCAACAAAATAGAGAGAGTACAGAGGAGATTTACTAGAATGTTGCCTGGGTTTCAGCAACTAAGTTACAGAGAAAGGTTGAACAAGTTAGGGCTTTATTCTTTGGAGCGCAGAAGGTTAAGAGGGGACGATAGAGGTTTTTAAAATGATGAGAGGGATAGACAGAATTGACGTGGATAAGCTTTTCCCAATGAGAGTAGGGAAGATTCAAACAAGGGGACATGACTTGAGAATTAAGGGACAGAAGTTTAGGGGTAACATGAGGGGGAACTTCTTTACTCAGAGAGTGGTAGCTGTGTGGAATGAGCTTCCAGTGAAGGTGGTGGAGGCAGGTTCGTTTTTATCATTTAAAAATAAATTGGATAGTTATATGGACGGGAAAGGTATGGAGGGTTATGGTCTGAACGCAGGTATATGGGACTAGGGGAGAATACGTGTTCGGCACGGACTAGAAGGGTCGAGATGGCCTGTTTCCGTGCTGTAATTGTTATATGGTTATATTATATGGTTATATTCTTACAGCAGAACTAGTCAGATCTAACAGAAACATGGAAAATAAATACCAGAAATTGTCAAATTTAATATCATTCCTCGGGCTGCCTCGTGCCTATTCCTCATGGTGACATTGGGTTTAGTTTGAATAGTTAACAGAGGAGACCACTTTATGAGCACCATTTAGCAGAACACTTCAGTCTGCAACCCCCTGCCCTCTTTGCAACTTGGGTTTGCCATACAGCACCAGAGACCCAGGTCCGATCCCGACTGCGGGTGCTATCTGTACGGTGTTTGTACGTTCTCCCCGTGAACTCTGTGGGTTTTCTACGAGATCTTTGGTTTCCTCCTACACTCCAAAGACTTACTGGTTTGTAGGTTAATTGGCTTGGTGTAAATGTAAATTGTCCCTAGTGTGTGTAGTGTGTGTGTTAACATGCAGGGATCGCTGGTCGGTGCGGACTCGGTGGGCCAATGGGCCTGCTTACGCACTGTATCTCTCGGGCCCATTTCTGACCCGTATCTCTCAACTAAATTTAAAATTGTTTCACTTTCCCAATTCTGTTGAAGGGTCTGCAACCTGAAATGTTAACACTGTTTCTGCGTGCACGGATGCTGTTTGGTGATTTTCAGATTCACGTCTCTGGAACAACCAACAACTCTGTATCATAACTACGTTTACAGACACATTCCTCTGAGTCACTGTTTCCTCTCACCATTTTATAAATATTTAAAATCTAATTTTGTATTTATTCTGAATAAACAGTAACGGCAAATTATATTATCAAGGAATGACATAAGAGGTGATTGGACCTTTATCTATCTTGGCTCCAACATTTAACTTCTTATCACTTTGCCCAACCCTTGCACAAAACATGCAATAGTTTGCTGCACATGGCTCCTTGTTTAGTTTAGAGATACAGTGTGAAAACAGGCCCTTCGGCCCAGCGAGTCGATCACTATAACCATAGTTCTATAGTTCTATCCTACACACTTGGGACAATTTACAGAAGCCAATTAACTTACAAGCCTGCACGTTTGGGATGTGGGAGGAAACCGGAGCACCAAGAGCAAACCCACACGGTCACAGGGAGAACATACAAACTCCGTACAGAGAGCACCCATAGTCAGGAACGAACCCAGGTCTCTGGCTCGGTAAGGCAACAACTCTACTGCTGTTTAAGAAAGAGCTGCAGATGCTGGAAAAATCGAAGGTAGACAAAAAGCTGGAGAAACTCAGCAGGTGAGGCAGCATCTATGGAGCGAAGGAATGGGTGACGTTTTGGGTCGAGACACTTCTTCAGACTGATGTAGGGGGGCAGGGAGAGGAAGGAAGAGGCGGGGACAGTGGGCTGCAGGAGATCTAAGGTCAGTCCGCATTAACCAACCTGATCTTCCAGTAGCTCAGCGCTTCAACTCCCCCCTTCCATTATGAATCTGACCTTTCTGTCCTGGGCCTCCTCCGTGGCCAGAGTGAGGCCCACCGCAAATTGGAGGAGCAGCACCTCATATTTCGTTTGGGTAGTTTACACCCCAGCGGTATGAACATTGACCTCCACTTTCAGGTAGTCCCTGCTTACTCCCTCCTTCCCCTCCCCTCCCCAGCTCTCCCACAGCCCACTGTCTCCGCCTCTTCCTTTCCTCTTTCTGCACCCCCCCCCCCCACCCCTATATCAGTCTGCAGAAGGGTCTCAACCCAAAACGTCACCTATTCCTTCGCTCCATAGATGCTGCCTCACCCGCTGAGTTTCTCCAGCTTTTTGTCTACTCTACTGCTGTGCTACGCTTGTTCACAATGATGTATACTGGATTGAATTGAAAATCAAAATTCACCCTAGTTTGTGCAGTTCACAGTGGGTTAAATAATTTCAAACTTTTATTGGAGTCCTTCACCTGCCGAGGCTGATAATATGACTACACTTTCACTGTATTCTTTTACTTTTTGTAAATGTTCAGTCAGTTAAAATGAATTGTTATAATAGAAAATGCATGCTTTCTTTTTGAGAAGCTTGAAGTTAAGATGATGGTACTAAGGTCTTGAAGATCTTGTAAAACACATCATTGTGCTAAACTGTGGTGCTCATCGAAGATTAATTGTCAGGTTTCCTGAGGCCCAGAAAATTACAAATTTGAAGATCCCATTGAACCCAAGTTAATATTATGTGCAAAAATCAGACTGCTGGAGGAACTCAAATGGTTCAAGCAGCAACTGTGGAAAGAAATAAACAGGTGACGTTTCGAGTCGGGACCCTACTTTGACTGATCAGATGCTGTCTCACCCATTGAGCTCCTCCAGTCCTTTGGGTTTTTTCCCCTTACGATTCCAGCATCTGCAGTCTCTCGTGTCTCTGGCATAATATTATATACACCACATGCCAAATTTCTGGCTTTCAAATTAAGGATTTATGGTGGCTTGTGATAGGATATTGTCTGCAGTTCTGGTTGCCCCATTATAGGAAAGATGTGGAGGCTTTAGATGGGGTGCAGAGGAGGTTTTTTGAATGCTGCCTGGATTAGAGGGATTCAGCTATAGAGAGAGGTTAGATAGTCTTGGAATGCTGCCTAGATTAGAGGGATTCAGCAACAGAGAGAAGTTAGAGAGTCTTGGAATGCTGCCTAGATTAGAGGGATTCAGCAACAGAGAGAGGTTAGAGAGTCTTGGATTATTTTCTCTGGAATTTAGGAGGTTGATAGACGTATAGAAAATGATGAGAGGCATAGATAGACAGAACCTTTTTCCCCCAGGGTGGAAATGTCCAACACTAGAGGGCATAGCTATAATGCAAGAGGGAGAAAAATTAATGGAAATGTGCAGGGCAAGTTTTTTTTTGTACACAGGGAGTACAGGTGCCTGGAACACATTGCCAGGGGGTGTTGGTGAAGTCAGATACGATAGTGAGGCTTTTAGATAGGCACATGGAAGTGCATGGAAAAGAGGGATATGGATCATGTACAGACAGATGAGATCAGTTTAATTAGGCATCACGATTGGCACAAATATTGAGGACCAAAGGGCCTGTTTTTGTGCTGCACTGTTCTATATTCTATGTTCTATTTCTTTACACACTGCATCTCCATTGTATCCATAATCACACGATAAGCAATTTTCTAATCCCAACAGGTGCCCATCCAGCATTGGCAGTGAACTCGAACAATTTGATTAAGAAGGAACTGCAGATGCTGGAAAATCGAAGGTACACAAAAATGCTGGAGAAACTCAGCGGGTGCAGCAGCATCTATGGAGCGAAGGAAATAGGCAATGTTTCGGCCCGAAACATTGCCTATTTCCTTCGCTCCATAGATGCTGCTGCACCCACTGAGTTTCTCCAGCATTTTTGTGTACCTTCGAACAATTTGATTATGGCTAGGAAATACATGAAGGGTTACATGAATGAGCTTCACTCTGCGGTTGAAACCACCCCATTCAATTCAGAAATTTGGCAGATTCTATCAGTGCTTCACAGTGGGTTAAATAATTCCAAACTTTTATTGGAGTCCTTCACCTGCCGAAGCTGATAATATGACTACACTTTCACTGCATTCTTTTACTTTTTGTAAATGTTGTCAGTTAAAATGAATTGTTATAATAGAAAATAAATGCTTTCTTTTGAGAAGCTTGAAGTTAAGGTGATGGCTTTAGTTGGATGGAATAGGCTATGTAGTCATGTCTCAGGTTAGGACACCTGAGAATTTATAATATTTCCTATATTTTAATTACAAAAACAAAGTAGGATTTTAAAAAGTCCAAATAATTAAATTGCTGTTCTGAAAATCAAACACTACAAATCTTCCAGAGTGATCTTGGATTTTTGGATTATCTTTATTTAATTTATGAAGGGTTTAAGGGTTTACGTATATATTCCATTTATGTATACACGGCCTATTTATGGCAAATCTTCTGCTTTGTTTTGCAGGACAATCCCCACAGTTGGAAATGGACTGGAACTGAGATCTTGTTCCCAATTAGAAGCACTTTGTGACGATAGCTAACAAGAATGCTGGCACTGCAGAATGAAAACTCAAAGAATAAGAAACCACACTTCTGGCTAAAGTACTAAATAACTCAACACTCTGTGGTTGTTAAATATCTCAACACTCTGAGGTTGTTTATTGTCTGCCTTCAAAATAATATTTTGTTCTGGACGTGCACAGATTCAGCCAAATTACTGGAAATTTGAGTCACGAAAAGGCATGGAGCAGCTGGGTTTGTATACTCTGGAATTTAGAAGGATGAGAGAGGATCTTATTGAAACATCTACGATTGAAACGCAATGTCTCACCTCCAACAGCAGAAGTAGGCAAACGATCGTTGAACTCGGCCTGGGGCTCACGGTCGTTGCAGATCTCACTTCTACTCCCAGAGCGGGGCCAAGACGATAGAAGATAGACACAAAATGCATGAGTAACTCAGCGGGACCAGCAGCATCTCTGGAGAGAAGCAATGGATGATGTTTCGGGCCAAGACCCTTCTTTCAGACTGAATAAGGGCCTCGACCCGAAACGTCACCCATTGCTTCTCTCCAGAGATGCTGCTGGTCCCACTGAGTTACTCCTGCATTTTGTGTCCATCTTCAAATGGCGTCACGTGCTCCAGACGGCTGTGAGGACGCATGAAGACACGCTCGACCTTCGCGGGACCGTCGCGCCCCCACGCGACGACGAGGTCGCGTAATTAGCGTGCCAAGGACACGCAAGTTGGACAGGGCCTTTAGGGATTGGACACACTAGAGACAGGAAACATGTTCCCGATGTTGGGGGAGTCCAGAACCAGAGGCCACTGTTTAAGAATAAGGGGTAAGCCATTTAGAACGGAGATGAGGAAAAAACATTTTCATTCAGAAAGTTTTGTCTGTAGAATTCTCTGCCTCAGAAGGAGGTGGAGGCCAGTTCACTGGATGCTTTCAAGAGAGAGTTAGATAGAGCTCTTAAAGGTAGCGGAGTCAGGGGATATGGGGAGAAGGCATGAACGGGGTACTGATTGTGGATGATCAGCCATGATCACATTGAATGGCAGTGCTGGCTTGAAGGGCCAAATGGCCTACTCTAGCACCTGTTGTCTATTGACATTGGTTAAATTTGCATTGTCAATCATATTTTTCATGTTACCCTTTGTTTAATAGCCAAGAAAAGTTGAAGCATTTAGCAAAGATCAATGTGAGCTTGTTAATTGATTTCCTGTTTGATTTAAAGAGCAGTTTGACTCTCATGGATTGTCTTGACTACAAGGTAATGACTAATCTCCTGGATGAAAACAGAATAAGATCAGGAGAGAAGATCAAAACTGTTGTCTGCAAATCTCAGGGGGAACGAATCTGAAACAGATTTCAATCTTACTCACGCTGATGCATTAATGCTCTAGTTACGGATTGCTGAACCGACTAAGTGTGCCCTTTTCAAATGGACGTGGCACTATTTAAAACTTCAGAAGCAGTTATCACTTAAAATAACATCATTAAAAGAGAAAGAGGTTAAAATTTAACTTGGGAGTCCCTGCTTTTTTTGGCTATTGCTTGACCTCTCATGGGTCAAAGGTGGTATGTGCGGTTTGTATGCACGATTTTGCCAAAGTCATGCCAATACCATCTGGCAGGTGCCCACTAAACTCCTGCGGGAAGTTTGCAAAGTGGGCTAATCACAACATTGTTACAGTGCAAATTGAGGTTTGGACATTGGCATTTAGCTCAATATTCCAGTGAAATCCCTCTCCTAAATAAAGACAGCTAATCATCTTGACCCATCCATCAGCGCTATTTAAAGAAATCTCAAATACTTCTGAGTTATTTTTTGCTTTTCTTTCAGTCCTGCCCTGGTGCTTTCTGCAATCGGTTCAGGTTACAAACGTCTACAGGGAGTGGTGCAACAGGTGCTGGAAAACATTTTGTTTACGTCAATGCTGAAGCGTAAGCCTTTTACTCCCCGCTGGGGTGGATTAATAAGCATTCCCTTGTAATGAAGAATGTGCAACGAGAACACTGCAAGACAAGATACTGCAAGAGGGGGAAGCATTGCAGCAGCAGGTCTTGTTTGCCAACAATTGTTTAATTGCGTCAGCAAACACAGAAGCACAGGAGCGGGGCCAACAGGAGTCAAGGCAAGCTGGGACACGAGAAGCAGAATTCTGGATTTCTCTACATTTATAGAGGATGGAACTCGAGGCCAGCTGGGAATGTGCCGCTCTAGTCAAGGCCTGAGGTAACAAAGCCTTGGATTATGGTTTCAGCAACAGATGACCTTAGAGATGTGGAATCAAGAGATGTGACAAGAGGCACAAATTGACAGATTTGGTGATGGAACAGAAAGTTAGGTTTCGTATAGTTTACAGATACAGCGTGGAAACACCGTGTCCATGGCGACAACGATCGCCCATACACTAGTTCTATCCTACACACTGGGGACAATTTACGGGAGCCAATTAACCTACAAACCTGCACATCTTTGTAATGTGGGAGGAAACCAGAGCACCCGGAGAAAACCCATGCGGTCACAGAGACAACATATAAATTCCGTACAGATAACATTGTACATCGGGGACGGCATGGTGGCACAGTGGTAGAGTTGTTGCCTTACAGCGCTTGCAGCTCCAGATACCAGGATTCAATCCCGACTACGGGTGCTGTCCGTACGTAGTTTGAACGTTCTCCCCGTGACTGCATGGGTTTGGTTCTCCCCGTGACTGCATACATGGGTTTGGTTCTTCCCGTGACTGCGTACATGGGTTTTCTCCGAGATCTTTGGTTTTCTCCAAAAGACGTATAGGTTTGTAGGTAAATTGGCTTGGTACAAGTGCAAATTGTCCCTAGTATGTGTAGGATAGTGTCAATGTACAGGGATCGCTGGTCAGTGCGGACTCAGTGGGATGAAGGGACTGTTTCCGCACTGTATCTAAAATTACAAATGCACCTATAGTCAGGGTCGAAACCGGGTTTCTGGTGCTGGAAGCCAGCAACTCTACCGCTGTGCCACCCAGATATGTGGTCCAAAGCTCAGCTTAGGTTCAGACAATAATAAAGTACTTTGACAAATTAGATACAGTTGGTTTTAGGCAGAGCTGGGCTTCATTAATGGGCATATATAAATGGAAAGTGTGCAATCAAGCGGCTGATGGGCAACATGTAAATGAAATATGGGTGGGGGGTGGGGGGGCTAAGATTTGTATAATCAGTGACGCCGGAGACCTGGGTTCGATCCCAACTACGGAGATGGATGGAATCTGTACGGTGTTTGTACGTTCTACCGTGATCACATGGGTTTTCTCTGAGATCTTCGTTTTTCTCCCACACTGCAAAGATGTACAGGTTTGTAGGTTAATTGGCTTCAGCTCCCTATAGAAACATAGAAACATAGAAATTAGGTGCAGGAGTAGGCCATTCGGCCCTTCGAGCCTGCACCGCCATTCAATATGATCATGGCTGATCATCCAACTCAGTATCCCGTACCTGCCTTCTCTCCATACCCCCTGATCCCCTTAGCCACAAGGGCCACATCTAACTCCCTCTTAAATAGAGCCAATGAACTGGCCTCAACTACCCTCTGTGGCAGAGAGTTCCAGAGATTCACCACTCTCTGCGTGAAAAAAGTTCACTTGCAGGCATTCCACCTGCAGGGATCTGAAGGCAAGCAGCAACTCTGGCACTATCTCATCGTACCGTGGACCCAGATCACTTCCTCCATCAGGCTATCAGCAGAGAGCAGAGGCCATCCCGACTGAAGTCCCGTCACCCCTTTGCTCCACATGGAAAACAACTCCTAGCATCCATCCAGCCAACTGAGACAAAAGCACACTGGATAGCAAACAAGTGGCCACAGGAGTGGAAGGCAACCTCATCTCCATTACACAGCTACATCTCTTCACCAGATAAAAGCTGTCCAGGGTCTGACCTCCCCAGAGGAGCATGGGTGAAGCTCAACAGACTTTGTACTGGAGTTGGGTGTTTCAATGCCAGCATGTGGAGATGGGGGCTCCGACAGAGCCCAGCCTATGAATGCAGAGCAGAACAAGACAGCCAACCATGTCATCTCTGGGTGCCCGCTATACCACCCACCAAATGGAGCTCAGGGCCTGGCAGACATTGACGCAGAGACAACAACCTGGCTGCTCAACACCCGGCTTGAGATCTAACTATTCCTTTGGTTTATGTTTCATTCGCAAGAAGAAGATCTCCGAACTAAACTGAAAAGATCTTTGTGAGACAACAGTGCGGATAAATAATTTCAAATGATTCCCTGTCCAGGGCTGGGTGTTCTGGGAACATTCCCTCTTTGAGCAGCAGCAAGGAAATTCATGCAAGACATTTGCGCTTAACTCGGGACCTATTCACAAAGGTCTTCCCCACTAAATGTACGACCTGCTCCACCCATCTCTCTTTAAGGTTTGGAGGGTAAGTTTAACTGTTGCTAGCCATTAATAAGATTGGCCATTGCTGATATGTTCAGTCAATGAATAGTATAGGCTGAATGCCACAATTAATGCTTCAAATAAACCAGCTGTAATGCCTTTGTACCACTGACTAAACATTAATTAGTTTGCATTCTGAAAGCTGCATCTATTTATCTGATCAATGCAAACCGTTGGAACCTCAGTGCAATAACTGCCTGCTATGTTTCTTCAATTAATGAGTCACTACTTTTAATTGTACCTTTTTGATTGCCGAGGTTGTCCTGATATTATGAAAGATACTATATAAATATAATACACACGTTGAGGATTCTAATTGCCTCAGAAAACAAAATCACATCACAATTATGTTGCAAAACAGAAACTTGATAAAGTAAATTAACTGTGTTTTCTCGTAAACAGTTTTGTACATGTTTCGAAATGGACAATCCAATAAGTATTACAGCAGCATGCTCATGTATCAATCAATTGACAACCTAGTCTTGTATGTGACATGTTACTAATTACCTTTGTGCTGATCCTCCTTCTTCAACAGATGTGATGATGATGCCATGGGGAGAACGTTTGGATCCCCGGCCTCCTGTGATCTGAATGCCCAGTCCATCTGAACCTTTAACCATGTGCATTTTCCAAATCTGGCAGCCTTCCTGCTGCAGGGTGAGGGTTTGTGGGGCAGAAGCATTAGGTGAATATTATTTCACAATAGATAAACATTAATGGCAATGCATATAAATAAAATAAAAACATGTATATTGTCTAGAATGTAGAATCAAGCAACTGCAGATGCTGGTTCCGAAGCATCACAGGATTGATTGGCTGTTTCCCAGGTAAGTGGCATGTTTCCTAACATTAAAGTAAGTTTGATTGATTGAAAGGCACAGTGTAGAAACAGACCCTTCAAACCACTGAGTCCATCAATCACCTGTTCACTGTGATGGCTCGATTGTAATCATGTACTGCTGACTGGATAGCACACAGCAAAAGCTTTTCACTGTGTTTCTTTACAGGTGACAATAAACTAAACTGAACAGGACATTGTTATCCCAGTTTTGCACACACTCCCTACACACTAGGGGATATTTTCATGGGACAAGTAACCACCAAATCCGCACATCTTTGGAATGTGGGAGGAAACTAGAGCAGCAGGAGGTCGTCCATGCGTTCACAGGGATAACATGCAAACTCTACAGAGATAACAGGATCTAACCCGGGTCTCTGGCGCTGTGAAGCAGCAGCTCTACCAGCTGCGTCACCATGCTGCTCCTTCATATATCATTTCTCCTTCGTTTCATAAAAAAGTCAATATGCTCGTTAGACTTTTGAAGGAAATCAACTTAAAAATTTTGAAACTGAAGTTTCTCCATACTGATGAATCACCATCATAGTTCATGTTACAAATAATGGCAAAAAGTGGCTCAAGACTCAAGTTACAGAAACTCCAAATTTAAGGGACACTTTCAGACAGAGCTTACATAACCGAAGATAGACACAAAAGCATTAGGTGAATATTATTCCACAGTAGATAAATATTAATGGCAATGCATATCTATCTATACCTATCTATATATCTATATCTATCTATCTTTATCTATATCTATCTATCTCTATCTATATCTATATCACTAAAACTCTCATCTTGTTTGTGATTCTGTCTAAGTGCCTGCCCATGTGCTCCCTGAACTACGCCAAAATGGTACACAATAGCGCTACAATTTTTAGACCACCTTACTCACAATTGTCTTGTGGTGTGTTTTTTATCAAGTTGTTCAGATTGATGTCATATATTACAAGTTGTTCACATTTTTAACTTTACAGAATCCAGTTTGCGAAAAGAATCAGTTCAAGCTGCAGTGGCAGTTAGCAGCTATGACATCACAATGGGATCTCATTCACACAAACTGCCCCTCGGCAGTGTTCCACTGCAGTTAGCAGCGTATGACGTCACAATGGGAGCTCATTTACATAAACTGCTCATCAACAGTGTTCCACCCAGTGCAATGAGAGATTTGTTATACTGTTGTAAGGAGAGGGGATAAGGAGAAATGTTATTTAAACATTGTGTTTAGTGAGGGAGTGGGATTACGGGAGAGGTGAGGAGTGGGGAAGCAGGGAGATAGAGGGAGAGGGGGTTAGGGACGGGAGAGGGGTTATGGAGGGAGGGAGGGAGTGACTAAGGGTAGGGGAAAGAAGAGGGAGGGAGAAGTGAGGAAGGGAGTGGAGGAGGGGAGGAGGAGAGGGGAGAGAAGAGGGAGGGTGAAGGGGAGGGAGTGTTGGGAGATGATGGGGAATGGAGGAGGATAGGGGTAGGAAGAGGGATGGCGAGGTGTAGTTGGGGAGGGTTGCCATGACTCGTGTCACAATGGGGATCTCAGGTATCACAACGGGAACCCTTCGGCCACGCCTGCGCAGTTGGAGGCTATGGGTGAGAGGTGGAATATTGCATTTGGGGACCAGTCCTCCCGTGTGACAGGGACCCAACGGGTCCTGCGTGTCTGCGTGTCTTTCTGTGAGTCATGCCCTGATGCACTGAATTAAACAAAAATGGTAAGAAATAGCACTACAATGGACCACCTTACTCACCATTGTCCTGTGGCGTGTTGTGTCAAGTTGTGTTCAGATTGATGTTATATTTTACAAGTTATTCACATTTAAAACTTTACGAAAAATTACTTGAAGTTGCAGTTGCAGTTAGCAGGTATGATGTCACAATAGGATCTCATTTACATAAACTGCCTACTTAACTTTTCACTGTAAAAAATCAATTGCACTTGCTGGCCCTGTACGTTACAATGCAAATCACAGGACCCCAAGTCCTGGCAGCAAGTGCAATTGGATTTTTTAAAAGTGAAAAGTCAATTTTTAAAAGTTTAAAGAGAGGGAGGGTGAAGAGGAGGGGGAGGGAGTGCTGGGGATAAGAGGAAATGAGCCGCTACTGCGCAGTCGGGGGCTATGGGTGCGTGGTGGAATATTGCATTGGGGTAATGGGTTGCTTTGGGGGAACAGATGAGTGGTGGAATATTGCTTTAGGGGAATGAGTTGCGTTGGAGGACCAGGCCTCCCATGTGACAGGGACCCAACGGGTCCCACTTGGCCTAGTAATTAAATAAAAAACATGTATATTGTCTAGAATGGAGAAACAAGCAACTACAAATTTTCTAAAGCATCTCAGGATTGATAGTGATGTCTGTTTATTACTAGATCTGAAGAAGATTATGTCTATTCTGTAGGAAGAAACTGCAGAATCTGAAGGAGGGTCTCGACCCAAAACGTTACCCACTCCTTCTCTCCAGAGATGCTGCCTGTCCCGCTGAGTTACTCCAGTTTTGTTGTAACTATGTCTATTGTTTTATTAATTTTTTTTAGAGAGTCAATTTAGAGTCAATTTAATTGTCATTTGGACCCCTGGAGGTCCAAACGAAATGCCGTTTCTGCAGCCATACTTTACACACAAATAGACCCAGACACAACATAATTACATTTTACATAAACATCCATCACAATAGCTGTGATGGAGGCCAAATAAACTTATCTCTCCACTGCACTCTTCCCCCCCCCCCCGGTGTCAGAGTCAAAGTCATAGCCCCCGGCTGGCGATGGCGATTGTCCCGCGGCCATTAAAGCCACGCCGGGTGGTGCGAGGTCGCACACCGGGTCTTGGTGTTGGAGCCCCCGGTGTGCGCTCGCAGAGTCCGCGGCCATTCCAGCCGCGCGGGGCGGTGATGTCAGGCCCCGCTCCAGGAGCTCTTCGACCCCGCAACTCGGGCGGGAGAAGTCGCCGTTGCAGAAGCCCCGAAAAGCGGTCTCTCTCCAGGGAGCCGTGGGCTCCCGATGCCGTCGTCCGCAGACCCGCAGCAGCAGCCTCCGACTCTCCGGTAGCATCAGCAGCAGCAGCAGCAGCAGCAGCAGCGGCAACGCTCCTCCACCGCTCCGGACTCGGCCAGCCCCGCGACGGCAACGGTGAGTCGGCACCAGAGTCCCCGGCTTCCTCCTGTTGGAGGCCGCTCCTCGTTGCGGCCTCAACGACACCTGAGACCCGACGAGAAAAGGTCGGGTCTCCAGTGCAGGGAGAGATTCAAAAAGTTTCCCCCCCCCTCCCACCACACCCCCGCCCCCCCACACACACACCCAACATAAAATAACAAAAACTACATAAAAACACAGACAAAAAATAATAAAAACGCGGACAGGCTGCAGAGGCCGCTGCTGGCCAGAGCCGCGCCGCCTACCGGAAAAAGGTCGATTAATTCGATTATCGGTTGTGGCTGGAATAATTGGCATTTATTGCCCATCTCTAGATTTCCACCAACAAGAGTCATACGGTTATCCAGTCATACATTGTGGAAACCAGGCACGTGCCGTCATGGTAGGCAAGGTAGGCAGTGCCTACCCCGACTAAAATTATTAAATGGTAATTATTAAATATAAATAGTAAAGGCATGGGAGAATCGATCTCTTAGGTAGGCATAATTCTTCCGTGCCTTTCATGCGCAGTACACGAAGGTCTGTGTTGCTCACGTGCCATCGACGCTGCTTCAAGCCGTCAATTTCAAGGGGAGCTGAAGGCAGCTGAAATTCTGCCTTTGCACCGTGGACTGTGTACTGCGCATGCGCAGCGCAAGTTTCTTGGCGGGTTTTTCAAACATGGATTGTCATTATCTTAAGAGTATCTTAAGAAACAAAGAGAGAAGAATGGAGTTCGTGTACAAATAATTTGGGAAGTAGATTTCTTTGAGCTATATGTTTTTAGTATTTCCCGGCAATGAAGGCGCTATTTTTTACCCAAAAATAAGGCACGAAAATGTACCTGCATCTTGAAGCCGAAGGTTAGGTTGTTAGGGGGGGAGGGGGGGGGAGGCACGAATATCCTTACACAGCGTCTGGGGAGGCCGGCCTGGGGTAAAGCTGCGGGGAGGGCAGGAGAATTGAGAAGGAGGGGGTCGGGGATCATGCCAGCAACCAGCTCAAGAGCGGGTCAGCGGGCGATGGATAACAGGACAGCGGGCGGTGGAGCTTACTCCATATGTCAGTGCGAGTAACCTCAATTGGCCCCCTGTTCGTGCTGACACAGGAGTAAGCTCCGCTGCCCGCTGTCCAGTTATCCATCACCTGCTGGCCCGCTCAGCTCTATGATCTTTGATCTTGAGCTGGTCCCCTCAATTGTTTTGAGTCGAGACCCTTCGGAAGAGGCGGAGACAGTGGGCTGAGGGAGAGCTGAGAATAGGCAATGTTTCTTCTTCCCGCCCACCGTGCCCTCACATCAGTCTGAAGAAGGGTCTCGTCCAGAAACGTTGCCTATTTCCTTCGCTCCAAAATGCTGCCTCACCCGCTGAGTTTCTCCAGCATTTTTGTCTACATTAATATTGTTGGTGGTTGAGGTACAAAGGTTAAAAGTCAGGCTTGCTCCCATTCTGCCACAGGCATTTACAAATTTCAAAATGACTATCACTGGTGTTGCAGCAACAAATCGCACAGCTATTAAATGACCTCAAACTAACTTGGAGCATCGGGAGATAATTGCCCCTCCTTAATGTCAGGTTGATAGCACAATGGCAGTTGCGGGCAGTGTGGATTAGATTTCAGATAATCTCATTGGCAGGTAGACTTTCATCTTGTGAAGGTTCAACCAAGTAATACTATATTTGAGATGCTTTAAAAGGAAATCCCATCATTAACCCGACTATCAGTTTAAGATCCACAGAAGACAGCTCTGTGTGACCCACAGATGGTTTCTGTAGCTTTCAGTTCCATTTGGGAACAATAGTTTCTTTTGCAATAAAATTCTGTACAGATGTGTAGCAGGTTGCAAATGTAAGAAGAGCAAGGATTTTACCAAGTCCAACTGAACAGGAAATTTGTAAGAGGGTGATTTCACTATAATATTTGAATAGGTTTTGCTGTTCATTTTTTTGCTTTAACTTTAAACTTCATTTACAGAGTTAATCTGTGGTAAACAAGCTATCTGCCAGATTCACATAAAATCAAGTAATCATCAAGAAACGATTATTTGGCAATTATCATCCGCTGAATCATTGTCACAGAAGGCTGTGGAGGCCGTCAATGGATAATTTTTAAGGCAGAGATTGATAGATTCTTGATTAGTACAGGTGTCAGGGGTTATTGGGAGAAGGAATGAGCATGGGGTTGAATGGCATAGGCTTGATGGTCCGAGTGGCCTAATTCTGTTCCTATCGCTTATGAACTTATGAATCTGAACATGGGCTGCCGATAGTGTAAACCTATGGGGGCTTTGCAGAAAAAGCAGAATTTTATTTCAGTGCATCTTCCACCAAATATAAAGAACTGGACTTTAGAGAAGCAGGAGGATTGCAAGAAAATGGCTCGAAGGGCCGAATAGCCTACTCCTGCACCTATTTTCTATGTTTGTATGTAAAATATGAGCAGGAGTAGACCACCGAGGGTTGGCAGCCTGCCTGCCAGCACGGATCAGCCATAGACCACAGCTGATCTATGCTGGGCTCAACTCCTGTTCTCTGTCTGCTCCCCATAATATTCAATTCCTCAATTTTTCATATTTTTTATCTATCAACAGCTTAAATACATCCAATGATCAAATCTCCACCACCCCCAGTGGCAGAGAATTCCAGAGATTCACTACCTTTTGAGACAAGAAATGTCTACATTGTTAAGTTTTAAATGACTGGCGCCATATTTTGTAGCTATCGCTCCCTGTTCAAGGGCATCTTCAACCTCGTGCTATGCAGTCTGAGGTTCCTACCTGCTTCCAAAGGTCATTATTCCAAGAAGAGCAAGGTGACCCGCCTCAGTGCCTCAATGGCTACCATCCAGTCGGACTTCCTTCACCGTAATGACAAGTTGATAATGACACAATTCAACTTCTGCCTCAGAAATGACCTGGATCCCCATATATTTGCCTTTCACCACAACAGTTTAACAGCCATCTTCTCACTGGTTTTCAACTCTGCTGTGGACCATCTGGATAACAGAAACACACATGTCAGACACATTGTCTACCACTCGGTGTTCAACATGATCATCTCCTCCGAGCTCCAAGACATGGCTTCTCTAACTCCCTCTGCAACTGGATCCTTGATGTCCTTGTAACTCAGCCAGCATGGATCAGCAATGAGTAGGAAGGAATGGCAGATGCTGGTTTGAATCAAATATTTTTCTTGATCTACATTCTCTTTGTCCTGTTTTCATACATTACACCTCCTTATCTATACACTTCCTTATCTATGTACCACCCACTCCCCTGACATCAGTCTGAAGAAGGGTCTCGACCCGAAACGTCACCCATTCCTTCTCTCCAGAGATGCTGCCTGTCCCGCTGAGTTACTCCAGCATTTTGTGTCTATCTTGGATCAGTAATGACATTGCCTCCTCAATGACCATTAACGCAGGTGCATTTCAAGGCTGCATGCTTAGCCCTCTACTCTACTCTGTTTACACCCATGACTGTGTGGCTCAGCACAGCCCCAATGCCATCTATAAGTTCACCAACAACACCACCGAATCACGGCTGGTGATGAGTCCGCCTTTAGGAGAGAGTTAGAGCACCTGGTTGACTGTTGCCTCAACAATAATCCCTCTCTAACGTCACTGAGGCTAAGGGCCTTGATGGTAATAATGTATCGTTTTTTCACTGACTGGACGCACGCAACAAAAAAGCTTTTCACTGTACCTTGGTACTTGTGACAATAATACACTCAACTCAAATAATATTGTGAGCAATTTTGGGCACCATATCTGAGGAAGGATGTGCTGGCTCTGGAGAGGGTCCAGAAGAGGTTTACAACAATGATATCAGGAATGAGTAGGTTCACCTACGATGAGCGTTTGTCAGCACTGAGCCTGTACTCACTGAAGTTTAGAAGAATGAGGGGGGACCTCATTGAAACATATAGAATAGTAAAAGGCTTTGATAGAGTGGACGTGGAGAAGATGTTTCCACCAGTGGAAGAGTCTCGGACTAGAGGTCACAGCCTCGGTATTAAAGGAAGTTCATTTAGGAAGGAGATGAGGAGACATTTATTTAGAGGGTGGTAAATCTGTGGAATACTTTGCCACAGAAGGCTGTGGAGGTCGTCAGTTGATATTTTTAAGGCAGAGATAGATAGATTCTTGATTAGTACACTTTTCTCTCTCCCGCCTTTCTTAAAATGTGGGATAACATTAGCTACCCTCCAATCCACCGGAACTGATCCTGAATCTATAGAATATTGGAAAATGATCACCAATGCGTCCACGATTTCTTGAGCACCTCCTTAGGTACATGTGCTCCTCAACCTGCGATGGGGTTACGTTCCGATAAACCCATTGTAAATCAAAAATATCGTAAGTTGAAAACGTATTTAATACAATTTGATCACGTGACCGGAGGTGAGCTGCGGCTCGCTGCCGTTGCCCAGTGTTTGTACCATTGTAAAGTCGAAATATCGTAAGTCAAAGCATCGTAAATCGGGGAGCAACTGTACCCTGGGATGCAGACCATCCGGCCCTGGGGATTTATCAGGCTTCAGTCCCATCACCACTTCCTGCCTAATGTGAATTTCCTTCAGTTCCTTCATCACCCTGGGTCCTCTGGCCACTAGTACATCTGGGAGATTGGTTCTGTCTTCACTAAGGAAGACACAAACAAAGTACCTGTTCATCTCATCTGTCATTTCCTTGTTCCCCATAATAAATTCACCCTTTTCTGTCGTAGGCAAAATAGTTTCAAAAACATTGAGGGATGCTGTGATTCAGTGGTTAGAGAAACAGAAGTTAATCAATGACAGTTGGCAAGGATTTAGGGAAAGATAATGTCATTCCACCTTAACTGCATTTTCGAGGTTGTATAAGTTGCGTTAACGATAAGTGAACACTTGATCTTATGCACATGCATTTTATCAGGGCATTTGAGACACCAAGCATCTCGACTCAAAACGTTGCCTACCCATGTTCTCCAGAATTGCTGCCTGACCCACTGAGTTACTTCAGAACTTTTGGGTTCTATGGAAAATCCCAGCATCTGCAGTTCCTTGTGCCATTATTTTACTGCTCCAATGCAAAATCTCCTCAAGTGCTTTCTATTTGCAGAAACCCTTAGAAAATGTCTTACATTTCCATGGTCGGCTTGTGAAGTGGAATATGGCAAACCCAGCGCACAGAAGTGGAGGGGTGTCTGCTGGAGGCTTATTCTATTACTTCCATAAAACGTTTCAGTAAGTTTATCTGGAACAATCTGCGTTTCAAAGTTTAGACTGGTTTGGATTCTCTGAATTGATAATTGCGAAGTCCTATATCATCTGTTTCAACAAGAAGCCAGAAAGCCAACAGACCAGATTGAAATGTGCATTATATTCAATGGCTAAAATTTAATTGGGGTCTTGTGAGAAGACTGCAACTAATTGGCTCAGGGAGATGGTCAAAATCTAAACGATTTGGGGTATTTGTGAAAGACTTGCTATGGGGGATAAAATTTGATACAATTGTCGAGCTAATCATATTTTCAGTTGTTTTATAAAATAATTTAGAACCAAAAGAAACACCAAGGATTTTATTGGTGCAAATGTACATTCTTTACTGGGAGTAATAAATAAGAAGTCCAGATGCAGCTTGCATGTGAGATTTATATAAACTACCTGAAATTCCAGAGGTATGGTGCAGGTTTCTTGCTGCAACCCTTTTTGGAGAAATTCAAGCATACTGGCAACAGCTGCTTCCACCAAATTTAACTCATTTCCTGAGGATACTGTCAGCCTCACAGTGACCTTCATTGTGAAGGGTAGGACAATAGACAATAGGTGCAGGAGTAGGCTATTCGGCCCTTCGAGCCAGCACCGTCATTCAATGTGATCATGGCTGATCATCCCCAATCAGTACCCCTTTCCTGCCTTCTCCCCATATAACCATATAACAATTACAGCACAGAAACAGGCCATCTCGACCCTTCTTGTCCATGCCGAACACGTATTCTCCCCTAGTCCCATCTACCTGCGTTCAGACCATAACCCTCGATTCCTTTCCCATCCATATAACTATCCAATTTATCTTTAAAAGATAAAAACAAACCTGCCTCCACCACCTTCACTGGAAGCTCATTCCACACAGCCACCAATCTCTGAGTAAAGAAGTTCCCCCTCATGTTACCCCTAAACCCCTGTTCCTTAATTCTCAAGTCATTTCCCCTTGTTTGAATCTTCCCTACTCTCAGTGGGAAAAGCTTATCCACATCAACTCTGTCTATCCCTCTCATCATTTTAAAGACCTCTATCAAGTTCCCCCTTAACCTTCCGCGCTCCAAAGAATAAAGCCCTAACTTGTCAACCTTTCTCTGTAACTTAGTTGCTGAAACCCAGGCAACATTCTGAAACCCAGACTCTGCTCTCTTTAAGAGCTCTATCTAGCTCGTAAGTCAGGGTATTTTACAAAACATAGATTGCCAAAATTATTTTGCATTTAACTTACACTATCAAAATAAATGTATATATTTTCTTTAAATTCCCACTGAAGAACTAATTCTATGAATGATGCCTTGCTAACAGCCTCGAAACACGACATACCTGGTTGGACAGAGCATTTAAAATATATCAACACATCACATCTCAGCTACGACAAGTGTACATTTATGGCAATAAAATGCTTGATATTTCTCTTAGTTGTAATGTTTTGATTTTGAAAAGTCTTGAGTAAAACTGGAAATGATTTTGAAAAATTATTTGGATTACTTCTACAATTATAACAAACACCACAAATCTATTAAATTGATTGTGATGAATAGAATAGAATAGTTTCTTTATTGTCATTGTAACATGAGCCATGTACAACGAAATTTAAAAATGTCAGCCAGTCAGTGCACCATTCAAACATTTCTAAAAGCTAACGATACATACAAGGTAAAATATTAAAAGATAAACAACTAAATAAATATCACGAAAATAGCACGCATAATTCATTGAAAAATCATTGACCTGAAAGATTGTCAATTTCTCTCTACAGGGAGGGTGGGGGAGCTGAAAGCAATAATTAAAAATAAAAACAGACAAATTACAGCCAAGAACAGATTACCCCAGGCAGGGGAGTTCCCCGATAGGCCGATTGTTGGCTGGGGTGGTGGATTTAGTGGTGGAAAGGGGTGGTGTGTGTGTGGGGGGGGGGGGCAGATGGGTGGGGGGGGGGGGGGGGGGGCAGGGGTAGGTGAGTGAGAGGGAGAAGTTGGGGTGGGTGTGTGTTTGTAGAAGCTACCTAAAATTAGAGAATTCAATGTTCATACCGCTGGGTTGTAAACTACCCAAACAAAATATGATGTCCCTCCAATTTACATGTGGCCTCACTATTCACCATTTGCAATGTCTTAGGTCGGCATGGTGGCATAGCTACTGCCTTACAGAGCCAGAGACCTGGGTTCAATCCTAACTACGGGTGCTTGTCTGTGCGGAGTTTGTATGTTCTCCCTGTGACCTGCGTGGGTTTTCTCCAAGATCTTCGGTTTCCTCCCACTCTCCAAAGACGTACAGGTTTGTAGGTTAATTGGCTTGGTGTAAATGTAAAAATTGTCCCTACTGTGTGTAGGATAGTGTTAATGTGCGGGGATCGCTGGTCGGTGCTGACTCGGTGGGCCAAATGCCTGTTTCTGCGCTGTATCTCTCTACTAAACTAATCTAATGTATTTCAGAAGATATTAAACATTTTTTTAGTCCTCCAGAAGGAACAAAACTAAATTTTATATGCACTTCCAAAAAAAACTCAGGAGAGTCGAATAACAAGGTGGCGCAAGTACACTAGCCGTCTGTTTCTTGGCACATCATGAAATCAGACTTCAAACGGGTGCCAAGAGCATTTACTCTTTATGCCAACCATAAGAACTAAGTGAAATGAGTTTGTGTAACCAAATCCAGACATATAAAGGAAAACGGCCAAAGAAACAAAATCTATCCAAGTTTTTTGAAGATTTGGCCAAAAAGAATTGGGACAGACCTGCAGACGTATATTTGGATTTCAATAAGGCATCTGATAAGGTTCCACATGGTAGGCTGCTCTGGAAGGTTGGATTGCATGGGATCCAAGGAGAGATAGCCGACATGATTGAAAATTGGAAAGAAGCACAGAGCAGAAGAAGGTTGCTTCGCAGACTGGATGTCTGTGGCCAGTGGTGTGCCTCAGGGTTCGGTGCTTGGACTACTACTGTTTGACATCTACATCAATGATTTGGATGAGTATGTAGAAGGCATGATTGGTAAGTTTGTAGGTGACACTAAAGTGGATGGTATTGTTGATAGCGAAGGTGGTTGACAAAAACTGCACTTGATTTTGATCGGTTGGACAGGTGGGCTGAGGAGTGATGGATCGAGTTTAATACAGAGAAGTGCAAGGTGTTGCATTTTGGTAAGACTATGGGGCATCTAGATGTGTAGGTGCACAGTTCCTTGGAAGTAGTGACACAAGTAGATAGGGTGGTCAAGGATGCTTTCGGCACGATGGCCTTCATTAGTCTAAGTATTGAGCAGAGGTGGGAGCCATGTTACATTTGTACAGGACACTGATGAGGTGACATATGGAGCATTGCGTTCAATTTTGGTCACTGTCATAGCAAAGATGTTTTTAAGCTGGAAAGGATGCAGAGAAGATTTACAAGAATGTTGTCAGGACTAAAGGGCCTGAGCTGCAGGACTAGGTTGGGGAGGTAGTACTTTATTCCTTGGAGGGGTGATTTTATGCAGGTGTATAAGATCATGGGAGTATTAGATAGAGTAAATGCAGTGTCTTTTACCCAGAGTAGAGAAGCAAGGACCAGAGGACATCGGTTTAAAGTGAGAGGGGGAAGATTTTATAGACACGAGAGGCAACGTGTTTTTACACATAGGGTGGTAAGTATATGAAATGAGCTGCCGGAGGAGGTAATTGAGGCAGATACTATCACGATGATTAAAAAACATTTGGACAGGTACATGGATAGTATATGTTTGGAGGGATTGGACCAAACACAGGCAGATGGGGCATGTTGGTCGGTGTGGGCAAGTTGGGCTGAGGATCCCGTTTCTACACTGTATGACTCCAACTCTAAATATTGAGGGCACTGAAAAGGGAATCAAAACGGCTTGGAACTTGAAGTGGTGCATTTTTAAAGATTTATCAGCTTCCATCCAGTAGTAAATGCCAACCATTTACAATGTGCTAAAACTGTACATATTGACCACAGCAGGTCCTTGTAAATAGTGAGAAACAGATGTGTGCTACTGTGGATTTAATCACATTACCATCATTTTTAAACAAATGCCAAGATACTGCTTCCATTCATATTATGCTTTTATGACCATTAAACACCTTAGAACATAGTTCAGGACAAATTATATTTGAAGATCAATTTCTCCAGTATAGTGCTAACCTTTCACAGATAACACTGCCATTGTGGGCCGGATATTAAATAATTCTGAAGCGGAGTACAGGAAGGAGATTGAGAACCTGGAGTTGGGACAACAACCTTTCTCTCAACGTCAACAAGACGAAGGAGATAGTGATCGACTTCAGGACGTGAAGCGGTACACATACCCCCAGTTTGCATTGACGGTGCCAAAGTAGAGATGGATGAAAATGTCAATATCCTAGGAGTCAATATCACCAACAACTTCTCCTGCACCACCCATATTGGAGCAACGACGAAGAAAGCACACCAACGCCTCTACTTCCTTGAGGCCCTGTCCCACTTTCCCGAGTTACTCACGAACACTCCCGAGTTTTCCCCTCGATTCGAATTCGGAGAATTACGGTAATAGCCATTTGTAGGTACTCGGGGCTATTTTTTTTTTAACTCGTGGACATTTATCAACATATTGAAAAAACGTCCCGACTTACCTGATGCCCAGAATTCCTATGGCTGGCCTTACTAGCCGTTACAAAACATCTACGAACTCCTACGGCCTCCTACGAGCTCGCTACCGACATTCCCCGAGTTCGAATCAAGGGGAAAACTCAGGAGAGTTTGTGAGTAACTCGGGGAACAGGGCCTTAAGAATGCATAGGAAGTTTGGCATGACCCCATACAACTCTCACCAACTTCTACAGTTGCACCATAGAAAGCATTTTATCAGGATGCATCGCAGCTTGGTTTGGGAACAGCGCCATCCAAGACCACAAGAAATTGCAACGAATTGTGGACGCAGCCCAGACCATCACACAAACCAACCTCCCTTCTATTGAAGCTCGACACAATGTGCTGGCGTAACTCAGCGGTACAGGCAGCATCTCTGGAGAGGAATGGGTGAAGTTTCAGACCCGAAAATGCATCTATTAGATGGAGATGGTCATTTTGATCCCTACTGACTTACTGCCATTCTGAAGGTAATAAACAGATTGAATTTTACCTCAATCAAGGGTCCCGACCCAAAACATTGCCTCTCCAATCCCTGCACAGATACTGCCTGACCCACTGAGTTCCTCCAGCACTTCTGCTTGAGTTTGATGGCTTTCTAAATGCTGACCGTAACAAGACAAGTTTTTGGTTCCTTTCCTTCTGCTGTGCAAGGATGTACTCAAACACTGCAGCTGCCTTCAGTCCCATCTTATCTTTCATTGACATTCAGCTTGAGACCAGTGGTAGAGAACAGTCACAAGAGCCTGCAGATGCTGGAATACGGAGACAAAATACATACTGCTGGCGGGACTCAGTGGGTCGCAGAGTGAAGTAGGGCAGTATCGCTGGGAAACCATTCCCTCCCCGACATGCTCGATACATTCTACGCTCGCT
This sequence comes from Leucoraja erinaceus, assembly GCF_028641065.1. NCBI lineage: Eukaryota > Metazoa > Chordata > Chondrichthyes > Rajiformes > Rajidae > Leucoraja > Leucoraja erinaceus. The sequence goes on along the minus strand of NC_073377.1, from coordinate 35,762,140 downwards.
TTGAACAGAAGACGTCCAACAGCCCAGCCACCGTCGGTACCCACAGTCACTGCCACAGATGGAAGGTCATCTATTCCTTCTCTCCAGGGACGCTGCCTATCCCGCTGAGTTACTCCAGCATTTTGTGCCTCTTTGGTGTAAACCAGCATCTGCAGTTTGTTCCTACCCCTCCCTTCTATTGACTCCATTTATACCTCATGCTGCCTCGGCAAGGACGAGTCACACCCTAGCCACTCCCTCTTCACCCCTCTCCCATCAGGCAAAAGGTAAAGAAGTGTGACAACGCACACCACAGGATGCGGGGACATTTTCTTCCCAGCTGTCATCAGGCAGCTGAATCATCCTACCGCAACCTGAGAGCAGTGTAAAACTACGACTATCTAACTCTTGGACTATCCTTAATCAAGCTTTGCTGGCTTTACTTTGCACTAAGCGTTATTCCCTTATCATGTATCTATACACTGTAAATGGATCGATTGTAATCATGTATTGTCTTTCTGCTGACTAGTTAGCACACAACAAAAGCTTTCACTTGACCTCGATACATGTGACAATTAGCTGATCTAAACTAAGCTAAACTAAACTGAATCTTTCTGAAGCTCAGCTCTTGATAGTATCTGGCAATTCCCAAAAAATAAGGATTAAAGATAAACAACAGGAAAATCCGAAGGGAATTAATAAATAATGCATATTGGAAATGGAGGGGAATAAAACACCATTTGACAGGGTGGGTCAGTTTGAGATCGTAGGTCATGGATTTAACCTCCGGAAAAATACATGCTGAATGAGCAGCATTTTATCTCAATTATGTGGGCACAATGCCTGGCATTAGTCATCATCTACAAAACATGCATTAAATTGCTTTACAATCGTAAGAATAGCAGAATGTCTTACCAGCGCCAAGAAAGAAATTATTTCCTTAAAGATCCATCGTAACAGGAGTCTTTTTCTCCACCAAACTTAAAACACCACTGTATAATGCCATAAATATACAAATAAATTGGAGACACAAGAGACTGCAGATGCTGGATTCAGGAACAACAAACAATTTGCTGGAGGAGCCCAGAGAGCTAAATAATATTGATGCAGAGAAAGGTATTGTCGGCATTCAGGCCAATGGATGGTTTTGACCAGAAACATCAACAATTCTCCATCACCCCACGTGCTGCTCGGCCCACAGAGTTCCAGCAGAATGTTTATACAGATAGATTGTTTAAATAATAGTGAACATACAAAATGTCAACTTGTCTCCATAATGCACAGCAACAAAATACATCCTTGGGTGCTTAGATACCAGGAGATCCCATCACTAGGCTGAACAAATTCTGTGTTTCTGCTTCTTAGACTGCTGTCAGGTATCACTTGTCACTTAGATCTAAGTTTGAAGAATATACCCTACAAAATGCAATAGGAATTTAATTTGCAGGTGATATAACCATATAACCATATAACAATTTACAGCACGGAAACAGGCCATCTCGACCCTTCTAGTCCGTGCCGAACACGTATTCTCCCCTAGTCCCATATACCTGCGCTCAGACCATAACCTTCCATTCCCTTCCCGTCCATAAAACTATCCAATTTATTTTTAAATGATAAAAACGAACCTGCCTCCACCACCTTCACTGGAAGCTCATTCCACACAGCTACCACTCTCTCAGTAAAGAAGTTCCCCCTCATGTTACCCCTAAACTTCAGTCCCTTAATTCTCAAGTCATGTCCCCTTGTTTGAATGGTGATGCTGAGTGTTAGGCCAATAGGATGCAATGCTTTTCAGGCTGTGAGAAGACTTGATTTGATTCCTGCTTCACTCAATATGAACAAAGTTCAGCAGCAGCTCCAGCAGGGGGCAGGAGAAATAACTTTCTGTACTTGGGCAATTAGACGAAGAAAGGTGATAATCATTTTATAAAGTGAGCTCTCACTGGCATATGCTGACACTGTCAAACAAGAGGCACCAGCACTCAACATGGGAATAGCAGCATTCTGGGACCACAATACACAGGAAGCTAATAAACTCAGCGGGTCAGGCTGCATCTCTGGAGAAAGGTAATGGGTGACGTTTCGGGTTGAGACCCTTCTTCAGACTGAAGAAGTCTGAAGAAGGGTCTCGACCTGAAACGTCACCCATTCCTTCTCTCCAGAGATGCTGCCTGTCCCGCTGAGTTACTTCAGCATTTTGTGTCTATCTTCGTTTTAAACCAGCATCTGCAGTTCCTTCCTACACACAGGAAGCTAATCACAGATATCTCAGATCTACTGAAGTGGAACTTAGCAGTGATTCTCCAGCATTTCCACTGGGAAATTGCAGTCAGGTTGGATCCTACTCAAGGTTCGAGATCTCAGGATCTGAGATCCCTTTGACTTCAATGGGTAGGAATGCAGATTAGACAGAGTAAATTGAGAAGATCAGCGCAGAATGGAGAACAACACAAATCAAAAGAGGCAAAAGCCTCTTTGGCATTATACCCCTTCAATGATTATAAAGAACTGCAATTGTAAAGAATAAATGTTTTAAAGATGTGTCCTCCAAAGAAATCAATCACTATTCAAAAAATGAGTTAAACTTTTACTCCTAACAAAATATGATAACCTTCTCTACAAAGGCATTTTGCATCAGTCCCATATAAAGAAAGTATATTTAACAGAAGGTAACACCAAATGCCATCTGTGACTGGTGGGACAGGGGCAGGCACACATCTTAAATGATTAAAAGGTGAAACCTTTGACTGAGATTCACAATGGTTTTGTTAATGGTTATGTCCATAAATGGGCAATTCCCAAGTGAAGGCTGTATAGTAATGTTATCACTCAGTAGGGGCCTGTGTGCTACACAGCTGGATTCCTCAGGGTTTGCTCAGATTTTCCAGATGTCACAAGTAAACATCATGGACTTTCTTATATCAATGGGAGAAATTGGTCGCCAGAAGAAAGGTAAGTAAAAGTTTATATTAGTTGAGTAGGTTAATCGAATATGTTAATCGTTTAATTCATTGCATGTTTTAAAAGTGTTTTAACTGATTTTTGGTGTTTTTAACTTTTAGGGGGTCCTGATTAGTAGAGAATGCTGTTGAATGTCAAAGACACTCGTAAACATTTAATTTAAACAGGAGGTTTAACAGCTGACAAGACAGGGATTATGGTTCTGTGCTAACGAAGGCCTTGCCTATAGGCATGGGTTATAAGGTCATAAGTGATAGGAGCAGAATTGGTTTGTTCAACCCATCAAGACTACTCCGCCATTCAATCATGGCTGATCTATCTCTTCCTCCTAACCCCGTTCTCCTGCCTCCTCCCCCATAACCCCCGACACTCGTACTAATCAAGTGTCGATCTATCTATTATCTCTATCTGCCTTAAAAATATCCATTGATTTGGCCTCCACATTCGTTCTGCGCAAAGAATTCCACAGATTTACCACCCTCTGGCCAGTGAAATTTCTCCTCATCTCCTTCCTAAAGGAACGTCCTTTAATCCTGAGGCTGTGCCCTCTAGTCCGAGGTGGACAATGAATTCAAGATGAAACAGACAGTGCACGGCGCAGGCAATCAATTTAGATGAGGTAGCAGCAGATCTGCACCCACAGTTTAATTTGTTCATTATTTAGTTCATGCAATTAAGTGATTAAGAAATAAAAATATATAAATATTGAAATTAAACAAGGACACTCAAATAAATATTTGAACCCATTGCCACTGTGGATATTCTCCAAAAGGAGAGTGTAGACTGTGTTACCTGAGTGGAGTGTTCACTCTGCTTAGAGTCCCTTTTCCCAGTTTCTGAAAGTCTAGTTCTGAAGTGTACTTTTGATAGAGCGGAAGTCCCATTGGGAAGCTGCTTTTCTATATCCTGATCATCAGTGGCAATGTTGGCTTTGTGGGTACAATCTGTGTCCACTGCTTCCATTTTTGTACATTCAGGCTCCAAGGACACGTGATATCCATTCTCGCGCTCAGAGTCGTGACTCTCCCGGCTGTCTTTGTTAAGTGAGGAGCGGGAAACAACACCAAACTTTCGAGTCCGTTTGCCATTTTGCGTGGGGCTTCGACTTGGATCAGAGCTTGTGCTTGTGCTGGGTTCAACTTTGGTGCCGTTAGAAGGAGGAGGAGGAGCTTTGCGTTTGATCCGACGGAGCATGATCAGGTAGACACATCCGCCATTCCAGCACTGGTCAGCCAGGTAACTGTAATACAAGCAGAGTGGCTTCATCAAATAAACGTTTGCATCCAGAATAAACTAGGAGAAGCATTCTGTATTGTAATGAGATTAAATCCCTCCTTACGCAAATATAGCAGAACGTTCTATTTTGTGCCCATATTGATTTTACAGACAACAGAAATGTTTTACTGGGACTACAGAACACATAGAATTTAACTAAAGCATTTGTGCAAATCTAAAGAAGTTGGGGGTTTATCATTACCTAACTTTATGTATTACTACTGGGCAGTGCATATTAAGAACATAATGTACTGGCTGGATAATTACACTCAGCAGTTGGAGTGGATAAGAATGGAGAAAGAGGAGTGCTATCCGCATGATATAGGAACGATCCTGCTCTCACCGATAAAATTGAATAGTATAATATATAAGAAGAACCCAATTATTCACAATATAATAAGAATTTGGAAACAAATAAAAGTATCCTTGAAATTAAATAATTTATCAGTACTAACCCCACTATTGAACAACCCCGCATTCAAACCTTCTCTCATCGACAACACATATCAACAATGGGATAGACTGGGGATTAGGAAAGTAGGGGATATGTATGAAGTGGGCAAACTGTTATCATTTCAACAATTAAAATTAAAATTTAAATCAATATTTTAAATATATACAGGTATGTGACTTTATGAAGAAATATACACATAGATTTCAAACAATATTTTTAGACCCTTTAGAAGAAGCAATGAATATTAAGGCTGATTCACAAAAATTAATATCAAACTTTTATAATAATATATTAAATAGAGAATCACCCTCAACAGAAGCACTAAGGGAAGATTGGGAACATGAGCTAATGATAAAGATCTCGAAGGATAGATGGGAAAAGTATTTGATGAATACACATAACTGTTCTATTAATGCAAGACATCATTTAACTCAATTCAAATTATTACATAGACTATATTATTCAAAAACGAGATTGAATAAATTTTATCCAAACGTCTCTCCCAGATGCGATAAATGTTTGTTTCAAAACGCTAATATAACATTCATTTGTAGGATGTACAAAGTTGAATACATTTTGGAGTGATATATTTGATATATTTACAAAGCTTTTCAAGTCAAGAATAGAACCCAAAACGGAATGGATTATATTTGGAATAATAGGAGAAGATACCAATTTAAATAAAGACCAAAATGTTTTTTTTAATTATGGTTTAATAATTGGAAAGAAATTGATACTTAAATTTTGGAAAAATACAACCATACCAACTGTTAAAATGTGGATTAGGAATATGATGGACATAGCACGCCTTGAAGAAATGAGACTCCGACTAATAGATAAATATGACCAATTCTTAAGGAGTTGGTCTCCTTTCATCGACTTTTTGGAATCATGTGATGCAGCGGTACCGTAAAGATTGCTGATTTCAGTTCATGACGTGGATAGATCTACATCTCCGAATACAGATTTGAAAATTTCTCTTTTAAGGGGCCTTCTCTTCTATTTCTACTTTCCACTTTTTCTTTTTATTTTTTATATACACACTTCACGTTTTTCTACTCTCTCTCTACCATCTATTTTTCCACTTTTCCTCTTTCTATTGTTTTCTTTTTCTTGTCTTGCTTACTTCCTTTTCATAACATAAAACTAGAGGTTGTACATAGAATGGATTAAGGTATGACATAGTTGGCACCTAAAATTAGGTTCCACTGTACTGTTTTCTACTGTATTAACTTCTAATAAAATAAACAAAAAAAAAGATTTTTTTTACCTCACATGCATGTGTCACAATACCTGTCCTCTCACAATTCATTTCAGTCATTTAGAAGGGATTTGCGCATTTATTTGATGATTAATGGGTAGAAATACTTAGAGCATGCACTCACATTCTTGCCTCATGTTCACAATGTGTTACGTCAGCCATGGTGAGAAAGATGTATCTGTTCAATAACAAAAGTGCACTACATAGATCTTTAACATTGTTAAATGCTTGATGACACTTCAGGGATGCATTATTTGGCAGCCACATCACATAATAGGAAAACCTTAGTCAACAAATCTTAAAAAAGGCTGAAGAGGCAACATCAACCATTGGCTTGCTCATACCTGTTCAGCTGTAGAAGAATTTTTGGATATTTCAAAATTGAGCATTTTCCCTCTTGCGATTTTCCTGCCTCAGGCTTAACAATCCGCAGTTCTTGCAACCTGTCTCACAGCTACTGTTCTTATCTCTGGCCTTTGTTCCAAACACCTGCCTGTTGAACCACCCCTCTGTGCCGACCCATTACCTGCCACACTTTGTCCTGGCTCTCCCCTTTGTCCACATGTGCACACAAACACGTACGTATACACGTACACACACACACACACAGTCTGAAGAAGGGTCTCAACCCGAAACGTCACCTATCATGTTTTCCAGAATTGCTGCCTGACCTTTCTCCCCCTTTCTTGACTGTGTGGCTCAGCCATTCATCTAGTAACTGAGACATTAGAACTAAAACATCAAGGTATTTGTATTGGTCCGTCACAATTTCAACCACTTTATAAAATTCCACTTATCACCATGTGTGCTAAGTTTATAAAAGTAATCCTGTACCAGTTGAAAGAAGCTGATGGCTGTACAGGCCAATTAATTGTTCACCAAAATCTGCAAACAATTATCTTCAAAAGTCGTAAATACTCCTGCATGCCTTGCCATTTCCTCTTTTAATGGCAGTTATCTTAAACTCCAACTGAACAGCCAAACATATTATGATTACCTTATCTGTACAGCAGCCGCAGGATCTCACATAGTTTCTGATTTGGGGTCACAATATGATTTGCACAATAACAGTGCATTATGTTTAATTTTTCACAGCCACCAAGCCAACACTTTGAAGACCGTCAAAATGACCGTCCCAGTAAAGTCAGTAGAACAACAACCCAGCAGCTTTTACAACACGTGTTTGATCTGCTCAACTCGGTTAGTCCAGGCACAAATAAGCCCCTTGAACAAAACTCTCACAATTTGGGAACTCAACCAACCAAGTTCCATTGACATGGTTGTCAGTCTCAACTCTGTAAATAAAATAAAATCTAGGATAGCATTAAAACAAATCAGAATTGATTTTTCTTTTCATATAGAAAATTGTAAAAATGTTTTCTTTCTACAAAATCTGAAACAATCCAATCACAATCAATAAATATAGCAAATGAAACAAGCAATTCTAAACAATGAAATGATGCAATGAATAAATAATGCAATGAATAAAGAGGGGTCTCGATTACATTTAGTGGGGAAATTGGAGTGCCCGTTCTGGATTAAAAAACAATAGTACTTAAGTAGGTTTAAGATGAAGGGGGAATGATTTAATAGGAACCTAGGGCTAACTTTTTCACACAATGGTGTGGATGTATGGAACAAACTGCCAGAAGAGGTAGTTGAGGCATCCCAACATTTAAGAAGTAGTTAGACATGGATTGGACAGGTTTAGAGGGATATGGACTAAATGCTGTCAGGTAGGACTAGTGTAGCTGGGACGTGTTGGCCAGTGTGGGCAAGTTGGGCCAAGGGCCTGTTTCCACACTGTATCACTCTATGACTCTCCTGACTATTTCCCAATTTATGAGAGATATGGTACTAGAGGTACGAGTTGATGAAACATAAAATGTACTCCGTGCTTTCATCAGAATACCAAATGCAGATATTATCTCAGCAACTAAAAACATGTGGACATGCAAGGAGAGCCAGTGAGTTAGTCATACAATGCAAATGAGATAATGTGCATAACTCAAGACATAAAGACACCCAAATCACTAGATTCAGCAAATAAACTCACTGAGGGATTCAACAGGACTAAGTGGGTCAGTCAGCATCAAATCAAATCAAAATCAAAATCAAATATGTTTTATTGTCATTGCACAGCAACTGTACAACAAAATTTCAGTGCATCTCCTTCAGTGGTATACAATAGAAGACACGGGATAACAGATTAAAAGAACAAAAACAAAAGCATCTGTGGAAGGAAATCTTCCCTCCAAGGTTACACCTGGAGCATCTATGGAGCGAAGGAAATGTAAAACTAGTTCTACAAACTGCACAATGAAGAGGACATTGAAGGAGTGGTGTTTTGGGTTGGGACTCCTCTAAAGAAATGGCTTGCAGCCCAAAACACCATCTGTCCATTTCTCTCGATGGATGCTGCCTAATCTGCTGATTCCTCCAGCAGTTTAACTTATTCACTCCATGAACTTATTTTTCTTTTGGTTTGGATTTTCAACATTTGCAAGTATTTTAAAGAAATACTGAAAAAGCACCAGTGAGTCCCATAAAAAAAAAATTACACTTAAACAAAACTTGGATATTATTCAGATTATAGTGGATGAGGTCAACTCTTCAATCAAGTCCACACATACACAGTGTAGTCGCCAACATTTCTGAGCCTAGCCACAATTTTCACTGCAACTGTATCGATTACCTTTAGCACTGACTTCTGCCCATCAGAAAGCCAGTACACCTCAGAGTACATAATTACACATAGTGCACCAGATTTTACATGTTTGCCATGTTTTAACATTGGTGATCCAATGATTCCCACTGTACAAGGTCCTTGTACTCCGTGTTTAGAGGTTCTGCATCAAACATAGCCATTGTAAAACTAGTTCTACAAACTGCACAATGAAGAGGACATTGAAAGAGTGGTGTTTTGGGTTGGGCTGGACATATACAGGAAGAGATGTATCAGCAGAGCCATCTCCATCATCAAAGACCCTTACCACCCATCGCATTACATTTTCTCCATCCTGCCATCTGGGAAGAGGTACAGGAGCATTAGCTGCAAAACCAGCAGGATGCTCCTCAGCTTCTTCCCACAGGCTATAAGACTGCTAAATGGACTTTGCCCCCTGCCAAGTATCGCGCACAAACCCCCAACCTGGACACACTGCAGCAGAGCCACTGTTGTGCCGCTGCCGGTCGGAACGCCTGTTGAATGTTTAGTAGAGTGTTAAATTGTTCATGATACATGTATTTTTTATTTATATTTATTTTTCATGCACACTGAATGGACACTGGTTGAGCAACGTTTTTTTGTTTCCTCTGGGTATGCGAATACTCAGGAAATGACAATAAAGATATACAATACAATACATAGGGCTAGTTTGTGACCTGTAGTATCATGCTCCTGGTACAGTCCAGGCTAATACTGCAGACTCCATACAATCAAGTGACAACAGATCAGTTTAGGCCATCGTTCATTCTAAAAATATCCAGCTACATATTTGCGCATCATTTATCTAATATTGGCAACTATCCATGATAAACATGTATTGTGCAAGGATGGTCAGTGCACCCCAGTGATACTGTTAATTAGAACTTCATCAGCATATTTTAATTTTTTTTTCTGTATATTCCTTGTATGTTATTTATGCCTTGGCTGTGGAAACATTTCAACAGTCTTCCCAAAAACTTTTGAACTATTATTACATTTGCAATACGCCAGCCAGCACGGCACCTCCAAAGGCCAGAAATCTTCTCCATCGAACTGAAAGATTAGATTAAATATTTTCAAACTGAAATTAAATATACCAGATGGCTTACTGAGGCCGTCTGATGCCTGATATCAACTTCTGTCTCTATCTGCCTGGAGATGCTGTCCGTGTCATACACTGTACCTGTGGAAACGAGGGATAAGTCATGGAATAATCATTAATTCTGTTCCCTCCTCAGAGAAAAAGGCCCCTTCATTATTATTCACACTACATTAAAAGTTTTATCCTCAAAAGAAATACTGACAGGCGCAAAGGATCTCTTCATTAGAGATTTGTCCAATAAACATTTTAATGGATTGAAAATTGACCCCAGATGACTAATAATGAAATAAATATTGATTAAGCTACGATAACATAGAATTTAACAGCACAGGAACAGGACCATTGGCCACAATGTCCATGCAGAACATGTTGCCAAGTTAAACGAATCTCCTCAGCCCACACCAGATCCATATCCCTCCATTCACCGTATATCCAAGTGCATATCTGAAAGCCCTTTCAACGCAACTATTGTATCTGCATCTGCCACCACCCCGGCAGCTCGTTCCAGGCACCCACCATCCTCTGTGTAAAAAACCTGCCCCACACATCCCCTTTAAACTTTGCCCCTCTCAGCTTAAAGCATTGCCCTCTAGTCTAACATTTCACCTTGGGAAGATGTTTCTGACTGCTTACCCTATATACTTCTAACAGGTCTTCCCTCAGCCTCTGATGCTTCAGAGAAAACAATCCAAGTTTGTACAATCACTCCTTGTAGCTAGTACACTCTAATCCAGGCAACATTCTGGTAAACCTCATCTGCACCTTCTGGGGCAACCAGAACTGCAAACTATACACCAAACATGACCCAACCAAAGGCCTATGCATCTTCAACATTACTTTTTAACTCTTGCATACAATCATGGCCGTCCGAAGGGGGGGGGTGCAGAGGGTGCAAACGCACCCCCCTTATTTTGGGGGGAAATTATTTCCCCCCAGAGTAATACAAAAAATCTTGCCACCACCCCGCACCGCCCCCCCCCGCTCAGACCCGCCGTTCAGGCCCGCACGCACCCCCACTCATGCCACCCCCCTTTTTGAAAAGCTTCGTACGGGCCTGTACAATGCCACAATTTTGGCAATATGCCTTCTTTCTAACGTGTGTGTGTGTGTGTGTGTGTGTGTGTGTGTGTGTGTGTGTGTGTGTGTGTGTGTGTGTGTGTGTGTGTGTGTGTGTGTGTGTGTGTGTGTGTGTGTGTGTGTGTGTGTGTGTATATTTATATATGCCATTTCTTCACCCATTTCTGTAGCTGGTCTATGTCCACTGTATATTTTGACAATCTTCCTTACTGTCAACCACTCCACTTTGGTGTTGTCTGCAGACTTACCAACATATCTATTTTTACATCTAAGACATTTATATATATCTCAAACAACGGAGGTCCCAGTACAATCCCTGTGGAGCTCCACTAGTCACAGTCCTCCAGGCTTCCACCACAACCCTATCTTCTATGAGTAGTCTCACAGAAAAGCCTATAATCTAAATGCAACAGAAATGCTTCCAACCTTGTGGTGGCCTAAAGTTCACATTTAGTATGTTTTTCTTGAATCTATGTAGAAAGGGAAACTACTGGGAAAATGTCTAGGAAAGAACTGTAGACATTTTGTTGTAAAAAGGCTGGAATAACTAAGCGGGCTAGGCGGAGAATAGGAATAGGTGACGTTTCGGGTCGAGACCCTTTTTTCTACAAATGCTGAAACACAGTCGATACACACAAAATGCTGAAGTAACTCAGCAGGTCAGGCAGCATCTCTGGAGAATAGGAATAGGTGACTTTGAGGTTCCATAATGACCTCAAGCTCGAACAGCCTCCAGCCATGGGAAAGAGTATATTAAAACATCCTTAAAAATATCCTTTCTTGAGGCGTAATCCTCAACAAGAAAGTTTGTGATTATCAACAAGTTAAGAAATGGCACCTAAATTTCAAATGTAAGATAAATTCCATTTTATGAACCATTCACATTCCCAAGTGTGCATCCTTTGTTCATCTTCTACTGTAAAATAATAAAAATAACCAGTCTGTTAGGTATGTCAACCCAGTCAGCCACTGTATTTTATTACAACTTCCTTTACATGCATGTGGCAATCCAAGAAACTTGCTACTCTATTCCACGGATATTTTCAGCTAGCCAATCACTTAGAATGATTATACCTTAGCTAGGTATGAGCAGGGTTATTATTTTCAGACAAATGCAAACCCTATTCGGCAACTCAATTACTCTCTGATGCAGAAGGAAAAGGCAGAGGAAATGGTTTTATTATTTTTAATTAAGAACATGATCAGATTAATGCTAGAAGATGTTTCACTGCCAAGTGGGTTAGTCTGGATTACAGTGATGAAACATTATATATATATATATATACACATAAAAACAAAAAAAAAATTGCAAACACTCTATGTACTGCAACATGAGAAAAGGATATGCTTGCAAAACAGAAGCCACTATGAAAAGGAAACCACACTACAACAACTGAAGCCTGAAAAATACCCACCATAATGTTGTCTGCAGTGGCGATAAAGACAGGTAGCCCGTCGCAGCATTAATTCAAGTGAGCTGCCATAGAATAGAAGGAGAACAATCCACTTTTACAGCTTTTACACATCAAGAACAAAAGACTAATATTCAAATACATTCGCCATTCAATGAGTTTCCATGGCAACTTGGAGAACATTATGCCCCAAGCTGAATTTTAAAACCTGTTGAACTTCTTGCAGATTTATGGTGACATGTTGCTTTTACAAAGTAACGACTATTATGTGAACAGTAAGTGGTAACATATGGCTGTTATTGAGGTGTACATTTTGTGGCAAAAATATCATACAATTGAGGTGGGAGAATGTAATTTTGACAGGAACTAGTTGAGCATTGGTCAAGCTAATTGATTCTGCAATAAAATCACCACCAAATACACACAATTGTTAGTTTACAGTAGTTTAGTTTGTTGCCGTGTACAGTGTGAAGCTTTTTGTGGCATGTTATCCAGTCAGAGGAAAGACTATGTGTGATTACAATCGAGCCGTCCACAGTGAACGGATACAGGATAAAGGGAACAATGTATGGTGCAAAATAAAGTCCAGTAAAGTCTAATTAAAGATAGTCTCAAATGTGGTGGATAGTAGCTCAGCACCGCTATTTGTGAAATGGATGAAAAAATTTAAATGCAGATGCTGGAAATCTGAAATAAAGATAGGAAATGCTTGAAAAATAAGCTTCTTCCTGAGGGTGCTCAGGAAGAACAACATCACTCAGAGACTGCTGCATTCCTTTTATCGGTGCTCCATTGAGAGCATACTAACATACTGTGTATGCGTGTGGTACACCAGCTGCACAGCGGCTCAGAGGAAAACGCTCCAGAGGGCCATTGACAACGCCCAGAGGATTGGCGGCTGCCCTCTCCTTACCTTGGAGGACTTACACAGTTCCCGCTGCACCAAAAAATCCCAGAGTATCATAAAGGACATTTCCCACCCCGGACACTCCCTGTTTGAACTGTTGCCGTCAGGCAGACGGTACAGATCTACAAGGACAAGGACGAACAGACTAAAAAACAGTTTTTACCCCACTGCTATAAAAGCACTAAATGTAGCTGCCAAGGAACGCAGGGGCGATACATACTAAGGGACTGTGGTACACTGTGAAATCAACAGAAGGATGGAGGGTTGGGTGTTTATGCGTGCTATTTTTGTGATATTTATTTTAGTTGTTTATCTTTTAATATTTTACCTTGTATGTATCGTTAGCTTTTAGAAATGTTTGAATGGTGCACTGGCTGACATTTTTAAATTTTGTTGTACATGGTTCATGTTACAATGACAATAAAGAAACTATTCTACTATTCTATTGTTTGTGTTTTTATACAATGTTAAAGGATTTGTGAGTACTATTTGCAAGAAAGAAATATTCACGTTTATGTAGCACCATTCACAACATTCCAAAGCTCTTTATAGACCATGTTTTATTTTGAAGTATGGTTTTGGTTGTCATATAAAAAGCAAAGCAACCAATATGCACACATGCAGATATGCACATTAATTACTTCACAATGGATATTACACCTACGATGACTTAAAATGAGGGATGGCGAGAAAGATTTCTCAACGGTAAGTAATTCACTGATTATAATTGAGAATAATAAGCAGTGGCACAATAGCCACAACAGACTGTTTTCTGTAAAAGATTGTCTCAAAATGTCTAAACATAGAAACCCATCCAGCACAGGAACAGGCCCTTCATCCCAATGTTTGCCGAGTTAACCTGATTTTATCCGCCTATACATCATCCAGATCCCTCAGATGCTGCCTGTCCCACTGAGTTACTCCAGCATTTTGTGTCTACCTTCGATTTAAACCAGCATCCACAATTCTTTCCTACATATCCATATCCCTCTATTCCCTACACTTTCATGTCCCTATCTAAAAGTCTCTTAAATGCCATTATCGTATCTGCCTCCACCACCACCCCAAGCAATGTGTTCCAGGTCCCCACCACTCTCTTTGTGTAAAGATAAATTGCTCCACACATCTCCATTAAACTTTCGCCCTCACACCTCATAGCTATGCCATCTCGTGTTGGACATTTCCACCCTGGCAAAAAGATTCTGACTGTCTGCCTTATTTATGCCTCATAACTTTATATACGTCTATCATAGAAACATAGAAATTAGGTGCAGGAGTAGGCCATTCGGCCCTTCGAGCCTGCACCGCCATTCAATATGATCATGGCTGATCATCCAACTCAGTATCCCGTACCTGCCTTCTCTCCATACCCTCTGATCCCCTTAGCCACAAGGGCCACATCTAACTCCCTCTTAAATATAGCCAATGAACTTGCTCTGACGTGGCATTGTTGTGTGAGCTTTCCACTCACTACTGGTCTTGAAAGCAGCAGTCATAAGTTAAGGTTAAACGTTTCGAATATTAGATTGGCAACATTGGGAGTTTGTCATTGCTAAAGAATTCTAACAAGGGGCAGTGTGGGAATGGCTGAAATCAGAATGGTTCATGTCAAGGCTGATGTTAAATAGTTTGTTTTTCTCTTGCTGATGTCTGCTACTGCTTATTATCAAAAGGAAGTTTACTGCAATGGAAGGCTTGACTAATGCTGAGATATCAAGCCTGTGGATGGTTGCCCAGCAATCTGGCTCCCAACAATCTGCTTGGAAATAGCTCAATGTCAATCCCAGTACAATAAAATTAACCTTTCACAATCACGGCACATGCAGGGTTGCTTTTCCTCTCAGCATTGGACACAACACTTGCATAAAATCACTTACATGCTCGTTGAAGGGATTTTATTCTTATTTAAATCTGCATTTCTGCATAGGGTATCGACCCCAAACATCACCAATCCATGTTCTCAAGAGATCCTGCCAAGTTACTCCAGCACTCTGTGTCACATTCTGTAAACCAATCTGTACAATGGTCATCTGATCAATCCTGACTCCATAGTTTCCCCAAGTGTCTGCAACTCACTGCTCTCCATTTTGAAATCAGGACCATCACAATATATTTACACCTGTAAGAGTCTCAGAATTGCTTTGTTCCAAATCAGGGTCCTAGTCCCTTTCTTTCTGCACAATCTGGAGACTTCTAAATTCCAACACAGCAACATCTAACCGGTCTGGAGAAGGGTCTCAACCCAAAACGTCACCTAATCCTTTTCTTCAGGGATGCTGCCGGACCCGCTGAATTACTCAAGCATTCTGTGTCTATCTTCAGTGGAAACCAGCATCTGCAGTTCCTTCCTAAACATCCAACCATCATTTGATGATTGTCCTCACATTGTCTCCTATTAACTACAGTCATGATGAGGTACAGTAGATTTATTAGGTGGGGCAAAATTCTTAAAATATTATCCTCTTTTCTAGCCTAAAAGCATGAGATTATTTGACAACAATATCAGCAATAATAGATTCCTTTAGTAGAAAGTGTTCTTTGTGCAACGTGGATCTCCTGCTCATTCTGGTCTTAGTAATAAGAATAAAATGTTCCTGTTTTGATTTTCATTATATATGGCAGGAAATAAGATAGTTTAGAAATGCCGTTAACTATAATGAATGGAAGCCCAAGAAATATGTTGATATTATATGTTAAAGTCAACATTGCACATTTTGTAACCAATCCAGATACTGCGATTGTTAAAATACTTGTTGGTGGTTCTGGCAAAACTATTCTTGGAGATTGCATTTCCTTTTTTATTTCACTGGTAGGGGACAAAGAACATAGATTGGTACATCACAAGAACAGTCCATTGGCCCATAAAGTGCCAAAATAAGACCATTTCTTGTCTCCCTGTACATAATCCATGTCCCACCATTCCCTGCATATCCGAAGGTCATTATCATATCTAGGCCATTATCATATCTACCTCAACCAGCACCCATGACAGTGCGTTCCAGCAACTCACCACCCTCTGTGTAAAGAGGTTACTCTGCACATCACCTTCAAACTTTGCCCTTATCCCCTTAAAGCTATGCCCTTTATTATTTGATTTTTACATCCTGGGGAAAATGTTCTGGCTGTCTACCGTATCTGTGTCTACGCTTCAGCACATAAAGGGATGCATCCAATATGTATTTTTAACCACCTTATTAACCTGTCCTGTGTGGCTATAAACTTCTCGGTTCTTTCACATCACTCATTATTCCCCCATTTAATATATTGTATATTAATTCCATATGTTGTTGCACCACCCAAAATCCATTAACTTGGAGTTCTCTGGATTAAATTCCATTTGATATTTCCATTTACTGTCCAAATGACTGGACTAACCATGTCTTGTACATTCAATCTTTCCTCCTCACTGTCAACTACATGGCCAAATTTTGCATCACCTGCAAAGGCCCCCTATATCTGTACCTAATAAACATTGCAAAAGTAAAGGGCTGTTTTGCTCCTGGAGTCCCATACAGCTCCACTGGTAACAGTCCTCCAATCACTTTGGATGGTAGAATTGGTGCTTATAATCTGCTGGTATCTGATTCAGAAACATAAATATTGGCCCGCTGTGATTCTTACCAAAACATTCTCAAATGTAATAATCACCCTTCTGCACAACACAATCTGTATGAGACTTTCTCAATCTTCAGCACAACATTATCTTCAAGGTGTTAATATTAAAGTGCATTCGAAGTCAAAGTCAAATTTATTCATCACATGCACCTGAAGATGCAGTGAAATGAATTTAGAGACAGTGCTAATTATGTACTTCAAAGCAAAACTATTTTTCTATCATAGGTACACAAAAAAGCTGGAGAAACTCAGCGGGTGCAGCAGCATCTATGGAGCGAAGGAAATAGGCAACGTTTCGGGCCGAAACCCTTCTTCAGACTATTTTTCTATCATGACTGGGGACATTTAAATGTGCCGGTGTACAGTACTGATAGAACATTGATTTTCTTTCTTAATGTGTAACAATCATTACCACAGTAAAATGGCATGGAAAAACAGTAGTATCAATACCACCATATTAGGCACCATCATGATGGCACCAGAAATTCATCTCACTTGCACTTTATGTGCAAGTGACGAACAAAACTGATATTGATTGATTTATTGATATTGATGGGATAATCGGTTGGAAAAAGGTGTAAGAAATGAACAAAAACATTTACACTTGCATTCGTGAGAATTAGCAATTTTCAGAAGGTTGTGAACCAAGTATCGACAGAAAAAGGCAGGAAAATCCAGGAAGAAACTGACAGTTAACCTTTTGAGATACAAACCCTGGGAGGCAATCAAGAAAAGGAGTGATCCAGTAGTGGTGTAATCTAAACCTTTTTTTAAAGGCCAGCATGCAGTCAGCACAAATCAGACTAAGTATACCAGCTTAGATGATTTTTACATCTACCAGGACTAGAAGGTTTCTTTTGAAATACAGGTGCACAACCTTTTATCCGAAAGCCTTGGGACCAGACACTTGTCGGATTTCGGACATTTTCGGATTTCAGAATGGAAGATTTTTAGCGTAGATTAGGTAGGTAGCGCGGGCGGCTTGAAAAGTCTGGAGCAGCTGCCTCCTCCCCGGAGACCGGGAGAATCATTGCATAAATGTTAGTCAGTTAGTTTGGAGGGATTTTATGTGGTGGTGGTGGTGTAGGGGTGAAGGGGGAAACTTTAATTCTTAGTCCCCTACCTACCTGGTCGGCGACTCCCAACCTCGCGGAGCTGGGGGCTCCGTCCGGCCGCGGGCGGCGCCGGTTGTAGCTCCGACCCCGGCAACTCTACCCCTGGCTGCGAGGCGCTCCAAATCCAGCGCGGCCCGCGGCCGGACGTCCCAGCTCCGAGAATGTCGGGAGTCGGCGGCGTCGCAGCGCTGGGATACCAGCGGGGAGCGAGCAATGCCTTACCGGGTCGCCGTGCGGCAAGCTCCGGAGCGCTGTGGCCGCCTTCTTCCAACATTCGCGGAGCGTCGCTGGATTTGGAGCCGCGGAGCTGGGGGCACCACCGGCCGCGGGCGGCGCCGGTTGGAGCTCCGACCCCGGCAACTCTACCCCTGGCTGCGCGGCTCCAAATCCAGCGACGCTCCGCGATGTTGTGTGTCGGCGGCCACAGCGCTCCAGAGCTTGCCGCACGGCGACCCGGTAAGGCATTGCCCGCACCCCGCTGGTATCCCAGCGCTGCGACGCCGCCGACTCCCGACATTCGCGGAGCTGGGGCGTCCGGCCGCGGGCCGCGCTGGATTTGGAGCGCCTCGCAGCCAGGGGTAGAGTTGCCGGGGTCGGAGCTACAACCGGCGCCGCCCGCGGCCCCACCGGCCACAGCGCTGCGGAGCTTACTGCACAGCGACCCGGTAAGGCATTGACCGCTCCCCGCCTCTCCGACCAGGTAGGGGACTAAGAATTAAAGTTTACCCCTTCACCCCCTTCACATAAAAGCCCTCCAAACTAACTGACTAACATTTAAGCAATGATTTACAGATGTTTAAGCGTCTCCCGGTCTCCAGGGAGGAGGCAGCCGCTACAGTAGTACAGACCTGGGTTGACCGTGGGTCGTTTTGGGTCAGGTTTGGCGCCAAACGCGAGCTTTGGTGCGCAGACGACATCTGGAAAAAATGGCCGGTTTTCGGAGCTTTTCGGTTTCTGGAACACCGGATAAAAGGTTGTGCACCTGTAATGAATTTATGCCAGTGCCCTTACATATCAGCTGCAAGAATGTTTTTGAAGTGGGAGGTCAGGACTAGTGGCAGGACATCAGCATTTATACCAGGCAGCCATAAAGAATATCACAGCCCTTTACTTCGGGTGTGGTTGGGTGGTAACAAGCAGAGGGGAGTTGTTTAAAAAACGTCTTGTACGAGGTCACTATTGCCTTGCACTTTCATTGAATTAAAAAACTATTAATTAATTTGTGAACACCAATTCAGTCTTACCAACTATTCAGTATTGTATTTATCCCAATGGCTGCAGTTGATGACAAAGCCTTTTATTAAAAAAAGCATTTCCTATTAGCATTGCATCAGCTGTAGTTATTCCTGAGTGCAACAGAGTTCCACGCAGAGCTGAAACTGCTGTTATAGCCTCAGCACAAGAAGAATAAAATCCCACTAACTTCAATGAGGGTCACAGGTGCACCGGCAGTAATTGAGTTAGGTCAGCATTGTATACGTGATCCTCAACAAATCATTGCATACACTGTTTGATCTGCCAAGGGAGGGCACCATGCATCAGTGGATAGCCAAAACTTTTACTCAGCCAGGGAGTGGAGGAAACAATGGACTGAAAGGTCCCCCAATTGCTTGTTCATTAAAGGCCATGGCAAATGCACCAGAACCGCCAGACCAAAAACATTCCATTTAGTTTCAATTTCTAATCTTCCTTGTTATTTAGAGTCATACAGCATGGAAACTTGCCCATGCCCATCTACCCTATTCCTATCTGCCCACATTTGGCCCACATCCCTCTAAACCTTTCCTATCCATGTACCTCTCCAAATGCCTTATAAATGTTGTTATAGTACCTGCCTCAACTACCCCTCTGCCGCTTGTTCCATACACCCACGAACCTCTGTATCACTAACCGCTCACATCTGGCAGTGCTCTCTGTCTGAACCAGGGGGCCATGGAGTGTTTTTGAAAGTGGGGAAGCTGAGCGATCACCGAGCACTGGCCTTGGGGGTACCCAGCGAGGAAGTGGAGCAACTGAGTGGGGGGGAGGGTGTGGGAGGGGGTTGTCCCCCACAGTAGGGACTTGTCCCCCCTCCCACGGTAGGGAACTTTTGAAATTTGATGTATTAAAATCATGTTTTAGTGCATTGTAGAAGTGTGATTTCAATGTTTTTTGTTTGAAGTATTTTTAAAAGGGAACTTTTTAAGGGGTAACATTTTTGGGTGTATGGAACAATCTGCCAGAGGAGGTAGTTGAGGCAGGGATTATCCCAACATTTAAGAAACAGTTAGATTGATACATGGATAGGATAGGTTTGGAGGTATGGACCAAAAGCAGGTAGCGTAGCTGTGACACGTTGGCGGGTGTGGGCAAGTTGCGCCGAAGGGCCTGTTTTTACACTGTATGATATTACACTATGACTACATTATACTTACACCATGCATGAATGCTTCAAAATCAAGTGGTCGAGTTTTATTGCCATATACTCAAGCTTAGAAACATAGAAAATAGGTGCAGGAATAGGCCGTTCGGCCCTTCGAAGCAGCATTGCCATTCAATACGATCATGGCTGTTCGTGTAAAATCAGTACCTCTTTCCTGTTTTTTCCCCATATCCCGTGATTTCGCTAGCCCCAAGAGCTAAATGCAACTCTCTTGAAAACATCCAGTGTATTGGCCTCCACTGCCTTCTGTGGCAGAGAATTCCACAGATGCACAACTCTCTGCGCGAAGAAAGTTTGTCCTTATCTCAGTCCTAAGTAGCCTACCCTTTATTCTTAAACTGTGACCCTTGGTTCTGAACATCCCCAACATCAGGAACATTTTTCCTGCAGTTACAGTAAGTGAAAATCTAGCAGGCAAGCAGGATGCTTTCTCCAACCACCCCCATTTGAAGGCCACTATCTTCCACCATTTCTACTCAGTGCTTGGTACTTACTTCCAGCAGCCACTGGTTGTCCTCCAGGATGCACTGAAGCCTGATCCATGCCGGTCACCTGGGCGAATTCGGTACAGAGGCTCTCACGGCAGCTGCGCTACACTTCCGATGCCACCGACGGCCCGGGACTCTTGCACTGAGGCTGCTCCATGGCTGGAGCTGCAGCGAGTGACTCACCAGCCCGGCAAACACTCGCCAGCCCCGGCTCCCGGCCGCATCTGTCCCCGCCACTGCTTCTGCTTGCATCCTTCCCTCAGCCCTGGCTCTCCAGCACCCATGGCATATGCAGTTGATATGAGTTTTGAAATTTTCGTTGATCACAGAATTTCTCACGACAGAGCGTGAGAAATCTGTGATCAGCTTGAGCGTGAGAATTTGTCGAAATGCGTGATTCTCAGGCTCAATGGGTGAGAGTTGGCAGCCCTACTATTAAATCTTTCCCCTCTCACCCGCCACATTTGACTGTGGCTTGGATGTCATCATGACTGGGCAACAATATGTACCAACAGATTAGGAAGAAGGGAATGGAGGGGGGGGGGGGGGGGGGGGGGGGTGGATATCATGTTTTTTACCCTTGACTCCAGTTACTCCCATAATGTTGAATGAGGATTGGACTATGATGCAAAGCTTTTGCAAATGCTAGCAGGCAGGATTAGACCAATGTTGCCCCCACCCCCTCCCATCTATCCATAGTATTGGCAGCACTGCATATGGTGCAAGAAAACCTCCTGTGGTTTAAGTTGTGAATGCTTAAACATGACTGGATAACTTTGTCCAGTCCTTAGGTTTATGTTACCATTTTAAAGCTGTCTGTTTTTTTTTGTCCTGAATCTTTAGTGATAACCCCGTTCCACATCATAAACCTAAACATAAACACTTGCACAATTCTGGGGTTGCCAGAAAGCAGACAGAAATTGCATCAGAAAACTACAGAAATATAGAATTATTTCTGACCAAGAAAAGTCAGCTAAGTTAAGAACAGAATTTAAACATATGCTAACATTGTAGATATAATATACTGCCTTGGATGTTAGGAATACAAAAGTATTAAATATCAGAAGAATTATTATTTTATTTAAAAAATCATTTATTGATTCAGCCATCATATATTGGCCCATTCTTAGGAAAGTGAACCACAATGTCACACGCATGACCAGACGTCATCACAAAGCGATACATTAAAAAAAAAATATTTAAGGAGATTAATCTTATCCATTGCTATTTTCCTACCTACAGAACTATAATGCATATCTGCTATAGATATGAACATTCTATCTTTTTAAAATTCAGTTTGTAAAATACTTCCGTGTGATGTCACACACGTGACCTGTCGTATTTTATGTTGGACCCTAAACAAACATTGTCAGCATCACATATAAAAAATGTACTTGATAAACTGAAAAAAAAAAGTACAAAACAATATACCTGTAATGCTTTCAGAATTAGAAGATATGTATTCCACAAATTTTCATCTTTTTGGTCAAACTAAGAATGGGCCTATTAATTAGTAAGCAGCTTTGCTATTTGTACAGAATTACTTTACATCTGTGTCTGAAGAATCAATAATAAAATGAGGGAAAGCTAATTTATCAGATGCATTCAATTCAGGAGCCAAAATTGTAATTGTAATTTATTTTCACATTGATTATGCTAGTTGCAGAGGAGGATGAATAAGATGTGGTGGCATAGTGGGGCGGAACAGTGGCACATCGATGGAGTTGCTGCCTTAAGGGCCTGTCCCACGAGCATGCGACTGCATGCGGCAAGCGCGACCTAACGTGGTTGCTTGAGCCGTACGGCCTCGCGGGGCAGGTCCCACTTCGATTGCCGGAGCCGTATGGAGTTGTGCGGAGCTGGTCCCGACATAGCGCGGGGCTCCGAAAAACTGACACTGTTCAAAAATTCCGCGCGGCAACGGCCTGCCGGCCCGCAGCCGCCTCGACACCGTACGCACCGCCTCGACGGGCATACGCAGCTTCTTGACGGCGGACGCAGCGTCTTGACGCTGTACCTCACGTGCGAACTTCCCGCGGACTTCGCTCGAACTTCACGTCACTCACTCAACCTCCGCGCGGCCCCCCCTTCCGGTTTGGTCGTGCTTGCCGCATGCAGGTCGCATGCTTGTGGTACAGGCCCTTTACAGTGCTAGAGACCCTGGTTCAGTACTGACTATGGAGGCTGCCTGTATGGAGTTCGTACATCCTCCATGTGACCCCGTGGGCTTTCTCTGGGTGCTATGGTTTCCTCCAACATTTCAAAGATGCACAGATTTGTGGGCTTCTGTAAATTGCCCCCAGTATGTAGGATAGAAGTAGCGTACAGGTGATCGCTGGTCGGCGAGAACTCATCGTTTCCACGCTGTATCTCAATGCTAAACTAAAACTAAACTAAAGATGGTTTGCTGACTCAGCAGGATCAGATACCATCAAAAGCAGCAGCTTCTGCAGCTGCCTTCGGAAGACGTGTCTTTGCCGGCAACAATAAACATTCCTGTCAAAGTCGCGAGCAGCCATATATTCTGAGAGCCATGTTTCTCAGCAGACTGCGCACCCTCTCCAATCACGTGCTGGTACTGCATCTAGATTATAAAAGCCAGTAGCAAAGGAAATTCCCAACATTTTTTTGACCTGTTGGTTGATGTGAGAAATAGCAGCCCCATAGCCTCCGTGTGTTCAGTGAATTCCTGGCCTCAGCAAATTAGAGGATATACGGTTAAAGTGCACATTGTCAAATTTTATTAAAGAGTACGTTTATACATTTTATGGGCCTGTCCCACTTAGGCAATGTTTTGGGCGACTGCCACAAAGTTTTCAATATTTTGAAAATTATTCAGCGGCAGTGGCAACAATTTTTGCTGTCGTAGATTGTTGTAGGTGTTGTCATAGGTGCTGTCGTTGGTTGTCGCCAGGTGCCGTAGGTATATTCCATTACAACTAGTCCCTGGCAGTCGTCTAAAGAGTTGCCTAAGTGGGACACGCTCAATAGTTTCATCATGTAGAAATTACAGCTGTGTTTATACATAGTCCCCCCATTTCAGGCACCATAATGTTTGGGACACATGGCTTCACAGGTGTTTGCAATTGCTCAGGTGCGTTTAATTGCCTCCTTCATGCAGGTATAAGAGAGCTCTCAGCACCTAGTCTTTCCTCCAGTCTTTCCATCACCTTTGTAAAATTTATTGCTGTTTATCAACATGAGAAGCAAAGTTGTGCCAATGAAAGTCAAAGAAGCCATTATGAGGCTGAGAAACAAGAATAAAACTGTTAGAGACATCAGCCAAAACTTAGGCTTAGCAAAGTCAACTGTTTGGAACATCATTAAGAAGAAAGAGAGCACCGGTGAGCTTACTAATCGCAAAGGGACTGGCAGGCCAAGGAAGATCTCCACATCTGATGACAGAAGAATTCTCTCTATAATAAAGAAAAAAGCCCCAAACATCCGTCCAACAGATCAGAAACACTCTTCAGGATTCAGGTGTGGATTTGTCAATGACCACTGTCCGCAGAAGACTTCATGAACAGAAATACAGAGGCTACACTGCAAGATGCAAACCACCGGATAGCCGCAAAAGTAGGATGGCCAGGTTACAGTTTGCCAAGAAGTACTTAAAAGAGCAACCGCAGTTCTGGTAAAAGGTCTTGTGGACAGATGAGACAAACATTAACTTATATCAGAGTGATGGCAAGAGCAAAGTATGGAGGAGAGAAGGAACTGCCCAAGATCCAAAGCATACCACCTCATCTGTGAACCATGGTGGTGCGGGTGTTATGGCCTGGGCATGTATGTCTGCTGAAAGTACTGGCTCACTTATCTTCATTGATGATACAACTGCTGATGGTGTTAGCAAAATGAATTCTGAAGTGTATAGACACATCCTATCTGCTCAAGTTTAAACAAATGCCTCAAAACGCATTGACTTGCAGTTCATTCTTCAGAAAGACAATGACCCCAAACATACTGCTAAAGCACCAAATGAGTTTTTCAAAACTAAAAAATGGTCAATTCTTGAGTGGCCAAGTCAATCACCCGATCTGAACCCAATTATGCATGCCTTTTATATGCTGAAGAGAAAACTGAAGGGGACTAGCCCCAAAAACAAGCATAAGCTAAAGATGGCTGCAATACAGGCCTGGCAGAGCATCACCAGAGATGACACCCAGCAACTGGTGATGTCCATGAATTGCAGACTTCAAGCAGTCATTGCATGCAAAGGATATGCAACAAAATACTAAAACATGACTTTTCATTTACATGACATTGCTGTGTCCCAAACATTATGGTGCCCTGAAATGGGGGAAATTATGTATAAACACAGCTGTAATTTCTACATGGTGAAACCAAAATGTATAAAAATGGCCTTTATTAAAATCTGACAATATGCACTTTAACCACATGTGATTTTTTTTTTCTACTACAAATCTCAAATTGTGGAGTACAGAAGCAAATAAATAAATGATGGGTCATTGTCCCAAACATTATGGAGGGCACTGTACTTACAGGAGTTGAGCAGAAACTGCTACTTACGCCAATTCTGCAGAAGAGCAGGGGGCCCTACAGCTCTTAAAAGCCAGTTGTTTGAGGTGATTCTGAATGCAGTTGCTTGCCTGGGACAATCCCATAAAATACCTTGGCAGGTCAAAGTATCATTTACATTTCACTTGAAGACTCTCAACCTGGCTCAGCCAAGGTCTTCCATGAATGTATAGAAGAAGCACATGTCAAATACAAGCAGGACAGAGAACTGATCCCTTTGCCCTTCCATACCCCAGCATCCAAAAGAACAGAGGGAAATAAGCTCAAGAAAACCTGACCCATGAAGTTGCCTTTCATGTAACGTCAGCCAAATATGAAGATTCATTTCACGTTTGGCAAGCAAAAGGTCCCCATTTGTTAAGTAATTAATGATGTAGAAATCAGGCTTTATCTGTGTCCACACATTTGAGGTTTCAGGTCGACTGAAAATTCATGGAATCATACCATCATGTATTGCAGAAATGGGCTCCTTGGCCCACCAATTTCATGCTGACCTATCTGTCTATCTACATGAATCCCATGTGCCTACATTAGGATCATATCCGTGTCTGTCTAAATGCCTCTTAACCATAACAATTGTATCTGTTCAACCAGATCCTCTGGAAGAGAGTTCCAGATATCTACCTCTCTATATATAAATATCCTTACCCCTCATATCCCCTTTAAAATCCTTTCCCCAATCAATTTCCTTTTGTTTATCAGATTCTTAACAAATGGGTAAAAGGTGTTGACTATCTACCTAATGGCGTCTCTCTTGATTGTACACATGTTTTTGTCAGGTCATTCCTCAGTCTCCTTTACTCATAGGGAAAAAAGGGAAACCAAGCTCAACCTATCCAATCTCTCCCCATAACTAAAGGTTTCCCATCCAGTTAAGATCCTAGTAAGCAAAGAGTGACACACAGTGCTGGAGTAACTCAGCGGGTCAGGCAGTATCTCTAGAGAACGTGGATAGGTGACATTTTGGGTTCACTACTTCGTGTCAACATCCTGGTGACTTTCCTCTGCACATCCTAGATGTGGAACTGAATTCAGACAGAAATGGATGTTACAATTATAGAAATAACAAATATAAAACCGTGGAAAAGCAAGAGTAGGTCATTCAGCCCTCGAGTCTGATCCACTACTTAATAAGATTCTTAGCTGGTCTGAATGTAGTCATAAATCTGCATTCCTGGCTAATTGCAGTAACTTTTCACATTACTTTTATTAAGAATATTTACCTCTACCTAAAAATGTTCAAAAACATTGCTTCACCATTCTTCTGAGAGAGTACCAAAGATTTTTGGGCAACCTGAGAGGAAAAAAGTTCATTTAATCTCGGTCTAAAACTGCTTATTTTTAAACAATTATCTATTTTTAAATTCATCTTTGAGAAGAAACATTTTTGCCACATCCACCCTGTCAAGCTCAATCAGGATATGCTGGTGAACTTCTACCGCTGCACCATCGAGAGCATCCTTACCAACTGTATCACAGTATGGTATGGCAACTGCTCTGTCTCCGACCGGAAAGCACTGCAGAGGGTGATGAAAATTGCCCAACGCATCACCGGTTCCTCGCTCCCCTCCATTGAGTCTGTCCAAAGCAAGCGTTGTCTGCGGAGGGCACTCAGCATCGCCAAGGACTGCTCTCACCCCAACCATGGACTGTTTACCCTCCTACCATCCGGGAGGCGCTACAGGTTTCTCCGTTGCCGAACCAGCAGGTCCAGGAACAGCTTCTTCCCTGCGGCTGTCACACTACTCAACAATGTACCTCAGTGACTGCCAATCACCCTTCCCCCCGGACACTCCTCCCACAGGAAAATACACTATGTCTGTATGCATGTAAATAGATTTATTTATTGAAATCATATTCTATGTCGCTCGTCCAGGGAGATGCTAGTTGCATTTCGTTGTCTCTGTATTGTACGCTGACAATGACAATTAAAGTTGAATCTGAATCTGAATTCAATCAACAATCACCTCTCATTCTTCAGTCACAAAGCCTGGCCAGTTCAGTCATTCCCCTGAGCCAATGCCTCCATTCCAGGTGTTAGACTCGTACCAATTCATTAATATCTTTCCTTAAATGAGGAGATCAACATAGTGCACGGTTCTTTAAATATAGTCTCAGCAATGTCAAATGAAACTGAAGCATAACCTACATTTGTATTCAACTCCCATTGCAATAAACAACAACATTGCTAGCTTTCCCAATTACTAGCTATAAGGATCTTTCCTCAATTAACAAGAGGGTTAAATTTCTGAGGAAACATTGATTATGTACCGTATCTCCCACTCACAGCGAACCCTTAACTTCTGTCATGGATGGCAAGTAAAGTCTGAGACTAGACCATCTCCTCCCAGTGAGGATGTAGTAAATCAAATGCAAACTAAGCTTGTTGTGACAAGCTAAGACACACAACATAAAGGCTCTTGCTGACAGATGGCAGACACAGGTGCTCGAGTGGTTTCTTTCTACTTTAAAGTAATTGTACAGTAAAACTCTGACAATCTACCTGTTTTTTCAGAAAACCTGGTGTTTCAGCATTTGGCCGATCTTGGTGTTTCCAATTCTCCACTGAAGTCTTCATTTTTCATCCTGACAACTTACTTAGACACCTATCACTGTATAATTTGGCAAACGTACTTGTAACAGAGCCTACTGTGCACTACTCCCAAAGAGGTATTTCTGCGCCAATGTTTACTGCATCCAAATCCCAGTGGCCTTCTGTTGTTCTCTTGTCACATTGTCAGAATGAGTCAAGCTGAAGGCTTGCACCTCCCAAACCCACAACCTTAATCTGCAGAGACAAGGATAACAGCTAAACTCCTGCAAGCTCTCGCCCAAACCACGTGCCTATTTTGACTTGAAATATGTTCCCACTCCTTCATCCCTGCTGTGACTTTATCTTGGAAGTCTTGACCCTACAGCTTCTTAGAACAGAATATCCACAGTAGGTCTGCACAGAAGATCCACAAAAGCAAATTAAAGATAAAGGACAAATGCTGATCTTACCTGCGATGCCCACATTACATTCATGATATAGGGGCAGAATTAGGCCATTCGATTAATCAAGTGTACTCGGCCATTCAATAACTCCCCCTCAACCCCAGTCTCTTGCCTTCTCCACATAACTCCTGACACCCTTAAGGGCCTGTCCCACTTGGGCGACCTAATCTGCGAATTTAGAAGAGTTTGCCCTGGACTCAAACTCGCAGCATGGTCGTCACAAGGTCCTTGGAGGTTGCTGGAACTCTCCTTCATGCTCGAGGGAAGTTCCTGAATACTCGCGGCCTCAGCTAGGTCACGGAACAATTTTCAGCATATTGAAAAATTTTCCGCGAATAAAGAGGGGGAGGGGGAGGGGGAGGTCATTGCAGCTCGCGGTTCGGTCGATGCAGCTTGCAGTTTCAACGCAGCCGGTCGATCCAGCTCGAGGCTTTCCAGGAGAGTGCCCTCGAGCTTGAAGGTCGAAGACACTCTTCTGGACTCGCGGATTAGGACGCCTAAGTGGGACAGGCCCTTTAATAATCAAGTATCTGTCAATCCCCGCCTTCAAATATATCGATTGACTTGGCCTCCACAGCAGTCTGTAGCAATGAATTCCACAGATTCACCACCTTCTGATTAAAGAAATTCCTCTTCACCCCTTTTCAAAAGATACGTCCTTTTATTTTGAGGCTATGGATTCACATGTACCGAGGTAGAGTGGAAAGCTTTTGTTGCACGCTAACCAGTCAGTGGAAAGACCACACATGATCTCTGTGTCGGAGATGCTTATCTAGCATGCTTACGTATAGTGAGTGATACTTGTACTGAACTCTATACAAAAATGAATTTCATTGTACATGAAGTACTTACCACCAGCGGCAGTCTGTTTTTTCATCTTTTTTTATTTTTAGTGTTTGTCAAAAGTTTGTTTTAATGTTCTCTTATGTGGGGGGAGGAGGGAGGAGGGAGGGGATTGGGGGAATCCTTGTTTGTTACCTTGCCGAAGATGTGATTAATTTTCTGATCACATTCTCCGGGCGTTCTGCGGCCATCCATCAATGGGGTTGGAGGCCTCCTCGGACTGTTGTGAGCCCCACCGAACTTAACATTGGAGCTGATCCCTTGCCTGGTCTACGGACTTACCATCAAGAGCTCACAGTCTTGGGAGAGGTCGAGTTGGGAAGCTCCAATGACGCAGAAGGTTCGACCAGCCCCGACGCTAGGTTTGATCGCCAGGCACGGGGGAATTGACACCCCCCTCTGATGCGGGAGCTGATCGCCTCGATGTGGAGGGCCCGAACGCCGCCAGCTATGGGAGTCAAGATCATCCCGTCAACGGAGGGCTCGAGGCCCTCGACCGAGGTAGAACTAAGGGAAGGGACTTGAACTTTATTTCACCTTCCATCACAGTGAGGAACGTGTAGGAGTCACTGTGGTGGATGTTCATGTTAAAATGTGTTTTGGGTGTTCTGTTGCTTTTTATGTGTATGACTGACTTGGTAAATGAAATTCTTCGTATGTTGCAAAATATACTTGGCAAATAAAGTACTATTCTGATCCCGAACGTGACAAATATAGTGCCATACCATACAATCAAGCTATTCACAGTGTACAGATACATGATAAGGCAATAACGTTTAGTACAAGATCAGGCCAGTAAAGTCCGATTAAAGATAGTCCAAGGGTCACCAATGAGGTTGATAATAGGCCACCTCTTTATAGCCTGGGCAGCTGCTTGGAAAAAGTGAAGCAGCTTATTTAGTCATGTGAGCAGTCCCATGAGGTCAACAACATCGTAATGCTATTTTAGAATTAAAATCTCTTCAGTGTTTACTTTATCCAAAGAGCTGGGACAGAGTTGACAAACAGTAAACTGGTAGGTTTATAGTTACTTTTCTGAGAACAAGTGTAAAGCAGACTGACCCTCTCATTTGCATTGGACCTTCAACCCCACCGCATATGCTTTGTGATCAACACGACGTTACAGAGCTACCTGGTCTCTCAATATTGTGGCAGCCTCGGTGAGCAGTGCAGAACCCACCTACTGCTTACAGCATATGCATAGCAACAGTCAGAATGGATGAGGGCTGTGAAATCCAAGGGACCACTCAGCCATAAATCCCACTCTGCTAGTCGAACCCTGCTGGAGAAGGGATGAAGCATGCACATTCACAAGAATAAAACTGGTCATAATGTTAACGTTCGACAACCAGAAGGAATATTGTCTGGAAGAGGCACCAGCAGGCATTTGAAAATAAATCTGGATCTTCAGAACTGGAAATGAGAAAATGCAGATAAATTGCTCAGTTGGAAAATAAATGACCACTGTTTTCTAATTACTGCAATTAGAATTATGTATGCTAAGAAATAAAACAAACTGAAATGTAACAGTACAGAAACTAATTGGGGCTACAATTAGAACAGAGAACAAAGTACACCACAAGAACAGAACACTTCAGCCCACAATGTCCAAGTCGAACATGATAGCAGGACCATCACTTGTCTCCCTGCATGTAACCTATATCTCTTCATTCCCTGCAAATCCATCAGGAGTCATTTAAATGCCACCTGCTTCTATTTAAATTGCATCTGTTTCAACCACCACCCCTGTCAAGCATTCCAGTCACTCACAAATCTCTGTGTAAAAAACTTGTCCCGCACATTTCCTTTAAACTTTTCCTCTAAAACCTTAAAGTAATTCCCTCTAGTATTTCATGTTTCTATCTTGGGATAAAGATTCTGACTGTCTGCCCTATCTGTGCCCTCTCATAATTTTATATACTTCTATCAGCAACCCACAACCCCTGACATTTCAGAGAAAATAATCCAGGATTGCCCAACCTCTCCCTTTAAAATTGTATAATGAATTCCTGACGTTTATAATCAATGCACAGACTTATAAAGGCAAGCATACCATATGTCTTTTTCACCACTCTATCTACTTGTGTTGCCATCTTCAGAGATTAATGGACTTTGACCCCGATATCCTGTACATCAATGTGGTTACAGGTCATGCCATTAATTGTATATTCTCCCCTTGTATTTGACCTCCCGAAATGCAACGCCTCATACTTGGAGCCATTTCTCCACCCATTTCTGTAACTGACCTATATCCCGCTGTATACTTCGATAGCCTTTCTCACAGTCAGTGATCCCAGCAATGTTGGTGTCATCTTCAAACCTACTGACCAACCTGTCTATGATTGTGCAATATTTTGTCCTTTAAAGCACATCAATCTAAATTCCCAAAGAGTGATTGACTTTTAATTACGTCCCTGGGACAGGGAGAAAATGTAAATATCAAAATAATAGAAAAGTTATAAATTTATCATTTTTGCAAAATACTATTCACCAGATTCATGACTATGAAAGTCTGAACTTTCACAAGCACATAAATCAATAGGTTGTAATATTGCCCGTGGTTCTTCATCCATTAACTCCTTTTAAACCTGAAACTCTCTTCCATCATTACATCGATTACAGAAATAGGCTGCATTACACTTGGAGAAGCACAAATCTTGGATTCTTAGAGCAGCTTGTATTGGAGCCTACCAGGGAGAAGGCAATTCTGGATTTAGTGTTATGCAATGAACCGGATTTGATAAAG
This sequence comes from Leucoraja erinaceus, assembly GCF_028641065.1. Lineage (NCBI taxonomy): Eukaryota > Metazoa > Chordata > Chondrichthyes > Rajiformes > Rajidae > Leucoraja > Leucoraja erinaceus. The sequence continues at coordinate 35,730,237 of NC_073377.1, read as the reverse complement.
GAACTTGAGGTTAATGAGCCAGTAGGAGGTAGTGACCATAATATGGTCAGGTTTAATCTACAATTGGAGAGGGAGAAGTGTACGCTACAGTTGAATAAAAGGTTCTATGCGGCCATGAGGGAGGAGCTGGCCAAAGTTGACTGGAAGAATACTTTTGAATAAATTTAAGGGATGACAGTGGAACAACAATGGCAGGTATTTCTAGAAATAATACAGAAGGTGCAGGACCAGTTCATTCCCAGGAGGAAGAAAGATTCCAAGGGGAGTAAGCGGCGTTCGTGGCTGACAAGGGACGTCAGGGACAGTATAAAAATTAAAGAGGATTGGGTAATGTTTAAAGAGCAACAGAAGATAACCAAAAAGACAATACGGGGAGAAAAGATGAGGTACGAAGGTAAGCTAGCCAAGAATATAAAGCAGGATAGTAAAAGCTTCTTTAGGTATGTGAAGAGGAAAAAATTAGTTAAGACCAAAGTTGGACCCTTGAAGACCGAAAAAGGTGTATTAATTATGGGGATCAAGGAACAGGCAGATGAGTTGAACATGTACTTTGGATCCATCTTCACTAAGGAGGACACAAATAATCTTCCTGATAAAGTAGTGGCCAGAGGATCTGGGGTGACGGAGGAACTGAAGAAAATTCACATTAGGCAGGAAATGGTGTTGGGTAGATTGATGGGACTGAAGGCTGATAAATCCCCAGGGCTTGATGGTCTGCATCCCAGGGTACTTAAGGAAGTGGCTCTAGAAACTGTGGATGCATTGGTGATAATTTTCCAATGTTTTATAGATTCAGGATCAGTTCCTGTGGATTGGAGAGTAGCTAATGTTATCCCACTTTTTAAAGAATGGCAGGAGAGAGAAAACAGGGAATTATAGACCAGTTAGCTTGATATTGGTGGTGGGGAAGATGCTGGAGTCAATTATAAAAGATGAAATAGCCGCACATTTGGATAGCAGTAACAGGATCGGTCCGAGTCAGCATGGATTTATGAAGGGGAAATCATGCTTGACTAATCTTCTGGAATTTTTTGAGGATGTAACTCAGAAAATGGACAAGGGAGAGCCAGTGGGTGTAGTGTGCCTGGACTTTCAGAAAGCATTTGATAAGGTCCCACATAGGAGATTAGTGGGCAAAATTAGGGCACATGGTATTGGGTGTAGAGTGGTGACATGGATAGAAAATTGGTTGGCAGACAGGAAACCAAGAGTAGGGATTAACGGGTCCCTTTCAAAATGGCAGGCAGTGACTAGTGGGGTACCGCAAGGCTCGGTGCTGGGACAGCAGCTATTTACAACATACATCAATGATTTGCATGAAGGGATTCAAAGTAACATTAGCAAATTTGCAGATGACACAAAGCTGGATGGCAGTGTGAACTGTGAGGAGGATGCTATGAGAATAGGGGTTGGACAGGCTAGATGCAGGAAGATTGTTCCCGATGTTGGGGAAGTCCAGGACAAGGGGTCACAGCTTAAGGATAAGGGGGAAATCCTTTAAAACCGAGATGAGAAGAACTTTTTTCACACAGAGAGTGGTGAATCTCTCGAACTCTCTGCCACAGAGGGTACGAGGCCGGTTCATTGGCTATATTTAAGAGGGAGTTAGATGTGGCCCTTGTGGCTAAGGGGATCAGGGGGTATGGAGAGAAGGCAGGTACGGGATACTGAGTTGGATGATCAGCCATGATCATATTGAATGGCGGTGCAGGCTCGAAGGGCCGAATGGCCTACTCCTGCACCTAATTCTCTATGTTTCTATGTTTCTAGAATGCAGGGTGACTTGGACAGGTTGGGGAAGTGGGCAGATGCTTGGCAGATGAAGTTTAATGCGGATAAATGTGTGGCTATCCACTTTGGTAGCAAAAACAGGAAGGCAGATTACTATCTAAATGGCGTCAAGTTGGGAAAAGGGGAAGTACAACAGGATCTGGGGGTCCTTGTTCATCACTCTATGAAAGTAAGCATGCAGGTATAGCAGGCAGTGAAGAAAGCGAATGGCATGTTGGTCTTTATAACAAGAGGAGTCGAGTATAGGAGCAAAGAGGTCCTTCTGCGGTTGTACAGAGCCCTAGTGAGCACACCTGGAGTATTGTGTGCAGTTTTGGTCCCCTAATTTGAGGAAGTACATTTGTGCTATTGAGGGAGTGCGGCGTAGGTTTACAAGGTTAATTCCCGGGATGGCGGGACTGTGATATGCTGAGCGATTGGAGTGGCTGGGCTTGTACACTCTGGAGTTTAGAAGGATGAGAGGCAATCTCATTGAAACATATACGATTGTTAAAGGTTTGGACATGCTAGAGGCAGGAAACATGTTCCTGATGTTGGGGGAGTCCAGAACCAGGGGCTCAGTTTAAGAATGAGGGGTAAGCCATTTAGAACAGAGACGAGGAAACACTTTTTCTCACAGAGAGTTGTGAGTCTGTGGAATTGTCTGCCTCAGAGGGTGGTGGAGGCAGGTTCTCTAGTTGCTTTCAAGAGAGAGCTAGATAGGGCTCTTAAAGATATGGGGAGAAGGCAGGAGCGAGGTACTGATTGGGAATGATCCGCCATGATGCAGTTGTACAGAGTCTTGGTGAGACCACACCTGGAGTATTGCGTACAGTTTTGGTCTCCAAATCTGAGGAAGGGCATTATTGCCATAGAGGGAGTGCAGAGAAGGTTCACCAGACTGATTCCTGGGATGTCAGGACTGTCTTATGAAGAAAGACTGGATAGACTTGGTTTTATACTCTCTAGAATTTAGGAGATTGAGAGGGGATCTTATAGAAACTTACAAAATTCTTAAGGGGTTGGACAGGCTAGATGCAGGAAGGTTGTTCCCGATGTTGGGGAAGTCCAGGACAAGGGGTCACAGCTTAAGGATAAGGGGGAAATCCTTTAAAACCAAGATGAGGAGAATTTTTTTCACATAGAGAGTGGTGAATCTCTGGAACTCTCTGCCACAGAGGGTAGTTGAGGCCAGTTCATTGGCTATATTTAAGAAGGAGTTAGATGTGGCCCTTGTGGCTAAGGGGATCAGGGGGTATGGAGAGAAGGCAGGTATGGGATACTGAGTTGGATGATCAGCCATGATCATATTGAATGGCGGTGCAGGCTCGAAGGGCCGAATGGCCTACTCCTGCACCTAATTTCTATGTTTCTATGATCACATTGAATGGCGGTGCTGGCTCGAAGGGCCGAATGGCCTCCTCCTGCACCTATTGTCTATCCTGGAACAAAAGTGCAGAGATATATCAGACTGAGCCACTCATTTGAGGAAGAGTGTACGAGAGGTTACATTACAATGCCGTTGTTGCATCTAGTCAAGACTAATTGAATGTATTCATGTACAGCCTCCGAAAATGGCAGAAGAATTTTCTGTACAGTTCCTGTTTTGTACATTTACTCACTTGAATAAAGTCTATTTTGATTTTTTTTTAAATCTATTCAAGAACACTATTCTGATGAATTATGAAATACTGCACAACATATTAGGCTTACAATCATATTATAAACACATGATATCATAAAGCATCATCCCAACACATACAAGTGTCATCAAAGTGATGAAAACGATACATGGTTTATTTTAAATCTTCCCTTTTCTATTGGGTCAAAGAAAGGACTATTCAGGAATTTACATGCAAACACAATTGGAGAGCACTTAGCTGGTTAAAGGTGACACAAACCAGGGATTGCTTAAAAATGGGAGAACCTGAATTGTGGAAAATTTGATAAAAGGTTAAAATGATTCCTAAAATTAGGTTGTTATTTTATAACTCTCATAAATGATGGATGAATAACAAATCTACAAAAGGAATTTCAAACGTTCAGAACTTCAGAGAAAAATTGTATTTTCCTTTTGAAACTCCAAAGAGCAAATCTTCAAACTACTCAATTTTCCCTTGCAGGACAACTAGTTCATTGTAGAAACAAGCCTGATGAACCCTCTCTGAACTGCCCTCAATAAAAATATATTCCACCTTAAATAAAGAGACCAAAACCATACATCGTACATCAGGTGTTATCCCACTAGAAATGTGTGGTCATCCAGTAAAAAGATTTGGAAGTACAATGAACTGCTGATTAGACCCAATCTTTATGTTAAGTGAACCATACAGGCAGGAAAAATAGCAAAGCTGAACTGGCGGCTAAAACACTGGGAAAGAAATGGAGCTTTCACTTAAAAACTGAGTGAAAACAATAAAGAGCTTAAAATGCACATCAAAAGAGGAACATCTAAATTGTTCTTTGGGTCTCACTTATACAATCATGGTGAATTGTTGATGTCAATGATATTTACAAGCCAAAGCTTTCCCAGAAGCAGTTCCATACCCATATTAATACCAACAGAAACAGTAAAATATCTCTAATTTAGTGTGAATGACAAGAGTTCAGGGCATGTATGTTCCAGTCAGGGTGAAGAGCGAGCAAGGTAGGTGGGAGTAAGGAAGCTTGGATGACGATAATAATTAAGGCTCTGGTCAAGAAAAATGAGGCATGGGACAGATATAGGTAGCTGGGTGTATCCCTGGAGGACAGAAAAGCAGTCATTTCTGTGTGAAGCTGCAGGAGATGGGCAAGAAATGAATATTTCTCCTCTGTTTGTCCTGTGTAGTATGTTATGAAGATTGGGGAACTTGGGACCATTAATGCAGATGTCTTGAGGATAGTCCGTATTATAGCTGAGAAAGTGCTGGATATCCTACAGCATATAGCCAGATATATCTCCCAGGCCTGAACAGATGTATCTGAGGACATTAGGTGTCCTTAGATACATCGCACTCAGACTCATCACACCCTTGTAACGGACTGTTTGAACTACTTCCCTCCAGCAGATGTTACAAGGCCTTCTACGCCCGAACCTCCAGACTCAGAAACAGCTTTATTCCAAGAGCTATAGCGGGTCTGAACCGGCCCTGCTGAGTGCCCCCCATCCCCCCTGGACTGTCTCCCTCGGATGGTCACGCCACACAGCTTATTTATTTATTTTACTTTTCTTTTTCATCGGTTGGAACAGCATACTAAATCTCGTTGCACTGATGTGCAATGACAATAAAATATATTATTATTATTATTAGGTGAAGTTAGAGAAGAAATTGGCTGAAATAAATGAATCATTCTTGATGAGTACGCGTGTCATGGGTTACAGGGAGAAGGGATGAGAATGGGGAAAGATAGGTCAGCCATGATTGAATGGCAGAGTAGACTTGATGAGCCAAATGGCCTAATTCTGCTCCTACAACTGATGAACTTATCATTAGGCACTGGTGAGGTGGCAGAAGACAGAAGGACTGCAAGGAAAAGCCTGGGAACAATAGACCAATTAGTCTAAGATCTATAGGCAAGTTGCTGGAGAGGATTCTGAGGGACGATCAATATATGAAACTGGAGAAGCAGGAGATGATTAGGGAAAGCCAGCATGGTGTAGTACATGGAAAATCTTGTCATACAAACCTGATCGAGTTTTTTGAAGTAACCAAAAGGATTGACGAGGCCAAAGCTGTGGACATTGTCTATAGAAACATAGAAACATAGATATTAGGTGCAGGAGTAGGCCATTCGGCCCTTAGAGCCTGCACCGCCATTCAATATGATCATGGCTGATCATCCAACTCAGTATCCCGTACCTGCCTTCTCTCCATACCCTCTGATCCCCTTGGCCACAAGGGCCACATCTAACTCCCTCTTAAATATAGCCAATGAACTGGTCCCAACTACCCTCTGTGGCAGAGAGTTCCAGAGATTCACCACTCTCTGTGTGAAAAAAGTCTTGGTTTTAAAGGATTTCCCCCTTATCCTTAAGCTGTGACCCCTTGTCCTGGACTTCCCCAACATCGGGAACAATCTTCCTGCATCTAGCCTGTCCACAACCCCTTAAGAATTTTGTAAGTTTCTATAAGATCCCCCCTCAATCTCCTAAATTCTAGAGAGTATAAACCAAGTCTATCCAGTCTTTCTTCATAAGACAGTCCTGACATCCCAGGAATCAGTCTGGTGAACCTTCTCTGTACTCCCTCTATGGCAATAATGTCCTTCCTCAGATTTGGAGACCAAAACTGCACGCAATACTCCAGGTGTGGTCTCACCAAGACCCTGTATAACTGCAGTAGAACCTCCCTGCTCCTATACTCAAATCCTCTTGCTATGAAAGCCAACATACCATTCGCTTTCTTTACTGCCTGCTGCACCTGCATGCCTACCTTCAATGACTGGTGTACCATGACACCCAGGTCTCGCTGCATCTCCCCCTTTCCCAATCGGCCACCATTTAGATAATAGTCTGCTTTCCCGTTTTTGCCACCAAAATGGATAACCTCACATTTATCCACATTATACTGCATCTGCCAAACATTTGCCCACTCACCCAGCCTATCCAAGTCACCTTGCAGTCTCCTAGCATCCTCCTCACACCTAACACTGCCCCCCAGCTTAGTGTCATCCGCAAACTTGGAGATATTGCCTTCAATTCCCTCATCCAGATCATTAATATATATTGTAAATAGCTGGGGTCCCAGTACTGAGCCTTGCGGTACCCCACTAGTCACTGCCTGCCATTGTGAAAAGGACCCGTTTACTCCTACTCTTTGCTTCCTGTTTGCCAGCCAGTTCTCAATCCACATCAATACTGAACCCCCAATGCCGTGTGCTTTAAGTTTGTATACTAATCTCTTATGTGGGACCTTGTCGAAAGCCTTCTGGAAGTCCAGATACACCACATCCACTGGTTCTCCCCTATCCACGCTACTAGTTACATCCTCGAAGAATTCTATAAGATTCGTCAGACATGATTTACCTTTCGTAAATCCATGCTGACTTTGTCCAATGATTTCACCACTTTCCAAATGTGCTGCTATCCCATCTTTAATAACTGACTCTAGCAGTTTCCCCACTACCGATGTTAGACTAACTGGTCTGTAATTCCCCGTTTTCTCTCTCCCTCCCTTCTTAAAAAGTGGGGTTACGTTTGCTACCCGCCAATCCTCAGGAACTACTCCAGAATCTAAAGAGTTTTGAAAGATTATTACTAATGCATCCACTATTTCTGGAGCTACTTCCTTAAGTACTCTGGGATCCCTGGGATCCCTGGGGATTTATCGGCCTTTAATCCATTCAATTTACCCAACACCACTTCCCGGCTAACCTGGATTTCACTCAATTCCTCCAACTCCTTTGACCCGCGGTCCCCTGCTATTTCCGGCAGATTATTTATGGCTTCCTTAGTGAAGACGGAACCAAAGTAGTTATTCAATTGGTCCGCCATATCCTGGTTCCTTATATGATCTTCAGAAAGGAATTTCATATTGTTCCTCATGGTAGGCTGCTCTTAGATCTCATGGGATCCAGGGAGAGCTAGCCGACTTGATAAAGAATGAGCTTCATGGAAGGAAGCAGAGGGTGATGATGGAAGCTTGTTTTTCAGTTTTTTTTCTTTGCTTATGGACTAAAAAATTGTAACTCCCCAAATGTGGTCAAATATCTTCAGCTGAGATGAATGGGCAAGTGTCTTCCATGTTTTACATATAGGAAAGAGAAGGAACTTAGGTACTGCGAAGAGAGCCCAGCTGGAGAAACTGTAAATCTCTGAATCTTTATCTTTAAAGACATTAAAAAAACAATCCATTGATCTTTAAATCACCCCGTGTTCCTGTCAAATGCAACATAAATCTCAAGAATTCAAATGCAATTTCAAGAGCTGAAAATAATGTATGTATGTTGGGTGTCTGCAAGTGTGTAACAAGCATTAATGAGCAAAAGGATTTTGCTACATTGTCTTCCATGTCTTATTGAACTTTGTTGCCTTCCACCATAGTGAAGAATGCTGTGGTGGATGTTTATGTTAAATTCTATTGTGTATTGTGTGTTCTTTTTTCAATTGTATGGCAACATGACAAATTCATTTCACTGTACCTTAGTTGGTGCATGTGACGAATAAATTTGACTTTTGACTTTGACATTGTGAACAGCTGATAATGTTCAATAAAGGATTTAGCGAGCCTTGTGAGCCCGAGATAAAACTCGTTAATTTTTTTTAAGGAGACATTTCATTTTGCAACTGGAATACGCTGCAAAACAATAAAAAAAATAAGGCAGTTGCATCGGTGAGAAAGAAAATTTCATCCTTCGCATTGTCACATGAGATTGTGGATTAATAAAGTCTGGTATATGAATGAGGATCTGAGTGTTATAACATTTCCATATAATAAACTTTCAGGTGAATGCAGTCTTAAAGTTCGACAACTCTCCTATTACAATTTCAGCAGAAGATGAAAGAATAAAAAGGATCACCAAGGGAGACCCAATTATAGTGGAATACTGCCATTTTTCTCAGCTTGTAATCGGAATTGTAACTTCCATCCCCCCTGCTATGAAACAATGGACTGTGGAGAAAGAATGGGACAACATATTCCCAAACCAGAATAGCTCAATCCTGATTCTAGATTAGGACCTGCAATACCAATGGCAGCCCTTTTTACCGAAATAGACGAGAAAATAACAACTTCCACCAAGGGCAGCATGGCGGTGCAATGGGCGACACAGCAATAGAGGTGCCAGAGACCTGGGTTCGATCCTGACTACGGGTGCTGTCTGTACGGAGTTTGAATGCTCTCCCCGTGACAGAATTGGTTTTCCTTGGGTGCTCTGGTTTCCTCCCACACTCCAAAGATGCACAGGTTTGTAGGTTAATTGGCTTTGGTTAAATTGTAAATTGTTCCTACTGTGTAGGATAGTGCTAGTACTAATGTACGGGGATAGCTCTTCAGCACGGACTCAGTGGACCGAAGGGCAGTTTTCGTGTTGTATCTCTAAACCTAAACCTAACATCACTTTCTGGAGGAGGCCAATGAAGGATTAGGCCCAAGGCATGGCATGACTTTAGGAAACAAAAGCTGCAGGTAAGCCTTTTATACTTCTGTTTGGGATTGTAGAGGATTGGGACCAGCAAAGAAGGAACCTAACATCTCAGATGTTCTGTGTTGGATCAGCAGCACAGTTTCCAGGCTCTTGAATTAAATACGAGTGAGTTAAATGCCCCCGTCTGCTCCTAAGGTCTCAAATTTATCACAGACAAGAGAGAACCTTTCCCCAATGACCTTCAATACAACTTGATTGGGGGTCAGGAAAGAAGACTTGCAGTAAAATATTAATTGAGTCCATTTAGCAAATTAGCATGAACGTGCTCAATTACCAGCAATGAGGCTGCACTTCTTCCATCAATTTCTTACTGTAGAGTGAAAACAGCACAGAACATTCTGACCATGGAAAATGGGTAGGTGAATCAACAACCAATTTTGTACAAGCAACAAGAGTGATTTATTTTGCCCAATCTGTAAGGTCATCCACCTCAATTCCACTTTCCCACACAATCCTTGCGTTCACCAATTTCCTTATACAGTCTTGGTGAGGAAGTATATAATAGAACCGCTCGGATAGTGACTTTTATACAAGCTTGGTAATTTGCAAAAGAAAAGCTTAAGGTTTTCAGAAATATGTCTCCTAATGGAATAAAGTACAATGAAACACACACAGGGAAAGATGAATCAAAACATGGAGGCCTGAACCTGAATCTGCATAGCTTAGTTTATTGCTTTGGGGCAATTATAACACTGGAGGAAATTGTATTTGGTATGATTGTGCTGGAGAATGGATAGCTGAATAGGGGCCTCTTCCTAGGCCAGAGGTCATCTGCTCTTTCTCTATGGCACATTCTTAAGGTGTGAGGGTTATGCTGAGTTTGAGACAGAATTCAAGGCTGAGAGATAATAGACCCTGTAGTCAGCCTTGGCTATGTTAAATTATAATGAGGTTGTGATAAGGGATGGATGATTGGAGAGGAAGAGAATTAGATTGATGGATATGTTTATAGGAAGTCGAAGAAGCAGATGTAATTCTGATGTAATGGTTTGAGTTGTAAATCTCCCTTGTATTCTGCCTTGTACATGAGATTGGAAATCCAACTTCCAGGTAGCAGGAAAGGGGCTACAAATTAGAATTGAGTTGTATCCTGGCACCAAACACTTATTAATTAAATTGACAGATTTACGACCCATGTATGCTTAGGTTGGGAGATGTGTGTGTGTTTTGAACTTAGAAACTGTAAATTCAGCAAACTCATATAATTAATGTTTTAAATACATACTAGACCAAGGGCAGACCCGTTGGGTCTGCTCCCCCAACACAGCCGTTCCCTACCCGTAGCTCCCACGGTAGACGTGGTCCTCCAACTCAAGCAGCTCAGGAATGAGCAGTGCGGCTGGTTTTAAATGGCGTCTTTGAGGCGAGATGCGTGTGCCAGCAGCCGTTATGGCCGTGGCCAGCAGGAGGCGACAAAATGAGTGAGTTGGGAGGGGAGGGGGGGGGAGAAGGATTTAATGAAAAATGTGGACATAAACACAACGAAATCTAATGAGGAGTGGATAGTTGGAATGAAAAGTGAAATTTCTACCCAAATGGCTGCTTGTATGGGTGAGAAGCCAGTTTATTTTTGAAATATTGGGGGGGTGGGGGGGAGAAGGATTTGATTAAAAACGTGTACTTAAACACGACGAAATGTAATGAGCGGATACTTTGAAAGAAAAGTGAAATCTCTACCGAAATGGAAAAGATCTCGGCGATTCACGATGGAACGAATCAAAAGGCAGAAAGGCAGCCGGACGGCAGCCGGTCGGATGGCACGGGAGTTTTATATAATAATAGATAGATAGATGTTGTAATAGTATTGTAAAATGTGTAAAATTGTAGTGAAACAATTTATGAAATGTATTGTCTTAGTAGGAATGTAAACATTAGACTTATAGAAATTGTTTAGATTTATAGAAATATCTTTCTTCTTGGTATGGAAAGTGTGTATGACTTGTGTGATCATTATATTACATATGTATCTTATATTTTGAGGAGTGGTCTTTGATAATTGAGCCTACTGGGGTTTTGCTGTGTTGAAATAAAATAATTCTAAAGCAAAGTTATACCACAGGCAAACAAAGGTTGTGAGGCCAGGGAAGGGGGATCATGTGACTGATGTTGTAAATCACCAGAAGGACTCAGATGATTGGTTACTAGCTTGTCATACCCTTTATATCTCAAATGTCTAATACCTATATAAATGACATGAGTTATATCAAAGTTACTCCTCTCTGGACCCGCCCCAGAGCATCAGCTCTGTGTTGGAAGGTTCAGAGACCAGTCTCAGCTGAATAAAGAATCGATTTCAACAGCTACAAGTGTTTGAGTCAAGTTGACTTTAGATTGACAAAATAACTCAGTTTAACATTGGTTTTGTGAATCCTGTTAAATATTCGTAACTTTAATTTTTCTTATGTGAGATATGAACAAAAACAAAGTGTGGGAGAGGGTCATAGAAACAGCTATGATGGGAGAGCGAACAGGCACGGGAAGAGCTGGCCTTAATGACCGACAATAGACAATAGGTGCAGGAGTAGGTCGTTTGGCCCCAAGCCAGCACCCCCATTCAATATGATCATGCCTTACTCATCCACAATCAGTACCCCGTCCGTGCCTTCTTGCCATATCCCCCGACTCCGCTATCTTTAAGAGCTCTATCTAACTCTCTCTTAAAAGCATCCAGAGAACCGGCCACCACCGCCCTCCGAGGCTGAGAATTCCACAGACTCACAACTCTTCGTGTGAAAAAGTATTTCCTCATCTCTGTTCTAAATGGCTTAATCCTTATTCTTTTACTGTGGCCCCTGGTTCTGGACTCGCCCAACATCAGGAACGTTTCCTCCCTCTAGCGTGTCCAAACCCTTAATAATCTTATATGTTTCAAATAAGATCCCCTCTCATCCTTCTAAATTCCACAGTATACAAGCCCAACTGCTCCATTCTATCAACACAGTCCTGTCATCCTGGGAATTAACCTCGTGAACCTACGCTGCGCTCCCTCAATAGCAAGATTGTCCTGCATCCGCTCAGTGCTTCCAGCTCTGCTCCATAGGAGCAGAATTGGGTCATTCGGCCCATCAAGTGTACTCCGCCATTCAATCATAGCTGATCCCTCTCTCCATTGACTTGGTCTCCACAGCTTTCTATGGCATGAATTCCACAGATTCACCACCTTCTGACTAAAGAAATTCCTCCTCATCTCCTTCATAAAGAGAAGGATTTAGCTCCTGAAGAGTTAGGCTTGGCCTAGCTCCCGATTTTTTTCAGCTTGTTTGTAAGTACAGGTGTCCATAAGTTAGGTGTTCATAAACAGAGTGGGCATGTAGACTAAACTCTCTCAATTAAGTAATTTTACTTAACGACTAAATATTCACATCCACTAGTGCAAAGGATCTTAAAGATTCACATCTACTTGATAATGAAATTTCTCCTCACTCCATTTATCGAAAGTCAAAGTCTTAACTCAAGAATAACTGCGGACTCAACCACCAGACTAAACATCCTTTTTGTATTTATCCCATTAAGGGCCTTAAGGGAATTTAATGGGTTTCAATAATTTCTTATTTTCCTAAACTTTAAAAAATTTGGACCAAGTTGACTTATTCTCACCCCTTGGGATAAGATCCATCCGCTCCACCCAGCACACAGATTAATCTAATCAACTTCATCTAATAAACATCAGTCTGAGCCACACCTTTCCATTTCGCCGGTCAAGATATGATCTTATAAAGACCCTATATCATTACACCAGGACTCCTTTACTTTTATATTGCAACCTCGTGGTGATAAAGATGAATATTTTATTTACTATCCTAGCTGGTTGATGCACCTGCATCTTAAATTTCGTGCGTAGCAAAATCCAGACACTTTTGAATAACATTGAACAAAGTCCAAATATTCTTCTTTTCAACGTTTCTACTTTTACATTTCTCTGGTTTATATTCCACCCATCATATTCCAGACCCAGTCGCATAATCTGCACGCGTGGCTTATTGGCATCCTGCCCCTTCTGCTATCAAGAAGCCACGGTTTCCAGTTTAATGGCATCTTTCCTATAGCAGGGTGACCAACACCGAACATAATTTTCCAAGCGTGGCCTCACCATAAGCATGGGGAAAGAATTTAAGTGGGTGATTAGAAGGGCCGAAAGGTACCACAGAATGGCCCTGGCAATTCAGATTAAAGAGATTCCCATGCAATTTTGTTCCTACCAAGGAGGGTGTTAGACTGCTCAAGGATAAAGGAGGGAATTTGTGCTTGGAAAGAATCAAAATGCTGGAGAACATGGATAGGCGATGTTTTGGGTTGGAACCCTGCCTCTCACTGATTGCAGGGGGTGGGGGGGGGGGGGGGGGGGGCGGGGTTGGACTGAACGGGGTCAGTAATAGGTGAACACAGGCGAAGGAGATTTTTTGATAGGCGGATTGTTGGACAAAGACCAGAGATGAAGGGACGGGTGTGAGCCCTTAAAGCATAAAGAGTTGTGAATAGTTAAGCTCGGAGATAGAAAAGTTGCAAATTATTTAGCCGTTGGAAACCGTGCCAGTGGAGTGGGAGGGGGAGGTGAGAAACCAGAGCGAGGTCAGCCAGGTTCAGGGCAAGGGAAGGGGGAGCACAAAAGAAATGGGTGGAGGGGATGATAGGGGTGAAGGAGGAGATTAATTCTCAGCCTCAGAATAAAAAGACGTACCTTTAGTAAAGAGATGAGAAGGAATATCTTGAGTCAGATGGTGGTGCATCCGTGAAATTCATTGCCACAGGTGGCTGTGGAGGCCAAGTCAATGGATATTTTTAAGGCAGAGATTGACAGATTTTTGATTTGTAAAGGTGTCGGAGGTTATGGGGTGAAGGCAGGAGAATGGGGTTGAGAAAGATAGATCAGCCATGATTGAATGGCAGAGTAGACTTGATAGGTCAAATGGCCTTATTCTGCTCCTGGAACTTATGAACGAATTAGTTACCTAAAATTGGAGAATTCAATGTTTATACCATTGAGTTGTAAGCTACCCAAGTGCTGTTCCTCTACTCTGCCTATGGCTTCACTCTGGCAATGGCAGCCCAGATCAAAAAGGCCCATATGGGAATGGGAAGGGGAGTTTAAATGGTTAGCAACCAGAAGATCCAGTAGGCCTTGGTGGACCAAGCATTAGTGATCGGCGAAACGGTCAAGCTTATTTATGTGTCCTGTTAACATATCTTTGTTGATATATTCCAGCATTTTTCTTATAACTGATGTCAGGCTAAGAGGCCCATACTCTCCTGTTAACCTTCTAATTCTCCTCTTATTATTTTTAGAACCAATAAAGCCAAAATAAATAATGCAAAATTGGTAGAGATGTGAAATGGGCTAACAAATCACCATTACCTCATTTGCACTTTCGCACAAAATCCATCCCAGTCAATTTCACTGGCTCACGACAGATTTCAATCCGTGCTGAGGGTATTGCATGCCACAGTTTGTCGTGCGGATGAAATCAGTTGATTGACAAAAGCATGTGGCAATCACAGCTCTGTGAGCATGAAACACTGAATGAGAGAGAACACACGAGAAATATGTAGCCTGGAGGGAACACTGCAAGGTGAACATGACGAGGCACTCAATGGAACAATGAAGAGATGAAGGGAATGACACAACAGTCTGCTTCGGCTTGCATCACTTGTTCAAGTGTAAGTAAACAAACTGATTTTGTTCTGCTTCTCTTCCTTTTAGCAATTAAGAAGTTGTTTAACTTGAAGCATACTTTCTTTGATTATGTTAGGAACTAGGAATTTACGTTTGATTCTTTCAAATACTTTTCAGCAAAAGTCATTTGTAAATTCTCCTTAAATGAGCTGCAATTATTTCAAACATTTTCCTCTAACCATTGGGAAACATGACTGTACAAGTCCTTTTTTATCATTCTGAAGACTTGCACATATTGGAGAAACAAAGAACTGCAGATGCTAGTTAATACACAAAAGGACACAAAGTGCTGGCGTAACTCCGCAGGTCAGGCAGCATCTCTGGAGAACATGGATAGGTGACCTTTCTTCAGACTGATATTGGACTTTTGTGTTCTTTTCAAAATGCCCCAAAATTCTTCACTTTTGTGGTGTGGTCATTCTGTGATATAAGAAAAAGGACAATGCATCTCTCCATTGATGCCAATCATATACTTCTTCATCACAAAGAATCGTATAGGATGGAAACAGATCATTCAGCCCAACTAGTCCATGCGCCAATAAAAATCCTTCCATATTAACCCCATCGACCAGCACTTGGTCCACAATCCTCTATGCCTAAGCAATTTAAATGGTTCATTTTGATACTCCTAAATGCTGTCAGCAACCCAGTTTCAACCATTCTCCCATTCTGTTCATTCCAGGAACTGAAATGTCCCCTCAAATCCTCTCTGAATCTGTTTCCCCATAATCTAAACAAATGTCCTCTAGTTTTATGTACCTCTGATATGTGGGAATGTTTCCTGCAGCCAAAAAACAATGTGGAATGAATGGATTTCAAAGTCCTCTCTGAGACTGCGAATCTATCCTATAAAGCGAGGCACTCTCACTTCGAATCTTCTCCTGCACCTGTAGAAGTTTGAGATTTAGTTTGGTATCCCATGGCAAATGTTAGAATCTCATGGCAAACCTCTACTACTTTGCGGAAATAAACTGCCTCACAGAACAGGACGCTATTAGTCTATCTGATGATTTTCCCCACATGGTGAGCTCCATGCATCTCTGAAAAAATAGGCTGAACGCAGTCTGAAGAAGGGTCCTTACCCAAAACGTCGCCTATGCATGTTGTCCAGAGATGTTAACCCACTGAGTTATCCAGCACTTTGTGTACTTTAAAGTCAAACAGCATGGAAACAGACCCTTTGGCCCAACTTGTCCACGACAACGAAAATGTCCCATCTACACTAGTCCCACCTGCCGGTGTTTGGCCCATGTCCCTCTAAACCTTTCCTATCCATGTACTTGTCCAAATGTCTTGTAAATGGAGTTATAGTACTGACAGCTCGTTTGCTGAACAGTTATTCTGTGCAAGCAGAAAAAAAGCAACAATTGGAATCTGAAGGTTAGCACTGGGATGAAAAGTTCAAACACCTAAACTTCTGATTAGCTAATTATATTGTGGCATTGGGTGTGAAGAAGGACCTCAACATGAAACGTCACCTATTCCTTTTCTCCAGAGATGCTGCCTGACCTGCTGAGTTACTCCAGCTTTGTGTCGATCTTCGGTTTAAACCAACAACTGCAGTTCCTTCCTACACATATGTTGTGGCATTAACAGGCGTAGCAGGAGGCTAGCTGTATACAGCAGCCTTGATACAAATGATATTCAGCTGGAAACAAAGGCGTCAGAAAATATACCTGAAAGTTGTTTGTACAAATTCACCCTTCACAACCTGGAGGATCAGACGCGATACAAGAGACCGTATAGATGCTGAAATCTGGAGCAACAAACAATATGCTGGAAGAACTCAGCCAGTCAAGCAGGTGGGGGGAGGGGGAAGGAATTGTCGGTGTTTCAAATAGTGACCTGGAGTAAGGCTCCAGACCCGAATCGATGCCTATCCATTTCCCTCTTCAGGTTTTGCCTGACCGGCCCGCTGAGTTCTTCCCGCAGATTGCTTAGAGCATTAGGCAATCTGTATAAAATGGAATGCATCAGTCAGGCTGCACAAAAATTAGTCATTCATTTTTCACAAAAGTTAAAGCCTACATGATCTGCATTTCTTGAATGCATAACTTGAATCCAAAGTAAACTGTTTAGGATTATCCAGCAAACAGCTCACCAAGATTATCCATCAAGTAACTGAACCGTAAGAGTCAGCAAAGTCCAAAGATCAATTCAAGATTTAGTTGAGTTAGTTGTTCATTAACCCGTGCATGTGCAGAAATGTCCTTCTCATTTCAGTCCTAAATAGCCTAACCATTCTTCTGAGATAGTGAAGCCTTATTCAATGCTCCTCAACCAAGGGAAATATCTTCTCTGCATTCATCCCATCAAGCCGTTAGGGCCACCACAATTAGGGGGGGGGGGGATACAAATCCCTATTGATTGTGAAGCCACAAGAAGTTGCAGGTGCTGCACTTTATTTTGCTAACTATTGATTATTAAAACCAATGATTACAAACGATGAGAGAGCTGATTGAATATTGTGGCCTCCACTATCCTCAAGGGCAGATAGTTCCAGAGGCTCACTGCTCTCTGAGAGGTTTAGGTTCATCAGATTAGTTAATAACGTATATAAACAAAATTAAGTTTAACTCAAGTACAATAGGTGGAGCAAAAGGGAAGATACAGAGTGCAGAATATAGTTCCCAGCATTGTAGCGATCAGTTCCATCGACAAAGTCCAATGTCCACAATGGAGAAGAGGCGACTCAGACAGCAGCCGAGCTTCCTAAAGTTGATAGCCAGCTCCTTCCACGTCTACATTGAAGAAGAGGTTACAGTCCTGACACCATGTTATTAAGTTCTCCATGAGAGGAAATTCCCATGCATCTCATTTCTAAATGACTGGCTCTTTATTTTGTAACATGTCCCCTTGTTCATGATTCTGCAACTGTTGGAAACATCCCAACATCTGTGCACATCACATTTTATCCATTTGGAAAAGACCACTCTCATTCTTCAAAACTCCACTACGGGCATAAACTGTTCAATGTGGCATCTCCAATACCAAGAACTTTACTAAAACCTCCCTATTGTTGAACTGCAATGCCCTCCCAATGAAAGCCAACATACTATTTGCCTTCTATACTACCTCTTGGGCATGCCTGTTAATTTGGTGTGATTTATGCACCAAAATGCTCAATCTTCATTAGTCCATTTCATTCTTTTGTGATGCCGGGCGAGTAATTGTAGCCACTACTCATGCCGATAGCTTCACACAAGTGAGATGAGGTATGCAATGCACAAAAACAGAGAAAGCAAGATGACAGATCTATAGCCAAATAACTGATTCATTTTCAGCAAACACGAATAGGCACCCGAGGGAAAGTTTCCTTGAACAGTGCTTTGTTTTTCTTTTAATCTTAAAAAAAATGTTTTAGGTCTGTTAATGCTTTCAAATAGCTTTGTTCAAGGAGTACGAAGGAAACTGAAAACATTAGATATTATCAGCTAGGGCAGTCCATGACTCAAATTTAAAATCTGTAGCCTCTTATTTTCATAAAATCATAAGGCATAGGAGCATATTTAAACAATTAAGCCCCATCTAATCTGTTCTCTGCCATTCGATCATGGTTGATCTATTTGTCCCTCTTAATCCATTCTCCTGCTTTCTCCCCATAACCTTTGTTAATGAAGAACCTTCACTTTAAAAAGACCCAACTGGTTCCAAGGTATCAATATTTACCAAACTTCTTTGCTGCCGTGTGCTGGGGCAGCAGGGCAAAGGCCGCGGACACTAATAGGAATAACAAACTCATCAGGAAGGCTGGGTCCATCCTGGGGGCGGAGTTGGATTCATGGGTGGTGGGCTTGGAGGGGAGGATGCCCCTCAAACTGCGGAGCATCCTGGACAATACAGCTCACCCCCTCCATGACACACTGGTCAACCTGAGGAGTACCTTCAGCCACAGAGTGGTTCTACCAAGACACAGGACAGAACGCCACAGGAGATCCTTCTTCCCTGTGGCTATCAAACTGTACAACTCCTCCCCCTTCTGTCATGGGTAGACTGAGACTGACTCACATCCCCACTCCCCAATCTTTGCACATCCCCAATCCTTTCCACTTGTCACTTTAATTTCATGTTTCCTATATTTTGCGTTTTTATGACAGTTGGCAGATCAATTTCCCCCCTGGGATAAATAAAGTTGTATCGTATTGTTATGAGACATTGATTGCAGTGAGTTAAGATCACGGGGAGCTCAACGAACTGCAGTCATTTTGGAGGAAGATGAACGAGATGTCATTGGGGAAGTACGGTAACAATGTGAGAACTGGACAAACTGCAAAACCCCCTGTACACTCTTCCAATGGGGAAGTGAGGGGTGGTGCGGGTGGAATTGAGGTGACACAGAGACCTTTCTGTGTCCGGAGGAAACAGATTTGCAACTGCTGCGCCACACACAGTCTGCAAGTGCATTTTGGGAGATTTGAAGTCCTGCTGGCTCTTTGTAAGGGCCAGTTTTCCCCCAAAGTCAGGGAAACCCCACCAACATCAGCTAAAAACCAAAACCTTGATAAAATGAAGACACACAACCTCTTCAAATGCCTTCAATTAACCATGTTTTCGAGAGAAGACTTATCGCCCAATCCCTGCTCCTGCCACTGAAATGCATTGGGATTTAGTTCAAATTTTTATCTTGCATCTAAATTCCCTTCCAAATAAATCCACCCGCTTTGAAGTTAAAATTACGAGTGGGACATGTGCCAACGTAGCCATTGTCTATCGAAGTAGTGGTTTAAGTCAGCATAATTATGCCCCTGTCCCACTTAGGAAACCTGAACGGAAACCCCTGGAGACTTTGCGCCCCACCCAAGGTTTCCGTGCGGTTCCCGGAGCTTGCAGGTAGTGGAAGCAGGTAGGGAGACTGACAAAAACCTCCGGGAACCGCACACAAACCAAAGTCTCCAGAGGTTTCCGTTCAGGTTTCCTAAGTGGGACAGGGGCATAACTCTCAGCACTCTTGGAGTGGGAAGGAGGTGGGAGCCATGGTTGAAACACGCTACTCTGAATAATACCGTAACCCCTCATCAGACCAGCAATTCCCATCACCAATCACACATGAACATCGTCCATACATTAGTAGCTAACCGATGCTGATCCCAGCGGAGAATCATGTCTTCAGACTCAGAACGGAAAATTGGAAAATATAGAGAATAATAATTTGGCATTTTCTGAGTCTATATTTGTTTAAAATGCTCCAAGCCACAACTGACTGTAGGGTTGAGGAGCAGCGGGGAGTGGCAAACAAATTATTTTTCGGAATCTAAAATGAGCATCAGCGGTCCAGGGCATCTAAGTGATCTGCTGGGAATGAGTTATTCGCATTGTGCAAAGTTGCCAGAACAGAGCCTTGAACTTAAGAAAAACACAATTTCAAAATTGGTTTATCTGAAGAATAATTTATTTAGGTCTAAAGCCTGCAGTTCAGAAAAGAATGCAAAGAATTTCCTGCCATGAAAATATGATTGGACCAAGAACCACTGAATGAAATAGCAGAACACTCGGACAAGTCCAAATGTTTTGTTATGAACAAATATTTACTCGTTTTTAAATTTAACCACAAACTAGAAGAAAGAGTTATAAATGAAAGTTGCTGTCCAGCTCAACATGTGGAACAATACTAGAATGAACGAGAGCATGGAGGCGACACAGTGTGGGTGTAGCAGGGGCTGGTGAGCCAAATGCGAGGCACATGCCAAATACACCATGATTTGGCCCATTAACACTGCGCTTCAGCCCACTGTGCACCCACTCATCCTGTGTAAAAAACCTGCCTTAGCTTCAAACACTCCAGCAAAAACAATCCAAATTTCACATGGCCCTGTCCCCAAACTCCATTACCTCTATATCTCAGTGTTACCTCCTGCACCCATGTAGAACTCATGGACTTCATCAACTTCATCACCAGTCTGAAGAAGAGTCTCGACCCGAAACGTCACCTATTCCTTCTCTCCAGAGATGCTGCCTGCCCCGCTGAGTTACTCCAGCTTTGTGTCTATCCAAGTCTGTCCAGTCTCTCTCAATTCTGTTCAAACCAGGCATCATCCTGGTGAAGGAAGGAACTGCGGATACTGGTTTACACCAAAGATAGACACAAAATGCTGGAGTAACTCAGCGGGACAGGCAGCATCTATGGAAAGAAGGAAGGAAACATCACCTATTCCTTCTCTCCAGAGATGCTGCCTGTCCCACTGAGCTACTCCAGCATTTTGTGTCTAACATCCTGGTGAACTTCTTCTGCACCCTCTCCAAATCCTCTTGCAGCCCAAGATCTTTCTGTACATCAATGCTATTAAGGAATTTGCCACTTACATTACTGAGGCTTGAACAGCAATTTTACTGCAACGAGAAAACAAACTGGAAGCCACAAGAGACAAGAAGTGGAAAGCTCGAGTTTATGCTTTGTGCTCCCATCTACATCATCTAACCACAATACAGTCTGAACAGAGTGATTAACAACATTCTTTCAAGTCCTCAGCAACAGCCATCAAGCTGTGCTACAATTAGAAAAGCGGCAAGGAGTGAGAACCCAAAGTCAGGCACAAATGTACTGTTGTTAAGTGCAAAGTTCAGTGTAAAAGATTCAGCAATGCCACAAATGACACTCATTTCCTCAGGCCAGATTTTCAAAACCACAATAATATTGTCACAGCTATAGGAAGAAGTTGTTAAACCTTGTCGACAATACTGAATAAACACCAATCAGGACATCAGTGAATGGAATTCATCCCTCTTTAATGACATCACTAACTCTGGCACCACAGTTTATATATTATATATCAAACATATATAAAGTATATATATAGTATAATATATATACACACTATATTAAAACCAGTTAAATATCTTACAAACTAAACAGACCAGGCAAGGGTGGGTCCAACTACAAATGTGTGTATTGTGGCCACATGTGGCAGGCAGACCCATAATTGAAGATATTGGATGTAGGGATGATTTACTAAGCCTGACTGAGGCTGGAAGCTGTGGCATAGCCAATGTTTTACATAGTTACAACATGAGATCCGAATTATTTTTACTCAATGAAAGTGCTGGGGTAACTCAGCAGGTCAGGCAGCATCCCTGGAGAACATGGATAGGTGACGTTTTGGGTTGGGACCCTTCTTCAGACTATTTCAAGGGGAAGGGAAAGAAAACTGGGAGAAAGGAGAGGCAGGACAAAATACGAGAGGTAACAGGTTGATGCTAGTTTTCTTCAGTAATGTTGGTACTGGACGAAGCTCCTCTATCCAAACCCAGCCCTTAATGCCGCAGATAGACCCAAAAAGCTGGAGTAACTCAGCGGGTCAGACAGCATCTCTGGAGAAAAGGAATATGTGACGTTTCGGGTCGACACCCATCTTCAGACTCAGAGTCAGGGAAAAAGGAAACAAGAGATATAGATGGTGATATAGAGAGATATAGAGAGATATAGAACAAATGAATGAAAGATATGCAAAAAGTAACGATGATAAAGGAGACTGGCCATTATTAGCTGTGGTCAAACGAAATATGAGTTGCTGTTCCTCCAATTTGCGTTTGACTTCACTGACAATGAAGGAGGCACAGGACAGAAAGGACAATGTGGGAACGTGAAGGAAACTGGGAGATCAGGCAGTGCCCAGGCAGACTGAGCAAAGGCAGCGTGTTCAATTATACATGCAAGAGAGGTCCACAGATGGAACCAGCTACAAAATCCAGGGATACTGCAAGAGAGAGGGGAGATGCTGAAAGAAGGCTCCTGGTGATATAAATTAATCTCATATAAAGACATGAAGGTGGTTTTGCCTGGGTAATGGTCCACAAGAACGTTCCTTTGGAAACTTTGTTATTCAAGTATTATACCTGTTTAATTCATGAAGGGATCAGCAACACTGCATGGGGAAATCAGTTGTTTTCAGAAATTCTGCCATATTTGATGCTCTTAAAGAGGATTTGCAGCACAGAAATTAGATATGGAACAATAGATATGTCCAGTGATGACATTTATATTCCAAATGATCCCACTTCTACTTTCCTTTTCTAACCCATCAAAATATTTATATCTTCTTTATTCCAACTTCCGTTTAAAGATCCCTTTGCCATTGCCTCAATTATATCACTGATGGAAATTCCTCACCATCATCAGTCAATAGTCGCAGGAGTAGGCCATTCGGCCCTTCGAGCCAGCACCGCCATTTAATGTGATCATGGCTGATCATCCCCAATCAGTACTCCGCTCCTGCTTTCTCCCCATATCGCCTGACTCCGCTATTTTTAAGAGCCCCATCTAGCTCTCGTTTGAAAACATCCAGAGTCTTTGAAACAAAGTTTCTCCTGAATCCACATTAGTGGACTTATTTGTTACTCTGTATCTTTTTCATAATGTGGACATGAGAACTGCTAGAGATGCACTCCGTGAAACATCAAACCATTATTTTTAACGCATTGAACATCTCGTGGTGCTACTGAAAGGGTAATGGCCATGATGGTCAGTGATTCAATAGAGACCCACCAGGTAACTGCAGTGTGTGGGTCAGCAAATCCCTGACGTTTACATTTGGGCATTGCAATGCAGAAGCTGCAACTGAGCTTGACACAGGCACAGTCCAGAGACAGAACAAAAGGCACACAGCAATCCCTCCAGCTGTATACCAACATGGTTGTCATGAGTGATCTGACCCCTCTCACTTGAATTGGATTACCAATTTGAATTGAATCAAAAAGGAAAATCCATGTGAGTGAAAATCATTTTCATTAGTATTTGACAAATTTAAAGCTTTTAATTAATTTCAAGCACTTGGGAGGCTTGTAAATAAGTATTATTTTAATGTATTTTAAAGCTTTTAAATGTCTTTGATTTTCTGACATTAAAATATTTATAGACACAAAGGCCTTTGACAGTTGCCAAAAGGACATCAGGTACATCTGGTGCAAAAGTCAATGTTTCTGAATTACTTCCCACCGTTTTTGCACTTACCCATTATGTTATTGCAACTGTGCGTCCTTTTGAAAATCACATGGTGGTCTTGAGCACTACAATGTAGGCAGGAACTTCCACAAGAGCAGAAGATGTTACGTACAGTTTGGAGAGGTGACAATCCCAATCATATATCCTGAAGAATTACACCAGAGGGAAAGCAACTCGCAAGAGCAACTGGGTTTTATAAATGATGGGGCAAAGCAGACACTGAAGTCTTATAGGAATGAATGTAAGTTAGTCTCTCCTGAAGATGAGCTCATTTAGGCCAGTCAGACAATTTAAACCAGGCATCACACAGCTGGACACAAACCGAAGCCACCAGTCTCAGACAACAAGTACTGAGAAAGAACTGGAACTAGCTTCAATGTTTCTGGCCAGAAAGGGAAACTTTGAGCCAGAGCTTTGCTTGTGATTATTCACCAGTAATCTCTGCTGGTTGGGAGACAATCAGGCTTGGCTTTAACAACTCCTGTTGTTAAAATATCTGTCATGGCTTTGTCTAGGTCCACCGTGAAAGGCACGGTGAACAAAGCTGGAAAAGAGGGGGGGGGGGGTTGGCGGGACAAGGTTGAGCAAGTGGTAGGTACATACAGCTGAGGGGGTGGTTTAGATTGGCAGATGAGTTGCTAAAGGCTAGAGATAATAAGGAGACAAGAGCATGCATGATAAGGTGAGAACGGGCGTGAAATGTGAAGCCAGAGGAAGGGAAAGTATTAAATTAAATTCATCGGCTAATGCAGTTATAGTATCTCAAAGGAAAGGCAAGAAAATTGAAGCATTGTGCTCGGACAGGGATCAAATGGAATTCTGCCGTTTCTGTCAGTTGAGACATTGGGATTTTATCTTAAACGTGGAGTCAGCCACGATGACCGATGACAGGTAGGAGCTGTAATCAGCAAGTCATCCTGGATCCCAGGGGACTATTCAAATAGAAAATTGTAAAACGGATTGAGAAACATAACACTTCTACCTATTTTGTACTAAATAATGAACATTTGCTGAAAATACAGAACACAATCCTACAAAGATTGAAAGAAAGATGAAAATTTCAAGAAAAACAAATTACAAATGGGAAAGTGACAAGAATAGAAAATACAAAATGGGAGGGCACTATGAAAACAATATTATAACTTTAAAAAGCAGCAAACCATTGGCAGTCATGGTGGCGCAGTGGTAGAGTTACTGCCGTACAGCAAAATGCAGTGCTGAATACCCGGGTTCGATCCAGACTACAGACGCTGTCTGTACGGAGTTTGTACATTTCTCCCCGTGACCTGCGTAGGTTTTCTCCAAGATCTTCAGTTTCCTCCCACATTCCAAAGACGTACAGGTTTGTAGGTTAATTGGCACGATTAATTGGCTTGATAAATGTAAAAATTGTCCAGTATAAAATTGTCTAACTTCCAGTATAGTCCCTGGTGGACTCTTCGGAAGGTACAAGGTAAAAGGTACAAGGAACAACTCAAACAATGGAGCACTAATAAGTGAACCCTTTAACAGCATACTAAAGCCAAAACTGTCCTCGTGGCCATGTGTGTTATTAACAACTATCATTTTTCATTTGTGATTGTCATTTTGAAGCATTATTTCACTTCAAAAGTATTTCATCAACTGTGAAGTGCTTTGGCACATTGCAAAATATGCACTCAATTGCAAATTTTTGGATAAAAGAAATCCAATGCAATTTAAAAAATGGGCGAATCCAGATTACATAAAACATTAGTTTCACAGAAGATAATTTTATTCTCAAAGCATAACTAAATATCCACACCATCTCCCATATTAAAATGTGTAAGCTTTTCCACCTGAAACTATTTTTCTCATCTATTTGTGTAGTCAGCATAAACCAAAACAGTGCACATCCTGTTGCAATGCTAGATTTTTATTTTTCAGTTGCTAATTTACACTGAATTAAGTGTTCTCCACGCACAAACTTCCCCCGTCATAAGACACAATGTGCCTCAAACAGAATGGTATTGTTTGCCCTCCCTGAAACCAATAGAGTCTCCTTGAATGGGTATAATTTACATTTATTCTCAGCCTGTGTGAATTTGGCATCAAAGATGGAGGGAGACATTTTTCACTTCTATCAACGTTGAATTACTTCCAGTTGCAGCCTGCAGACTGATTAAATACAGCTGTAAATTTGGAATCAATTTGAATATACATCTGTGCAATAACTGAGAACTTAGATTATAATTTCCTGGAGTTACAACTCGCACAGAATTGAAAAGGGAACACAGACATTCTACAGAAGGGACTGCTTCATCACATATCATAATCGTAGGTTATCATGGACTGTTCCACAAATATCCCTGAAACATTTCAATATAGGGAAACAAGAAAACAAGGCCAACTACTTCCAGTGCTAATTTACCTTGAAAATGAAAATTATATCTAGATCCTATACCCAACCTTTAAGAAACATTTAGACAACATTTGAGAAACATTTAGACAGGTACATGGATAGGACAGGTTGAGAGGGATATGGGACAAATGCAGGCAGGTGGGACTAATGTAACTATGACATGTTGGCTGATGTGGGCCAGTTGAGCCAAAGAGCCTGTTTCCATACTGTAATAGCCCTGTCCCACGGTACGAGTTCATTCCAAGAGCTCTCCCGAGTTTGCCCTGATTTGAACTCAGAGATTTATAGTAATGGCCACTCGTCGGTACTCGGGGCTCTCGTGGACATTTTATAACATGGTGAAAAATCTTCACGAGTCTTCCCGTGCTGACCTGCCATTAGCGAGTCTTCCCGAGTACCAGCCGTTAGCGTTACGAGCCGCTAAGTGGCATCCCCGAGCTCCAACGCACCCGCTACGTTCATTCTCCGTGCTTACCACGAGTTTGATTTTTTTTAAACTCGGGAGAGCTCTTGGAATGAACTCGTACTGTGGGACAGGAGTTTAAGACTATGTTTTTTTGGTAACTGGACAGTGAAAGTTCACCAGATACAGTCAAATTACAAAATCCTCCTATTCTCAAAATTTCACAAGGATTTAGAAAGTATGTTCTTATATATGTTTTAATATATCCCATTAAAAAAAACTATTAGTAATTCATTATCAATGGACAATAATGTTTACCCAATATTTTCCAGTGATAAATTTCAACTATTGTTTTATTGAGAAGTCTGTAGCAAATACTTCAGTCACATGGTGGTGTTAATTTTAACAAACACAATTGAAATGCAATTTGGAGGAGAAGATATGTGATAGTCGCCACTTTGGTTTGTGTCACTCAGGAAATTTGACTGGGCATGAACCAAACTTGTCCATCAAGTACTTGGTAAATAATGCCGTTACCTCTACCATGCTCCATTTGCGATGCTATGGGGAAAGTCAGTCAAAATTGTATCAGCATTGCTAGTACTGTGAGGACTTCCACGTTTCCATTGCACAGTGCCAACTAAAGCAAGTGCCAGGCTTAATTTCTATCATGTGGTCACACCCATTGAGTATAGAAGTTGGGAGGTCATGTTGCAGTTATGCAAGACGATGGCGAGGCCACATTTAGAGTATTGTGTTTCGTTTTAGGAAAGATGTTGTCAAGCTGGAAAGGGTGCAGAGATTTAGTTTAAAGATACATCGTGGAACCAGGCCCTTCGGCCCATCGAGTCCGCTCCGACCAGATATCCCTTTACACTAGCCCTACCCTACGCACGAGGAATAATTCACAATTTTCACAGAAGCCAATTAACCTACAAACCGCTAATTCTTTGAAGCGTGGGAGGAAACCAGAGCACCCAGGGAAAAGCCACACAGTCACAGGGAGAATGTACTAACCCTGTACGGACAGCACTCGTAGTCAGGATTGAATCCGGGTCTCCGGGTCTGTAAGTTCCCACCGCTGCGGCACTGTACCATTTACAAGAATGTTGCCATGACTCGAGGGTTGAGCTATAAGGAAAGGTTGAGCAGGCTAGGACTCTATTCCCTGGAACATAGGAGCATGAGCATAGAAAGCAGACTATTATCTAAATGGTGGCCAACTAGGAAAAGGGGAGATGCAGCGAGACCTGGGTGTCATGGTACACCAGTCATTGAAAGTAGGCATGCAGGTGCAGCAGGCAGTGAAGAAAGCGAATGGTATGTTAGCTTTCATAGCAAAAGGATTTGAGTATAGGAGCAGGGAGGTTCTACTGCAGTTGTACAGGGTCTTGGTGAGACCACACCTGGAGTATTGCATACAGTTTTGGTCTCCAAATCTGAGGAAGGACATTATTGCCATAGAGGGAGTGCAGAGAAGGTTCACCAAACTGATTCCTGGGATGTCAGGACTGTCTTATGAAGAAAGACTGGATAGACTTGGTTTATACTCTCTAGAATTTAGGAGATTGAGAGGGGATCTTATAGAAACTTACAAAATTCTTAAGGGGTTGGACAGGCTAGATGCAGGAAGATTGCTCCCGATGTTGGGGAAGTCCAGGACAAGGGGTCACAGCTTAAGGATAAGGGGGAAATCCTTTAAAACCGAGATGAGAAGAACCTTTTTCACACAGAGAGTGGTGAATCTCTGGAACTCTCTGCCGCAGAGGGTAGTCGAGGCCAGTTCATTGGCTATATTTAAGAGGGAGTTAGATGTGGCCCTTGTGGCTAAGGGGATCAGAGGGTATGGAGAGAAAGCAGGTACGAGATACTGAGTTGGATGATCAGCCATGATCATATTGAATGGCGGTGCAGGCTCGACGGGCCGAATGGCCTACTCCTGCACCTAATTTCTATGTTTCTATGTTTCTATGAGGGTTATACAGGGGAGTACAAAATTGTGAGAGGAATATTTCAGGTAAACGCACAGAGTCTCTTGCCCAGAGCAGTGGAATCGGGAACCATAGGTTTAAGGTGTAGGGTGAAAGATTTAATAGGAACCCGAGAGATTACGTTTTAACCAAAAGGGTGGTGGGTATATGGAACGAGCTGTCGGAGGTGCTTGTCGAGGCAGGTATTTTGCAAATTTTAAGAAATATTTGGGCAGGTAGGAAAGTTTTGAGGGATATGGGCCAAACATAAGGCAGGTGAGATTAGTGTAGATGGGACTTGTTGGTTGATGTGGGCAAGTTGGGCCAAAAGGCCCGTTTCCACACTGTATGCCTCTACGACTTATGGTCGCAACCACCTCTCTCCCCCACCATGAAACTCATTTCCCCCTTCCCCCATATCTGCTCTTCTCTGTAGCTCCCCTCAACTTCAGCCCCAATCCTCTGATCATGACTTCACTCACTCTCCAAACCCCCTCTAATCATTGACTCATCCCAAACTGCTCCACTCCATTTGAAGCACCAACCACCACCCTCACTCTCCTCCACTGACTGCCCACATCTAGCCATGAAGCAAAATGGTCCATTTCCTGCGCTCTGCAGTACCTGATGGAAGTGCAATGCCAGTTTAGCATTGCCACAAGTTCTTAAAAAGTTGTTGGCATGCAACATTCACAAAGCATGCATTTGGCTTACCACATTATCCAACCTTATGAATCAAAGCTGAAACAGAACTTTGAGTAGTTACCATGTGATTACATTTCTAAGTTTGAGCTGTTTCAAAGGGACAATAGTCAACAAGTGCATTCAGAAATATCATATTTTTGTTATTTATGAAGGAAAACTCTTTGGTTTTATTCTGTCACATGATTTTTTAACACCATAAAATAATGTAATAATCAGTTATTCTTCTGTTAAAAACATCGCTAATAGTTTTGCAAAGGGTTAAAGATGGGACAGAAGTATTTAAAATGACAACTGCATTATTTTTGTCTTTTCATATGCTTTGTAAATATATTTATGTCATAGAAACAGAAAATAGGTGCAGGAGTAGGCCATTCGGCCCTTCGAACCAACACTGCCATTCAATGTGGTCATGGCTAATCATCCAAAATCAGTACCCCTTTCATGCTTTCTCCCCATATCCCTTGAATTTGTGTGCATCAGTTGAAGTCATTGGAGAATAACCTTACAAAAGAATAGAAATTGCTGGAAACATTTAACAAATTAGTCACAGGTATAGAAATGACATTTCAGCTTGATGACCTCTCAAAATCTTACAAATTTATACCTAGCTGACACATTATTTGTGCAACATTCATATCTTTCCACAATTAATTCTGCAGAAATCACCTCTGCTAAACGTGTTCAATCACTTAAACTGAATCATTCACCACCTTACTTGACAATGTAAAGAGGTGAGTGACTTGACATGAACACAAATTTGCTTAACAGCTTTCTATTCCAGGGAACAATTTCAAGCAAGTTATTTACAGTGACGACTGATGCATACGTGATGTTTTATTTTCTCAGTAAAGTAAGAGAATTTTTCAATCTTAAATCATTAGAAATATGACCTTATAGAATAAGACCTTAAGAAATAAGATCTTATCATTTAAAAATAAATTGGATAGGTATATGGATGGGAAAGGAATGGAGGGTTATGGTCTGAGTGCATGTAGATGGGACTAGGGGAAAATAGGTGTTTGGTACGGACTTGTAGGGCCAAGATGGCCTGTTTCCGGGCTGAAATTGTTATATTGTTATATGGTTATATGGTTAAGACCAGCTCTGTCCAATATAGATCAGTGGATTCAATGTCAATAATCAGGAAGGATAGACAGAAAGGAAAAGGAGGTAGGGTGGCTTTGCTAGTTAAAGCGGAGATTAATGCAAGAGCAAGGAGAGACATTAGCTTGGATGCCTTTATAAATTCTCCTGTCTCTGATTGTAAGGGACCTACATTTGTTTCCACTAATCTTTTCCGTTTTTGTACTCCCTGCAAGCTTTCTTACATGCTCAGTATGGTAGAACTGCAAAATAGTCAAGGGCAGAAAACATTTGTTGGAGCTGTATACAGACCTCTAAACAGCAATAGGGAGGTTGGGGATAGCATCAAGCGGGAAATTAGAGATACGTGTAGCAAAGGTACAGCAGTTATCATGCATGACTTTAATCTAGGGATGTTTTTTTTTTTAATCAATATGAAGTAGAAACGACTAGAGGCCAGGCCATCCTAGACTGTGTATTGTGTAATGAGGAAGGATTAGCTAGCGATCTTGTTGTGCAGAGCCCCTTGGGCCAAAGATCCTATAGCGGGGCAAGATAGTCCACTCGACGAAAAAGACGTAGTACGGTCATGGGCAGATTCATGGGTAATTTAAGGCCCCATTTCTGTGTCCGGCTTCCGTCTCCGCACCAAAGATCCCATAGGATAATAGTGCGGAGACGGAAGCCGGTTACAGAAACATCCTCGTAAAAATAAAAGTTATTTGGTAAAAATCTTCTCCTCATTGCAGAATTTAAATTTATTAACACAAACTGTTCCCCCGCAACGTTGATTATACTGCGTGTCGGGTCGGGTCCGGTTACAGAAATGGATGAAAAAAAGGCCCACATTCCATTCCGCTGCGTACTACACGTCAGCCCATTGCATTTAGCAGGAGTGGTCTATCTTGCTCCACTATAGGATCTTTGCCTTGGGCAACAGTGACCATAATATGGTGGAATTCTACATTAGGATGGAGAGTGACACGGTTAATTCAGAGACTTGAAGGAGACTTTCAAGCTACGGCGGAAATTGGCTAGGATAGCCAGGCAAATTATACTTAAAGGGTTGACGGTGGAGATGCAATGGCAAATATTTAAAGACCGCATGGATGAACTGCAAAAATTGTTCATCCGTGTCTGGTGAAAAAATAAAACTGGGAAGATGGCCCAACCGTAGCTAACGAGGGAAATCAAGGATAGTGTTAAATCCAAGGAAAAGACATAAATTGGACAGAGGAAGTCTTGTACTTCCGGTGGCGCTGGTACCAGCAGCCTCCACCTACACCCCGGTATCTTTTTGTTTTTTTGTTTATTTTGTTATGTTAAAAGTGTATTTTTTTTGTGTTTTTTGGTGTTTTTATGTGGGGGAAGAGGGCACGGTGCGGGGGATACCGTACTTCAGCCGCTTCCTGGTGAGGACGCGACTATTATTCGAGTCACGTCCTCCCCCCCCCCCCCCCACAGCGGCCTACCTACCTGGATTGGCGCGGCCTTTCCTGCCGGGATCGACCAGAGCTCCAGCAGCGGCGGGACAGCGCTGGAACATCGCGGGGCTGGCGATGCATTACCGGGGGTCGTCGTCTGGAGCCCGGAGTGCTGGACCTGCTGCACCAACATCTTGGAGCTGCGGTTTGCAGAGCTCCCAACGCGGGCGGCGCTGATGGACAGCGCGGGGTCCTGCGACTCTGCCCAGCTCGGCCTGTGGACTCAGGAGCTGCGGACTCCGGCAGGGGGAGACGGCTGATCAGGAGGTCCGGGCCGCTGAGGAGGAAGATGCTCACCGTCGGGGTTCGGCGTCGGCGTTCCACCAGCCCGGCGTGAGGGCCTGAACATCGGGCCACCCGGGGCGGCGACTGCGGGTGCTCGGAAGGCCCCGACCACGGATGGACACGGAGGGGAGGCTGGCTGGACTATGGTGCCTTCCTCACCTGGGTGCCATTTATGTTATGTTGTGTTGTGGACTTTGTGTTTGTGCTTTTTTAAAATTTTTAATTCAATTTCAATTTTATTTTTAATATGTTTTATTATTTATTTATTATTTATTTTTATTATTTTTCTTGTGATTTTTTTTAACGATACTGCCTGTACGGGAAATTCATTTCGTTGTCTCAAAGTGAGGCAATGACAATAAAATTTGAATACAAGAATACAAGAATACAAACCAGAGGACTGGGAGAAATTTAGAACACAGAGAAGGACATGTCAGAAAGTTTGCAGGGAGTACAAAAACTGACTAAAAACTTCTTTACATATGTAAAAATGAAAAGATTAGTGAAAACAAATGTAGGTCCCTTATAAATCAGAGACAGGAGAATTTATAAAGGAAAATATGTCCCACACGGCACATCCCTCCCATGTTTTGAGAGGTGGGAGACAATCCACCCCCCCCCCCCAATGTTTTGTAATCCAGATTTTGAAATTCGGTGAAAAAAAATCTATTAAAATCTCCGCTTTCCACGAGGCAGTGGGGGTGTCACTGTTAAGCCCTTGTTGAATGTATCTATTAACATCGTATTAACATGATGTGTCACCAATTGTGTTTTGACCTTCAAGTATTACTGAAGGTATTCACAGAGAATTTCTTAAAGCTGTCTGATGCGGGTACAATTACCATTTTAACTAATTGGATGTATTGGTGGATGGGAAAGATTTAAACGGGTATCGGATTTAAACGGGTCAGGTCATTAAGGGCGCCGGTCAAATGGGTTTCCTGGCTGGCTTGCAGGTAAGTTCCTCATTCACAGTCACTCACATTATTTAGTATTTTTTCCCATCTCTCTCACTCCCCCCTCCAAGGTTGGTTCTGTTTGCCTTTATTTGTTTCAGTTTTATTTGTTTAAGTGTTATTCATCACATTGTGATCCATTGTAGCTTTTGAAAGATTCAAGCGGGTATCAGACACTGTCTAAGGCGGAACCGGCCCGTTTGCGGGGCTTTTCATCGCCCGGCGCGGCTTAAAATCAAACTGCTGCATTGAGGCGATCGAGGCTCCCGATGTTGAAGCTCTTACCGGCCGATTTTATGCTGCAATGGGCGATTATAGGCCCCGCGAACAGGTCGGTTCAAGCCCCACGATTCAGGGTGGATGAAGCTGCTGTTGCTGGAGTTCTGAGTCGTTCACCAACCAGGTCAACTCCCAATGTTACCATCCACAGGGCCCACGGCCGAAGCCTCGTGTGGGTGTGCATGTGTGCACGGCCACCAAGAAGCCATACCCCCAAAATATGCCCCCCCCCCCCCTCACGTTTTGATAGCAATTTCCGCCCGTGCTTGAGTCGATTATTAAAGATGTTATAGCAGCGCATTTGGAAAGCTGAGACAGGACCGGTCAGAGTCAGCATGGATTTATGAAGGGGAAATCATGCTCGACTAATCTTCTGGAAAATTTTTGAGGATGTAACAAGTAGAATGGATAAGGGAGAGCCAGCGGCTGTGGTGTATCTGAACTTTCAAAAAACCTTTGGCAAGGTCCCACACAAGAGATTAGTGAGCAAAATTAGAGCACATGGTATTGGCATGGATAGAGAACTGGTTGGCAGACAGGAAGCAAAGAGTAGGAATTAACGGGTCCTTTTCAGAAGGGCAGGCAGTGACTAGCGAGGTGCCGCAAGGCTCAGTGCTGTGGCCCCAGTTATTTACAATGTAGACGACAAAATTAAATGTAACATATCTAAGTTTGGGGATGACGCAAAGCTGGGTGGCAATGTGAGCAGCAAGGAAGATGCTGCAGGGTGCCATGGATAGGTTGGGGGGAGTGTGCAGATGCAGTGTAATGAGGATAAATGTGAGGTTATCCACTTTGGTGGCAAGAACAGGAAGGCAGATTATTATCTGAATGGTGTCAGATTAAGAGAAGGAGAGGTGCAACGAGACCTGGGTGTGCTTGCACATCAGTCACTGTAAGTAAACATACAATACAATACAAATTTATTATCATTTGAGCCCCAGTGAGACTCAAACGAAATGTTGTTTCCACAGCCATACAAACAAAGACACTGTCTTACAGACATACACATAATTAAATTCACACAAACATCCATCACAGTGAAGCCACTGTGATGGAAGGCAAGTCTTTTCTCTCCCCTGTTCTCCGTGTCTCTCCCGATGTCCAAGCCCCAGGCGGGCGATGATGAGTCCCACGGCCATTTTAGGCCGCGCAGGGCGATTTACGGCCCCGCTCCCGGTCTGAAAGTCCAAGGTTGGAACCCCCACGGGCGATGGCGAGTCCCACGGCCATGAAGCCGCGCCGGGTGATGTACTGTCCCGGTCCGGGTTGTTCCAACCCCGTGACACCGGCTGGAGAAAATCGCGTTGCGGGAGCTCCGGGAAGCGGTCTCTCTCACCCTCCCAACCCGCGAGCTCCCGATGTCCCAGTCCACCGGACCTGCGGCTGCGTTGCTGGAGCCTCCGAGCCCCAGGAGTCGAGTCGCAGCAGCGAGTCACCGCCGCTCCCCACGCTCCGAGGCCGGCCAGCCCCACGATGGTGAGTCCGCAGATCCGCAGCTCCGCAGTCTCCCGAGCCCCCGGGTCGTTCAGGCTGGAGGCCGCTCCACGGTGCTAGGCCCCAACGACAGCCGAGACCCGACAGGGAAAAAGTCGGGTCTCCCGGACAGGGAAGAGATTTAAACAGTTTCCCCCCTCCCCCACCCCGCCCCCCACATTTACACATTTAAAAATACTATTAAAAAAACACCAAACACTACATTTAACTAGACAAAAAATAAAAAAAAGACAGACAGGCTGTAGGGGCCTCTGCAACGGGTGAGTCGTGCCGCCTACCAAACATGCAAGTACAGCAGGCAGTGAAGAAAGCTAATAGCATGTTGGCCTTCATTGCAAGAAGATTTGAGTTTAGAAGCAAGATGGTCCTACTGCAGTTGTAAAGGGCCCTGGTGAGAATGCACCTGGAGTATTGTGTGCAATTTTGGTCTCCTCATTTGAGGAAGGACATTATTGCTATTGTGAGAGTGCAACGTAGGTTCACCAGGTTAATTCCCAGATTGGCCCGACTGACATATTATGAAAGAATGGGTTGACTGGGCTTGTATTCACTGTAATTTTCGAAAGTTGAGAGGGAATCTTACAGAAACATGTAAAATTCTTCAGGGATTTGACAGGCTAGATGCAGGAAAAATGTTCCCGATGTTGGGTGAGTCCAGAACCAGGGGTCTTAGCTTAAAAATAAGGGCTTAGGGTATTTAGGACTGATAATGAGGCCTTTTTTTCTTCAACCAGAGAGTTGTAAATCTGTGGAATTCTCCGCCACAGAAGGCAATGGAGGCCAATTCACTGGATTTCAAAAGAGAGCTAGATTTAGCTCTTAGGGCTATAGGAATCAAGGGATATGGGGAAAAGGCAGGATCGGTGTACTGATTTTAGATGATCAGCCATGATCGTATTGAATCACAGTACTGGCTCGAAGGGCCGAACGGCCTACTCCTGCACCTATTTCTCTGTGTTTTTACGTTCAGTTTAGTGTCACGTGTACCAAAGTTCAGCAAAAAGCTTTTTGTTGAGTGCAACCAGTCAGCAGAAAGACAATTACAATCGACCCAGTTACAGTGTATAGATACATAAAGGAATAATGTTTTGTACAAGGTAAAACCAGCAAGTCCAGTCAAGAATAGACCGAGGGTCATCAAAGAGGTGGATAGTAGTTCAGCACTGCTCGCTAGTTATGGTTGGCTGATTTAGTTGCCTGATAACAGCTGGGAAGAAACTGTCCCCAATCAGGAAACTGTTTGGTAGTTTCCATTCAATGTATATATTTGATTCGGGTCATGGCACTAAAGTTGTGGTTTTTATCTTTCAAAACAATTGTTCCCAGTATTGTTTTCATCTTTGCCTATATTCTTGAAGGAGCTTCATAGTGCTGGTGCACAATTCCTTGGACAATGGGCAACCTTCTTGTCCCTTTGGCCATGTAGACTAGTGCCACAATTGGCCCTGATAGACCACATGATAAGATAGAGTCAAGATCACAGTATTTAACAGTGTGCCTTATGCACTCACCAGCTAATTTTCATTTAAACTTTTAATACAAAAAGAAAATTCCCCACAAATCTGAGAATTCCCCACAAGCCGAAAGATACAGTCATGAAGTTTGTAGGAAGGAACTGCAGATGCTGGTTTAAATCATAAATAGACACAAAATACTGGAGTAACTCAGCGGGACAGGCAGCATTTCTGGAGAGAAGGAATGGATAATGTTTTGGGTCGAGGCCCTTCTTCAGACTGGAATGGGTGACGTTTCGGGTTGATACCCTTCCTCAGACTGTTAAGAATTTCCACTCTTCACATAACTTCCAGTTACATAATCAAATGTCACAAATAGCAATCAAATGTGTAAATCTTCTACAATTTAATTGAGGCTGATAGTAGGTCATCAACTGTTGATCAAGATCTACTAAAGAGGGATACTGGGTAATGTGCTTTTCACCAGAAAATCCCATCTTTGCTGAATTGATTGGAATCATTTTATGCTTTGGGAAACTCAAGGACAAGTTTGCAGCTCTGTTGCTTGCAATTCTCAAGAGAGTGCAGCCGGCATATGGTACAACTAGCACAGCAATTGACAGAGCAGCAACACCAGCAGGACATAAGCTACAAAGCTGCATCTGTGGCTGGGAAAAGATAACATCAGAGAAGGGTCTCAAGATCCACCAGGGCAGGGAAAAGTGCCTGAGAGAGCTTGGTGAGGGGCCTCGCATTGACCATTACTTTCTAAGAGGTAGGCCAAATCAGTCGAGTGAAGCCCAGTGGCAGATGAACCACCACGGTCCACAGGGTATCAGCACCCCAGGCAAAGCTCAACCAAGTACTGTCCCAACGGACACGATTCCATGGGCCCAACCAGCCACAGTCAAAGGTAGAGAGGAAGATGGAAGGAAAAAAGCTGAATGGAGCAGTCACTGGCTGTGGCTGAAGAGAAAAGATGCCATCTGGGCTGCCACGTGTCCATCTAGAGGCTAACCATAAGACACACACCCAGGTCTGATCACCCTGCGGTGGGCCTGCCTCGACTGAGGGTGTCTTGTGATAAAAGGCCGAAACACCCAGTGACGTTGAGGTACACAACTGAAGATGTGTCTGATTGGTAGCAAAATCACCTAGTGGTCATCCCGAAGAATACCAGATGTCAATTGTAGTGAAAACCCTTAGGGATTGTAACATCCAGTCCTACTAATCAAAATTCTTCAGACATTTTTCATCTCTTACAAAAGCCAGCGATTTCCGATCAATGTTAAATGGAATTCCTCAAAGGGCTTTTTGTCGAATGCAGAAATATTCGAGCGGTGTTAAAATTAGACTTCCCAGATACTTTTAATACCTTTGTCTATACTTTTATTACCTTTGTTTATACTTTAATATTCAAAGTAAGAAAAAGAGAAAGATCGAATGAGAATAATTTGCCGGATCCCAGACAAAGTTATAAAAGGGGGCAAGCAAAACCAAATGTTGTTGCTTTTAAAGGGGCTTTCGCTTCAAAACTGAAATAACTGACAATCATAAATTTCTCAAGCATGTGCAGGATAGCCTTTTCCAGCAATATAAATCACAGAATCAATGAGGAATAGATTCAGCTAATTGGCTAACAGAATGAAAATGTTTACATAAATGCATCATTACTGGACAAAGGTCAATGAATGCTTGAAAGGAGCAACTATGATTCTAGACATGGATACTGTTGCTCTCCATGCATCGGAACAGATGCTTAGAAATTATGCACATTGTGTGCTACAGTTAGTTAGTTGTAGCGCCAAATTTGAAGTCATCAAAAATCTGAAAAATGCAGTTTGCTTGCTTTCAGAAGCTGTTAGGAGATTTGTAAAGTTTAAGAGACATTAAGCCCTAACCAGATTTTTCACAGAATACTGCATGTTCAGGAGGAAGGAACAGCAATATTTAAATTATTACAATGAACACAATGGTGGGGAGGAGGGGCAGCGGGAAGATAGTGGTGGGTTGCAGAGGATTGGAGCAGCAAGGCATGAAATCAAGAAAGTCGGTGGAAATCTAGGGGGATGGATGAATCAGGCAGGTGGCGGAATATTGAGGTAGAAGAGGGGGATCGAAGTTCGGAAGCTTTCTAAGCTAAGGAGTAGCCCGATCATCTTTTGGTCCAGTCGATGAATGTGTTCTGTACATCCAGCAAGTCACTGCCCACACTCTCCCCATACAACCACTTCTATTGGCCAAATTACGTTGATTATAAGGATAGAACGTAGAAACAATGAACTACAGATACTGGTTCACAAAAAAAGACACAAAGTGTTGAAATAACAGCAGGTCAGGCAGCATCTCTGGTGAACACGGATAGTCCATCACACAATGCGGTACCACCCCCCATCAACTCCATTTATCCTTCACATTACCTTGTTAAAGCAACCTCCATAATCAAGAAATACTCATAACCTGATCATTCACTTTAATCCCCTCTACCATTAGGTAGAAGTTACAAAAGCTTGAAAGCACGTACTCTAGAACAGTTCCTTCCCTGCTGTTATCAGACTTTTGAATGGATGTCTCATATGCTACAAATGAATTTCACAATACACACAATACAATACACAATACAATTTATTTGCCACTTGAACCTCATAGAGGTTCAAATGAAATGTTGTTTCTGCAGTCATACGCACAAGAAAAAAAACCCAAGACACAACACAATTTACACAGACATCCATCACAGCGCATCTCCTCCTCGCTGTGATGGAAGGCAAAAAAACTTCTCTCCCCTGCACTCCCCATTCCCGTCCCGATGTTGGAGTCAAAGCCCTCGGCGGGCGATGGCAATTGTCCCGCGGCCATTACCCCGCGCCGGGCGATGCAAGGCCGCGCTCCGGGTCTTGTTGTTGGAACCCACGGCGGGCGCTAGCAAAGTCCCGCAGCTGTTGAAGCCGTGCGGGCAATGATGCAAGGCCCCGCTCCAGTTACTCTTCCACCCCGCGACTCGGGCAGGAGAAGTCGTCGTTGCGGAAGCCCCGAAAATCTGTCTCCCACCAGACCTGCTGTTGGAGCCTCCGAATCCTCGGGGTCGGGTCGCAGCAGCTCACCACCACAGCTCCACCCGCTCCGAACTCGGCCAGCTCTACGATGGTGAGTAAGTCCGCAGCTCCGCGACTGGAGCCCCAGGTCGTTCCTGCTGGAGACCGCTCCATGTTGCAGCCCCAACGACAATGGAGACCAGACAAGGAAAAGTTCGAGTTCTCCGTGCAGGGGAAAGATTTTAAAAGTTCCCCCCCCCCCCCCCCCCACACACATACACAAAAAAAAAAAAAAAAAAAAAAAAAACAACAAAAAGACAGACGGACTGCAGAGGCCGCTGCGATGTGAGTCGCGCCGCCCACCGCCCACCGGACTCCGATCTTCCAAGCAACCTTGTTGCAAACCTTGCCCTTTTTGTTTTTTAAACCTGCATTTTGTCTGTAGGTGTAACACTATATTCTGCACTATGTTTCCTTTCCCCTTTTGCGCTACTTGATGGTCGCATGTTTGATATGATTTGCCTGGATACCACACAAAACAATTGATCTCCATATCTTGTTACACATGGCATTAATAAAACAAATCCCTTTTCCAATATTTTATTTCAAGTTTCAGGCACCCTTGTCATATTCAGTGCAAGAGTCACGAGAGGAGGAATATCTACAGTAGAGAGCAGCATTAACAAGTAGACTTATCAGAAAATTAATCCTGAGGAAGACTTGCCCGCATAATAAATAACATCCTATTGTTGCAAGATTCACTCTATTTAATTAAGATTAGTTAAGTTTCAGGCATAGAGAAAGGAGACAATTATCCATCCAGCTCGTCCTGGGATTTATTCAATGATACCAAGAAAGCTAATCAAATAAACCAAAGTGCAAACAGATTCTAATTATGACTCTTAATCCTACAGCCATTTCCCTCACCCGACTACTGAAATCACAGCCAAACTGTTTGGCAACGGTTATTTGTCAAGCATGAAGAATGGTCAATTGGGCAAAGTACAATAAGCTTCTGCAGTCTATAGAAATGTCAAAGAATAGAGAGCAAATTTGTGACAACTCTGATTCAGATTAGTTTATTGTCACTCACACCAGGGTGTCATAATATTCCTTGTTCACATTATGCTCATGAAGTAAACAGAATACATGGTACTGATCGATAGAACAATAGATACGAGGAATGCAAAACAAAGGTTCAAAG
The DNA here is from genome assembly GCF_028641065.1 of Leucoraja erinaceus. Taxonomy (NCBI): domain Eukaryota; kingdom Metazoa; phylum Chordata; class Chondrichthyes; order Rajiformes; family Rajidae; genus Leucoraja; species Leucoraja erinaceus. The sequence goes on along the minus strand of NC_073377.1, from coordinate 35,690,001 downwards.
GTTATGAAAGTATTACAGTATTATGCAAAGATTGTAGCACGATGTCGCGCAGTACCAAAAAACCCAAAGTACATTTATGAAATAACCAAATGGTGTAGCATTTAGGCCAAGCATAAGGGTAGCACCTCTGAGAAGGGTGTGTGAAAGAGGTGATGGAAGATGGAATACTTTGTCACATGTGACTAGTCCCAGTGAAATTCTTTGCTTGCCTACCCAATGTATACAAATAGCAACCACCTACAGCACTGACGAAGTTACAAAGCACTCCGACTCCTCCTTTTGTTCTCACTGAACACTTGTGCTCTGGTCCACCAAGGCCTACAGGATCTCCCGGTTACTAAGCATTTGAACTCCTGTTCCCATATAGACTTTTCTGTCGTGGGATTCCTCAACTGCCAGAGTGAGGCCACATACAAACTGGAGGAAGAACACCTCGCATTCTGCACGGGTAGTTTAAAACAACTGTCTGAACATTGAATATTGCCTCCCCGCACCCCAGCAGGACACCCACCTATTTCTCCCCTCCACTCACCCCTCTTCCCCATCCCCACCACTTTCTTCCCTGCGGTTTTACAATCCATTACTATTCAAATCTCTCTTGCGGCTTCATTCCTTTCTTATCTCTGGCCTTTGTTCCAACCATCTGCCTATGAAACGTTCCAACCCCCCCCCCCCCCCCCCCCCATCCCCCCCCATCACCCCACCACCCCCCCGCCCCCACCCCCCCCCCCACCCCAGCCTATGTCTACCTATTACCTGCCACACTTTATTCTGCGTCTCCCATCTTCCTTCTCCCCTTCAATCAGTCAGAAGAATGGTCTTGACCCAAAACATTACCTATCCATGTTCTCCAGGGATGCTGCCCGATCCACTTAGTTACTCCAGCACTTTGTGTCCTTTTGTGTATTAACCAGCATCTGCTGTTCTTTGTTTCGGCACAATGACAAAGATGGACTGGATGCAAGGAAGTGATGGGCATGGATCACAGGAGAAATGCTGAAAATATTTTTCACCCAGAGTGTGGTTCGGGTGCGGACATGGTATTTGAAAATGGGGATTAGGTTATACAATTCTGGTAGGTTAATTGGCCATTGTAATTTGCCTTGAGTGCAACTAGGTGGCAGGAGAGTGTGGTCAACTTGATGAGCAGTCACATGAGAACATGTTACAAGAGGTAAGACACAAAATGCAGGAGTAACTCAGCAGCACAAGCAGCATACAACCCAGTGGCATGAATATTGCTTTCTCTAACTTCAAGTAACCTTCATTTTCCCTCTCTCTCTCTCTCCATCCCTCCCCTATGCTAGTTTTCCGACTAGTTTCACTGTCCTGCTTAAATTATACTGCATGCCTCGTTGTCACCTTCCCCTCCACTAACAATGAACCATTCTAGTTTCCTTGAACTTCATCCGCATTGACCTCTCGTTTTCACACCTCACCCTTCCACATCTCTATGCCTCCCTCTCCCCTGACTCAGTCTGAAGAAAGGTTTCGACCCGAAACGTCAGCATTTTCTTTCTTTCCAGAGATGCTGCCCGTCCCGCCAAGTTACTCCTTCCTATACACGAAGCAAGTGTGGGAATTCCTCAATGGGAAGGCTTTGAGATGCTCCATTGAATAAACGTGACAATTAACTAAATTCAAACTCAAAAACTCAAGCTCTACTTTGTGAGGAAAATATTAGAAAAAAGTAGGAAAGGCAAGGGATTAAAAACCTGGAGGGTGAAGCATGGGCACATGGGGCAAATGGTGAGAAGAGCTAGCAGTAGGGAGATTTACAGCTGCTTGATGGCACAAAAAGCAGGGAAGGTGCACCATGAGTGGGCTAGGTGGGGCAGAAGTATTAATAACTAGTTGCTGGATGATACACAGACAGTGTTCTGACAAAACAAGTCCTGGCATATTGGAGATCCTGACGTTTGCAGGCAGTCAGATTTCATGCAAATACATGGCCAGGCATAACTTTAAAGAGATAAGCCATTCACGGAGCACGTCTGGGAAATTTTCCTTTGTGGAAGACATGGATGAGGAGTATTACACAAGAGTCAGAGTCAGTGTCAGAGTAAAACAGACACAACTTGCCCACACTGCCAAGAATGTCCCAGCTACACTAGTCCCACTTGCCTGCACTTGGTCCATATCCCTCCAAACCTGTCCCAACCATGTACCTGTCTAATTGTTTATTCAACAATGGTTTATCCCCAGCCTCAACCACCATCTCTGGCAGCTCATTTCATACACCCACCACCCTTTGTGTGAAAATATTACTCCTTGGATTCCAATTAAATCTTTTCCCCTTCACCTTGAACCTATGTCCCCTGGTTCTCGATTCCCCTATTCTGAATGAAAGACTCTGTGGGTTCTCGACTCGACCTTGATGGAACCATGCACCTGTACTCCTAGATCCCTCTGCTCTACAACACTACCCAGAGACCTATGATTTACTGTGTAGGTCCTGTCCTTTTTTTCGTCATCCCCAAATGCAACATCTCACACTTCTCTGTATTAAATTCCATCAACAATTCCTCCGCCCTCCTGGCCAACCGATCTAGATCCTGCTATAATCTTTCACAATCATCTTCACTATCTGCAAAACCATTCAATTTTGTATCATCAGCAAACTTGCTCATCTTGCCATGTATGTTCTCATCCAAATCAGTGATGTAGACAACAAACAGTAACAGGCCCAGCACCGAACCACTAGTCACAGGCCTCCAGTCCGAGAAGCAAACTCCCACCATCATCCTCTGCTTCCTTCCATGGAGCCAATTTGGTATCCATTCAGCTATCGCTCCTTGGATCCCTTTAACAGTGATCATTCACCGTAAAATATCACTATGTGTTTATTATCTAATTATAGAGGAGGGTGAACAATGTTGACTTAACTCCATTATGCTACCATCAGCAGTTGTATCAACCATGAAGATAAGTGAGCCAGTTCCTTCAGTAGCCATACATGCCCAGGCCATAACACATCCACCACCATGTTTCACAGATGAAGTGGTATGCTTCGGATCTTGGGCAGTTCCTTCTCTCCTCTATACTTTGCTTTTGCCATCACTCTGATATGTTAATCTTCATCTCATCTGTCCACAAGACCTTTTTCCAGAACTGTGGTCGCTCTTTTAAGTACTTCTTGGCAAACTGTATCCCGGCCATCCTATTTTTGCAGCCAACCAGTGGTTTGCATCTTGCAGTGTAGCCTCTGTATTTCTGTTCATGAAGTCTTCTGCAGACAGTGGTCATTGACAAATCCACACCCGACTCCTGAAGAGTGTTTCTGATCTGTCGGACAGGTGTTTGGGGATTTTTCTCTTTTACAGAGAGAGGATTCTTCTATCATCAGCTGTGGAGGTCTTCCTTGGCCTGCCAGTCCCTTTGTGATTAGTAAGCTCACCAGTGCTCCCTTTCTTCTAAATGATCCTCCAAACAGTTGATTTTGGTAAGCCTAAGGATTGGCTGATGTCTCTAACAGTTTTATTCTTGTATCTCAGTCTCATAATGGCTTCTTTGACTTTCATTGGCACAACTTTGGTCCTCATGTTGATAAACAGCAATAAAAGTTTCCAAAGGTGATGAAAAGACTGGAAGAAAGACTAGGTGCTGAGAGCTCTCTTACACCTGCATTAAGGAGGCATTTAAACACACCTGAGCAATTACAAACACCTGTGAAGACATGTGTTCCAAACATTATGGTGCCCTGAAATGGGGGGACTATGCATAAACACTGCTGTAATTTCTACATGGTGAAACCAAAAATGGCCTTTAATAAAATCTGACAATGTGCACTTTAACCACATGTGATTTTTTTCCATTACAAATCTCAAATTGTGGGGTGCAGAGGCAAGCAAATGAATGATGGGTCATTGTCCAAAACATTATGTATCCACCTGTATGCCTAGATCCCCCTGCTCTACAACCCTCTGCAAAGCCCTACCTTTCCCTGTGTAAAATTGTTATGGTATTTGTGACAGGGAAGACAACCCCGCTCTTTTGTTATGAAGTTAAATTATCATCCGCTGACATGAGAAGGGATTGTCCCGATTCACTAATGAAGAAACGCATGAACAGAATTAAATAACCATTGCGATCCTGCTCAACACAGGTATAATCCACTCGATATAGAGCTGGTAAATTAAGATGTTAATCATTGCTGAAGTCAACTCCCTTTATTAATCCAGGCATCTGCATACGAGCTCAAAATGATGAAGGACCCACCTACTCAATTGAAAGTGTCAAGTTAATGTCTTCTGCTTGTTGCTGTGATTCTGCATGTGTGTGGGTGCTTATCATTGTTCCTTGCCGCTGCAAAAAAAGGTACAGGGTGTGGTGTGGCAGGTGCACAAGAACTTTTTGCTGACAACAATACTTCTGCACGCATTAGTTGCTTCCAAATTAGTCAGCATTCTTGGAACCCTGCAGGACGGGAAGAATGAGCAAAGGCCACAGAAAACGGGGGAAACTATTGAACAGGAATCAGGAGGGAAGGAGGTCATTTGACAGGCACGGTGGTCTGCTTGGGTGCAAAATTAAAAACAGATCCAAACATTACAAGATCACAACCCATCTAGAACCAGCTTTGGCCAGTGTACTCCAAGCGCTGGAGAAACTCAGCGGGTTATACAGCATTTCAAGAACATGAATAGGCCATGTTTCAAGTTGGGACCTTTCTTCAGCCCAACCGGTCTCTGGTCTTCAGGGAATGAGCAGCAGCAGCAGCTCGGTGGGGTCGCCCCTTCCAGACCGCAGTCTCCGGGTTCTCCAAGTGCTGGTCGACGAGTGTCCGCAACGGGTTTTCCGTTCGGCCGAACTCAGCGCCGGCTTCCCTGTTGGCTGCGGTTCTCTGGAGAGCCTTCAACTGCACACAGCACCCTGTGCACTCAAGTGGCTGCTTTGATTAGATTTGTCCTACATTTTGAGGATGTCAGTATGGACAAGAATGGTGAGGAACATACATAATGAAAAGCTTGCTTACTTACACAGGCAAGTAGACTCATACAACGCACAGAACAAAACATAACGGGTCTCAACCCGAAACGTCACCCATTCCATCTCTCCAGAAAAGCTGCCCATCCCGCTGAGTTACTCCAGCATTTTGTGTCTATCTTCAGTTTAAATCAGCATGTGCAGTTCCTTCCGACACAGAACATTGATTATGCTAGACAGTGAAAATGAAAGACTTCAAAAACAAGACATGTGCGGGGATCGCTGATCAATAGAAAACAAATCCACCATAGTGCAAGAAGTGATCTACAGGGTTTCATTGTTGAGACAAGATTAAGGTTGTGCAGATCGGCTCCAGAACCTGATGGATGTGGCAGAGGAACAGTTCCTGATCTGGTGGTGTGGGACTTTTACCTCTTGCCTGATGGTAGTTTAGTTTAGTGATACAGCGCAGAAACTGGCCCTTCGGCCCACCGAGTCAGCACCAACCAGCGATCCCCGCACATTAACAATACCCTACACACACACACACGACAATGTTTACATTCATACTAAAACAATTAACCTACAAACCTTGTTTAAGAAGGAACTGCAGATGCTGGAGAATCGAAGGTTACACAAAAAAGCTGGAGAAACTCAGCGGGTGCAGCAGCATCTTGACTCTCTTGACTCTTTCGGGCTGAAGAAGGGTTTCGGCCCGAAACGTTGCCTATTTCCTTCGCTCCATAGATGCTGCTGCACCCGCTGAGTTTCTCCAGCTTTTTTGTGTAACCTACAAACCTTTACGTCTTTGGAGTGTGGGAGGAAGCTAAAGATCTCAGAGAAAACCCACGCAGGCAACGGGGACAACGTACAAACTCCAAACAGACAGCACCCGTGGTCAGGATTGAACCCGGGTCTCTGGCACTGCAAGGCAGTTCCTCTACCACTATGCCACCGTGCTGCCCAAAGCAGCAAGAAGATGGCAGTGCCCAGACTGTGGGGATATTGAGCTTTCTTGATGCTGCTTGCTTGAGCCAGTGGCTCATGTAGATGCTTTTGACAATGTGAGGGCTGTGCCATGACAAAACATATTGGTTGTTTTCCAGATTGTTGGCTGGATACCAATGTTTTGTAATTGTACTGGGGCAGCTTGGCTGGAAGAATGATTTATTCTGGAACTATTTTCTTTAGACACAACATATCTATGTTTTCCTATCCTATAGAATCTGCTAGTTAGCTATCACATGGTGTGAATCAATTTGACCAAAGGCAATGGGAATCTCAGGAGCAAGTCGAGATTCACAAGGTTAATTCCCGAGATGACAGTACTGTCATATGCTGAGGGAATGGAGCGGCTGGGCTTGTATACACTGGAATTTAGAAGGATGAGAGGGTATCTTATTGAAACGTATAAGATTATTAAGGGCTTGGACACACTAGAGGCAGGAAACAAGTTCCCGATGTTGGGGGAGTCCAGAACCAGGGGCCACAGTTTAAGAATAAGGGGTAAGCCATTTAAAATGGAGATGAGGAAACACTTTTTCTCACAGAGAGTTGTGAGTCTGTGGAATTCTCTGCCTCAGAGGGCGGAGGCCAGTTATCTGGATACTTTCAAGAGAGCTAGATAGGGCTCTTAAAGATAGCGGAGTCAGGGAATATGGGGAGAAGGCAGGAACGGGATACTGATTGGGGATGATCAGCCATGATCACATTGAATGGCAGTGCTGGCACGAAGGGCCTACTCCTGCACCTATTGACTGATGATGGTGAGGAATTTCTATCAGTGATATAATTGAGGCAATGGCAATGGGATCTTTAAAGGGAAGTTGGAATAAAGAAGAGAGAAATATTTTGATGGGTTATTGCGATGTAGAAACAAGGAACTGCAGATGCTGGTTTACAAAAGACAAAGTGTCGGAGTAACTCTGACGTTTCCATCTAAATGTTGTAAATGTTTCAACAATGTCCTTTGTACTTGCATGCAGAGCCCTCCGCATCCTTTGAAGATGATGATGCACTCAAAGTCTCCTTCTACTGGTTCTTTCACTGTCAACCAACATTCACAACCGCATGTGGCAGAACATTCAAGCTTTCACGGCATTTCAATCCTTATCAAAATACTGGGCTTCAGAATCACTTCTAACTTTGTTTTTGTTCTGGATGTGTACTCTACATACCTAGAGAATCCTGCCCTCACTATGCATACATAGAAATAGTGGATATTAATGTCCAGTTATAGTCAGTAATTTAGTATGCGCTGGTGTAATTCAGCAGATCAGGCAGCATCCTTGGTGAAAATGGATAGGTGATGTTTCAGGTGACATTTTTGTAAATCAACATCTGTGATTCCTTTCATCTTCAATTAATTTTTCTGCACTTCAAGAATGTTAAATTTAACAAAATAGTGGAGGATATGATATCATACACAAGGTATTTGTTGCACATGAGCCTTCATTCTAATAAATACATATTCCGTATTCTGCGTTGACTAGATAAGGCCATGCCCACCTTCCCAGGCCTGCTCCCATGTATGTTCCACTACTTGATCCACACAAGCTGAACATAATCAGTTTTATTAGGGGTACAAGTCACATGGATACAAAGAACAGAGTCAATTTCTGCAGTGTTGTTGCAGCCTTCTTCACCCACAGTACAAGTCTCCAAACTGGCAACAATATGAATTAACCATTTACTTCCAATTTTTCAACAAAGTATGACAAGTAGCCAACTCTATTCAGCTACCAGTATTTCTCCAAGAATTAAACAGCTGCACAAGGAACAAAAACAGAGCTAGTGGCCAAACCATTTCTAAAAAATACTCTATTTCCCTCCTGAGAATACGATGTAGAAGCTAACAATCGTCAAACCGATTACAATCAACTATGTTTCATTGACCCCCTCAGGCGAAAGCAAAGTAACTGCAGCTCTCATGGTCAATTCAGATGGTTCCACAGGAATGTTCTCAATCATGTGAATATTGTGGTGAATCAGTTCCCAGAGTACACCCGAGCCACAGTGCAATACTGCACGTTCAAGTTACTTTAAATAGCTCTCCCAATCAGCATCAACAAAAATATGCAATTGGAAATTACACTAGAATCTAATTCAGAGCATTTTATTTTATTTCTGGAGTTAAATGATATTATTTCATATTAACATTTATTTTCTGGGATTTCTAGTCATTCAAATCTTATGTTATTTGAAAAGAATTGTAAAATAGCAACGGGAATCAAGGAAACGCCGTAAACTATTCAGATAAACCACACATCAAATGAGGTTGAACAAGTTATCTTCTTTTAAAGTGGTAGATGTAGATCTTAATATATTAACAAGATTACCATCAATATCCCAGTCAGAAATGTCAGTACCTAGTAAAAGTTATAGTGCAATAACTATGAAAGAATTTAAAAGGCTAAGAAAATAGCTGGAATCAAAAGACAATGATAAACAACTGAAATGGTGTGAAAATTGGTTCCCAATTTCAGGCAAGGTTTTGATTTTAGTGGAACCTCCATTCCTACAAGTACAAGCATGACTCACTCAGCATGTCAGAGACGACAGAATTTTCACAATGGAAACTTCCATGTCACTTATCATTATCCTCCTAAGCACTGCACAAAATAATGTAAAAGTGATTATTTAGTGCTCATCAAATTGAAGTTTGCACGTACAAGTGGACACACTTCAAAAGACCACCGAGTTTGTGCCAGGTTTGGTGTCTTGATTTTCAAACATGCTTTCCATGCTACAAGTCATCGGCTGAAGTTGGGGGTGGTTATGAAGTAAAGGCAGAACATCAAAACGTTTTCCATTTGTCCTGCACTCTTACCTCGACATCATCTTTTCTCCCTGATTTTGGTCACAAACAGTTCATCTTTACCATGGACTTACCATCTCTCCACACCGCCATGCCACATTAAGAGGGTATGTGGAGCACTCAGCTTATTAATTAAACAGCCTTTTACATGAATGGACTTGACCTCACTTTTGACAAAACTGTTGTTAGTCTGAAGAAGGGTCTTGACCTAAAACATCACCCATTTCGTCTCTCCATAAATGCTGCCTGTCCCGCTGAGTTACTCCAGCATTGTGTGTCTACCCTCACTGTTGACACCTTCAACTCACCGTCTCTAGATCAGCAGTGTAGCTATGGGAACACATATGGGCCAAAGCTATGCATGTCATTTTGTGGGCTATACAAAACAGCCTTTGTTTCATTCCTACTCGACCTCTTCCCTCGGTTCTTCATATGGTACATTAATGATTACATCAGTGCAGACCACTTGGACAATAAATATGCACACATTACTGTTGGTTCAGTGACTATAGCTTGGCATTCGACACCACCATTCCCTCCAAACATATCAAATCCAGGGTCTTTGCACATCCCTTGGTAACTGGATCCATGACTTCCTCATCAACACATCACAATCGGTACAAAGGCAACAACACTTCTTCCTCAATAACCATCAGCACCGGAGCATCTCAAGGCTGTGTGCTCAGTCCCCTGCTCTGCCCACTTTGTACACATGACTGCATAGCTGAACACAGTTCCAACTTCATCTTGACATTTGCTAATGGCACCACCATTGGTGAACAAATTATGGGTAATGATGAGTCAGAGTACAGGAGGGAGATCGAACGTTTGATTAAATGGTGCCTGGCCAACAACCTTGCTCTTAACATCTGTTATGACCAAGGAGCTGATTGATGGCTTCAGAAGATGAAGGCCGAGGATCCACAAATCTGTCTTCATCGACAGATTAGTGGTGGAGAGAGTCAACAACTTCAAATTCCTGGGCATATCTCTGAAGATCTGTCCTGGGTCCAGCACATTGAAGCAATCAAAAAGAAAAAAGAAAATAATTTATGCAATCATAAAATAAATTCATTAGTAAACCATGGAGTAAAACTTTACATGGCTGACTTTGTTTTATTTTGCCAGCAAGATGGTGATTCAGATATTAAGATCTATACCAGCACATCTGGATAAAGTTAAATCCTTCCACACAAAACTGAAATGCAATGAAAGCTTGGTGAATGAATTTTACATTCCCTCTAATCAACTAACAGCAATTAAAATGCAATCCACGAGAATAGATTCTGGCACATTGACCTTTGTGCACAGTTGATCTATTAAATCTGTTTTCAATGAATCAGCTGCCAATGCTTATCCAGCTTCCGCTTCCAATGGTGGCCTCTCAGAGTTCCAATTACATTGACAAGTCTCTTGGTAACTCTGTTCAAACAGATGTACAAACAGATACAAAGTTTCATCCACAGACATCACAATGATCCAGGCTTATGCAAAAATAATTTCAATGTCTTGATAGAAATGTTCATTGAACATTTTTACAAAGTTTAGTTTAGGCGTACAGTATGGAAACAGGATTGTGCCCATACTTACCACTAATCCTCACATTAGTTCGATGTTATCTCACTTTCTCATTCACTCCCGATACACCACAGGCAATTTTACAGAAGCCTTCAAACCTGCATGTCCTTGACATTTGGGAGGAAACCAGAGTACCCAGAGGAAGCCCACGTGGTCACAGAGGGAACATGCTAACTCCACACAGAGAGCACCCAACCTCAGTATCGAACCCGGGTCTGGCAATGGGGCAGCAGCTCTGCCAGTTGCTTCACTGTGCCATCCTTAATGTTTGGTGCACAGGCTTGCTAATTCTCACAGGCATTCACTTCATCTCATACTTGCACCACAAGCATTAAAATTCTCAAATTACGTTTATAACTCACTGCATCGAAAGCCAGTTTTGTATCTGAAAGTACAGGTGCAGACATTACTTAATGACAACCTGCTGCTTGCATGGCAACAAATTGGAAAACCACTTTGCCAATAATTAACCCGTTCTTTTTGTACTTGCTAAAGTGATCAGCGCCAGGCAACTGACATTTAGATAATGTAAAAACAGCAGGACAGGCATCATTTCTGGGTGACGTTTCGGGTCGAGACCCTTCTTCAGATTTAGATAAATGAGACAGGTTCTTGCAGTTGGGGTTGCAGTTGCTAGGTTCCCCCAAAAAGATTGACCAATGCGAGTGACAAAAGTGCAGAGATCAGAAATTACCAAACTGCCAAGAAGTTGCAGGTCAACACCTAGGGTTGGTTGTTTACTTCATTGGCCTTACTCCATTGGACATGATCCTGCTTAAAGCAAATTTTCACGCAAGCCAGGACTCAGTAGCTGGCTGGTGCTATCAGCTTCCTGATGGATTAAATTATTGGCTGCCCTACAAATGTTTGCAAGGGTCTACAGAAATCTACAAGCGTAACTTCCTTCATGCTTTTGCACTTTATCCTACTTTTTGTCATTCTCTTCCAAGCCACAAGATTCTATTGGATCAGCAAGCACCCATTGCAAACTACAAGCGCCATGCCTCGTATTTAACCATGGAGCCTAGATGCCTGGCCTGTCCTGAACGCACTCCACACAAACTCAATATTTTACCAAGAGTCAACATACAAACATTACACAACACCAGTGTGTACGTTTAGAGTCTGTACTATACATCTCAAAATTATACAGAATGGTGCTGAGCCATTGAGGCTATAGCATCACTGCTTTTCTCCCTTTCAAGGTATTATAATATAATTGCCCAAAGCCTTGGTAAAATAGACCAATAATTCCTTGAAAACGACCTACAATAATAATGTACTCTTTATCAGCCTGTTGGATCGACTGACTTCACAGACTGATAAAAGTACATTTATATAAAATAGATTCCTTCAACAGACTGACTATCTACATTTACAATGGAAGGGATTTGAGTCAACTGTGAGATTACTGTAGCTAGATTGGTAGAAAAATCACCGATAAGGAAGAAAACTACTTTATCAGCTGTTTTACAACAGTAGATCGGTGTTCAAATACCTGCCTCATGCAATTTGCTTGCATCTGTGATTTAATCTGACATTCCAACTGGTATAACCAAAGGTGACTAATTTGCTACTATTAACAGCTGTGCACTGACCCTTCAAAATTCAGAACATTTTTCCAAATACATTCAGCAAGTGCTACTTCACATCTTTATTACATCAGAAGATTAAAGCAATTCTAAAACTCACAGTTGTTATTGCAATGCTTGTGTAGCTATCCAATACTAATCCCTGTGTCACCCACTATTAACAGTTTGCAACTTGAGCAAGGCCTATTGAACTTGACTTGGTTTTCTGTAATTTAACCCGTCATTTAACTTTACTAATCTATTTCCCCAATGCCATGAGCTCACAGCTCTGTAGGGACAATGCATTTTACGAGATATCCAAGGACGACAGGAATAGATTAACGCACTGCTGCACTGATTGCATCGGCCTCTACAGCAAGGTGGTCAGGGACAGGATAAATAAGGGTATCAATATCAACCCTCAATGAGCAAGAGATAGTTTGTCAAGTTGGATGCACATATCAAAACACATAATTTCATGGCGGTAGTTAGAATAGCAGGGCACTTTTATAGAGAAGATAAACACAAAAAAAATGGTAACTCGGGGAGAGGAAGAGTCTGAAGAAGGGTCTCGGCCCGAAACTTCATCTATTCCTTTTCTCCAGAGATACTGTCTGACCCGCTGAATTACTCCAACATTTTGTGTGTGTCTTCGGTTTAAAACAGCATATACAGTTCCTTCCTACACAATTTAATATATAAATCACTCTCACAATGTAAGTAAAAGCACAAATTACATTTAACAGTTGAAGATCAAGAAACATGGAAGCTAATTGGGAATGGGGTCAGATGACTGATGTCCCATCACCATCACCAAGCCTCGATTCTTCCCTCCTTTCCTGCTTGAAGTCCCAAACTCTTCTGATAAGCAGAACCTGGCCCCAACAGTCCATGGATGCAAAAATTCAGAGATGTGATATAGCCCCATCCATTGACTCAAGTTACATTTCTTGCTGCCTTTGAAAAGCAACCAACATAATCAAAGATTGACACAAAATGCTGGAGTAACTCAGTGGGAAAGGCAGCATCTCCCTTGAGAGAAGGAATGAGTGACATTTCAGGTCAATACCGTTCTTCAGACTGAAAGTCGGGGGAGAGAGAGAGATATGGAAGGGATAGCTGTAGCAAGGAGCTGCAGATGCCGATTTAAACCAAAGAAAGACAAAATGCTGGAGTAACTCAGTGGGGCAGGCAGCATCTCTTCAGACGGGGCTGAAGGGTCTCGACCCGAAATGTTACCCTTTCCTTCTCTCCCGAAATGCTGCCTGTCCCACTGAGTTACTCCAGCTTTATGTCTTTCTTTGGAAGGGATAGATCACACACACACACATGACAACGGGTCCCACCCAGGCCATGCCTTCATCTCCCTGCTCCCGTCAGGCAGAAGATACACAAGCTTGAAGTGCGCATCATCAGACTTACAAATAGCTTCTTCCCTGCTATTATCATCAACCGACTCCACTCCGCACGACTAATCACTCACACCAAATCCTGGCATCACATCACTCCAGTCCTCAAACAACTTCACTGGCTTCCCATCTCCCACCGGATCACCTACAAAATCCTGGTCCTCACCTACAAAGCCCTCCACCATCTGGCCCCCCCATATCTCACTGACCTCCTCTCCCCCTACCAACCCTCATGGTCCCTCAGATCCACATCAGCTGGTCTCCTCTCCATCCACAAGTCCAACCTCCGCAGTTTTGGGGACAGAGCCTTCTCCAGGGCAGCTCCCAGACTCTGGCACTCCCTCCCCCAACTGATCCGCAATTCCGTGTCCCTCACCATCTTCCAGTCCCGCCTCAAGACCCATCTCTTCACCTCTGCCTATCCTTAGCTCCACGTCCCCCTCCCTTTTCATTTGTGCATTAATTGCCTCATATTGTGTTTTTAATTGAATTCTGTCTTTAATTTGTGTACTAGTCATGTCTCTACTATTTATTTTGTTCCCCTTACATGTTTTTCCTCTACCTGCTAAATGTTTGTAAGGTGTCCTTGAGACTCTTGAAAGGTGCCCATAAATAAAATTTATTATTATTATTATTATTATTAGACTTCTGAACAGTTCCTTCAGTCCTTGGGTACTGTCCGATTCATCTTTACGCCATTACGGATATTGGAACCGATACGTGACAATGCTGCATATCCAGGATTTCCAGGTTTCCTCTGGATACAACAGTATGCCAGTGTCTGTGAGCCACAGGTAATGGGGCAAAGATTAGATGGTTGCAAATGAAGAAAATAACACCGGGAGCCCGCGGGTCCCTGCAGGGAGACCGCTTTTCGGGGCTTCTGCAACGGCGACTTCTCCCGCCCGAGTTGCGGGGTTGAGGATGACCTGGAGCAGGGCCTTACATCGCCCGGCGCGGCTTTAAATGGCCGCGGGACTTGTTAGCGCCCGCCGGGGGCTCGAACACCAAGACCCGGAGCGCGGCCTTGCATCACCCGGCGCGGCTTTAATGGCCGCGGGACACTTACCATCGCCCGCCGGGGGCTTTGACTCTGACATCGGGAGGAGAATGAGGAGTGCAGGGGAGAGATAAGACTTTTCCTTCCATCACAGTGAGGAGGAGATTCACTGTGATGGATGTGTGTAAATTGTGTTGTGTCTTGGTTCTTTTTCTTGTGTGTATGACTGCAGAAACCAAATTTTGTTTGAACCTCAATGAGGTTCAAATGACAACAAATAAATGTTATCATTGTATCATTCCATCACTTATAAAGGAGCTAGTTTTGGCAAGCTTTAAGCTGTTAACAATACTGAACTTTGAAAAGCTTATGCGTAAAAGTAGATTTCTGATAGAATTATATATGTATTATTTGAGAACAGTGGCTTGGACCTTTTGTAGTCTTGAGGACAACAAAAGACAACAGATTTAAAAAAACATGACACTGCAGAAATACACAAGCCAGACAGGACCTGCAAGATGATAATGGTGTAGTTGTAGATTAGAATTACTTCAGAATTTCCCAAAGTTATTTTAGTTTTTCATCATTCAAGTTATTATTTAACTTTTCCAGATGTCCGATTTACAAAATGGTTATATGGATAAATTACATCCTGAACTGAAGCAAAAGTCATAGGACACATTGTGCCAGATTGCATGGATTTTTAGAGAGGTTCCAGAGAGAAACCTCAATCAACGAGAGTGCAAAGGCCAGTTCACTCTTGACTTCTGTACCCAAGCATTACAATATGCTGGCCTGAATGCACTGAAGGACAGATGTGAGTACATTTGGCTATGCAGCTACAAGCTGGAGACAGCTGTGATTTCGAGCATTTATTTAAATTGGATCAATGATCTTCGGTGACTGGTTTCTTCTTAATAGAGTCATAAAGTGATATAGTGTGGAAACAGGCCCAACTTTCCCACACCATGTACCTGTCAACATGTCCCAGCTACACGAGTCCCACCATGTACCTGTAAAACTGCTTCTTTAACGTTAGAATAATCCCAACCTCAACTACCTTCTCTGGCAGCTTGTTCCATACAACGACCACCCTTTGTGTGAAAAAATTACCCCTCAGATCCATATTAAATCTTTTCTACTTCACCTTAACCATATAACCATATAACAATTACAGCACGGAAACAGGCCATCTCGGCCCTACAAGTCCATGCCGAACAAATTTTTTTCCCCTTAGTCCCACCTGCCTGCACTCATACCAAAACCCTCCATTCCCTTCTCATCCATATGCCTATCCAATTT
This sequence comes from Leucoraja erinaceus, assembly GCF_028641065.1. Classification (NCBI taxonomy): domain Eukaryota; kingdom Metazoa; phylum Chordata; class Chondrichthyes; order Rajiformes; family Rajidae; genus Leucoraja; species Leucoraja erinaceus. The sequence goes on along the minus strand of NC_073377.1, from coordinate 35,674,398 downwards.
ATTTTTAAATGATACCAATGAACCTCCCTCCACCACTTCCACTGGAAGCTCATTCCACACCGCCACCACTCTCTGTGTAAAAAAGTTCCCCCTCATATTACCCCTAAACTTCTGTCCCTTAATTCTGAAGTCATGTCCTCTTGTTTGAATCTTCCTTATTCTCAAAGGGAAAAGCTTGTCCACATCAACTCTGTCTATCCCTCTCATCATTTTAAAGACCTCTATCAAGTCCCCCCTTAACCTTCTGCGCTCCAGAGAATAAAGCCCTAACATTCAACCTATCTCTGTAACTTAGTTGTTGAAAACCCAGGCAACATTCTAGTAAATCTCCTCTGTACTCTCTCTATTTTGTTTGACATCCTTCCTATATTGGGACCAAAATTGTACACCATACTCCAGATTTGGTCTCACCAATGCCTTGTACAATTTTAACATTACTCAATGCTCTGATTTATAAAGGCTAGCATACCAAAAGCTTTCTTTCCCACCTTATCTATATGAGATTCCACCTTCAAGGAACTATGCACGGTTCTACCCAGATCCCTCTGTTCAACTGTATTCTTCAATTCCCTACCATTTACCATGTTAAACCTGTCTTCTGGTCCTCGATTCACCTACTCTGGGCAAAAAACTCTGTGCATGTACCCAATCTATGCCTCTCTTGATCTTATACACCTCTATAAGATCAACCCTCATCCTCCTGCGCTCCAGGGAATAGAGTCCCAGCCTACTCAACCTTTCGCTATAGCTCAGACCCTCTAGTCCTGGCAACACCCTCATAAATCTTCTCTGTACCCTTTCCAGCTTGACAAATCTTCCCTATAACATGGTGCCCAGAACTGAACACAATACTTTGAATGCATTCTCACCAACGTCTTATACAACTGCAACATGACCTCCCAACTTCTATACTCAATACTCTGACTGATGAAGGTCAATGTGCCAAAAGCTTTTTTGACCACCTTATCTACCTGCAACTCGAGCTTCAAGGCACCTGTACTCCTAGATCCCTCTGCTCTGCAACACTCCCCAGAGCCCTACCATTCAATGTGTTAGTCATGCCCTTGTTAGACTTCCCATAATGCAACACTTCTCTATTAAATTCCATCAACCATTCCTCAGCCCACCTGGCCAATCGATCAAGATCCTGCTGCAATCTTTCACAACTATCTTCACTATCCGCAAAACCATCCGCTTTTGTATCATTTGCAAACTTGCTAATCTTGCCATATATGTTCTCATCCAAATCATTGATGTAGATGAGATACAGTAACAGGCTCAGCACCGAACTCTGAGGCATACTACTGGTCACAGGCCTCCAGTCCGATAAGTCACCGGCCTCCAGTCCGAAAAACAACCTTCCACCATCACCCTTTGCTTCCTTCCATAAAGCCAATTTTCTATCCATTCAGCTATGAATGCCTTACTGAAATCCATGTATACAACAATAATTTTCACAATAAATTTACAATAAAGACAATTGTCTTTCCGCTGAATGTTTAGCATGCAACAAAAGCTTTTCACTGTACCTCAGTACACATGACAATAAACTAAACTAACTATTGTTTAAGAAAGAACTGCAGATGCTGGAAGAATCGAGGGTAGACAAAAATGCTGGAGAAACTCAGCAGGTGTGGCAGCAGCTATGGAGCGAAGGAATAGGTAACGTTTCGGGTCGAGAGCCTTCTTCAGACTAGATCAGCTATGTCTTAAATCTTTTTAAATGGCTGATGTATATCTAACTCTTAAAAAAAGTTCTCCTATTATCAGATATATTTAAAACATATTTGAGGGTCTTTGAGAATTGCAGTCAAAAAATCATTCACATAGATCAAGCACAGAGACTGAGATAGAGTTGTCTGCCTGAGTTGTCACCCACAACACTCCCAAGTGTCACGGCAACAACAAATGATAATCGGATCCAAGGGGAGGGGTCACAAAATAAGTGCAAAGACAGCCCAATAGAACCCAGGTCCAAAATCTTCGTGTTTAAGAAAGAACTGCAGATGCTGGAAAATCTTCTTGTAAGTTTTAAGACGCATCATTTAAAATAAAAAAGATAAGCGGAGACGTTTAGAGAGGGAATTCCAGATTGTTGGTCTTGGAAGTTATTGAACAGCTGCTTAAAATGAGGTAAAGATAATGAGTGAACACAAGATGTCCGTGATTGAGCATAGAGTGCCTGGAAATTCACAGGGCAGTAGGGGATTATTCAGTAGTTGTTTATATCTTCAGTTGTTGAGTTAAACGGCTCCAGGAATCTTGATGCACTTGGTTTTCTCTAATTTACATTAAATTTAACAGGAAGCAAGTATTAGCTGCTCTTTTGCTGGATGTTATTGACTGAAATTCTTCTGCTGCAGTCAAATAGAGAAAGGATACATTTTCCTCAACATGAAGTTAAGGCTGGCAGAGTAAAGATTTGGCCCCAGGCATTCACCAAATGCTTAAAGAAGCAGTACACTTAAAGAGGTACTACACTTTTTATTCTGCTTCCAAAATGTGGCTACATTCACTTCAAAGGAAATTCAACATGCAACCACTATGTTAAATGCACATTTAGTGCATGCAGATGGGGCTAACTTTTAAAACCAGCTTCTACTAAACTGAGATTGGTATGATAAAATGTATCTTTAACTTTACATAGCAAAACCCACAATACATCTATTATTTGATGGTTGTTCTAAATAGCATGTATTTACACTCTCAGAACCAACCTGGTCTCCAGCTGCATTGTATTTTGAGAGAAAAACACATCCAGCAATCTGTTTGCCTGGTCTTTTCGCAGTCCTGTTTCTGTAACTTTTTTCCCCTCTTTTGTTGGAACCAGATTTTGTTGGCGTTACTGATAGGACTCCACTGAGCCTGGCCGCTTGATTAGTAGTCCTGATACAAGTCCTTGATCTTGCTGACTGAATTTCCTGTTTACATAAACTAAATGCAAACCAAGTAGCACAATACGTCACCAAGGCTTTGGTACGCAGCATATTATTTTGATAGTTCCCAAATATCCCCCAAACATTGTCAGAACCCGAGCCGACGCTCGCCTTGCTGATGATGCCCTCTTTTTGCAACATTAAAGAGACGGTCCTGCTGCTCCTTAACATCACTGCCCATCATCCAAGGTCACCAATAATCATCCTGACACTGCAGCTACAATAGCCAGGGGCACAAATCAGTTGCCTTTACAATTATATGTATTCTTAAAAAACCAAAGCAAATGCAATATAATGTTTTGAAACCAAGTAACACGTTTTAGAATTTAATAAAAATGTTTATTGGATTTTTTTTTAAGCTATGGGCTAAATTGAAGTTGCTGTTCCTTGCTCACATTGCCAGGTGAAAATGGATTTTGCATTCCATGGTGGTTATATTATCACTGTTGCTTTCCTGTAGCCCAGGGTTTGGAGAGGAGAATGAGTCAAAGTCTGGCCATATTTCATGGCTCGCACACTACCATTGAATCTCACACTTGACGTCCAGTATTTCTCATGTTATTGCCAGAACCACTGCATTCTTCATTATCCAGCGCATTGTCACGCACATTCACATACTTACATCTGTGCTAACACTTGCAAATAAATGAGAGTCCGATCAATACTCTGGAATCTCATTTCTCCACAAGATATTTTCTTGCTCATAGAAACATTTTCAGCAATCAGTGGAAACTCGTGCAAGAGGCAATGGGGCTCAGTCTGAAGAAGTGGCTCGACCCAAAAGTCACCCATTCCTTCTCTCCAGAGATGCTGCCTGCCCCACTGAGTTACTCCATCATTTTGTGTCTATCTCCCCCAGTAGATGGGTTGCCGACTTTCACTGCACAATATGCTGATAAATAAATGCCACTCGTACGAGGTGCTGAAGTGCCAGCACTTGAGCTGAAGCACAGTTGCACGAATTGTGAATTGAATTATCTTGGGCTCTTGACCTCTCTGCAAAAACCATGAATGCCTTCACATTTGTTTATGCGCTGGGTCACAATTGCCAGGTGCTGATAACTCCCAATGGCACTGGAGAGTTCTTTATTACTTGTACAATGTCTTAGATTTTAGGTATAACATTAAAACTGTTAAGAATGGAATACAACTTACTTTTTATGATGCAATTTTTCTCAAGATCACCTCCCAGCCTCAATTACTATCTCCACCCTTTTCCTCTTCCAGCTGACTGTTCTCTTCCAATCAACCCCACCTCTCCAAATAAATTTAATGTTCCATTCAAAATAATTTGTCATGCACATGAAGTCCTAAGACCAGTCTCCATGAATGTACTTAAATATTTGTTAGTACAAAACATAAATTTTATTATTTTGAATTTCTTCTGAACTTTCAAGGATACCATTGTTCATTTCCTCAAGACTTCTTGGTGTAACCCTAAAACTGATTACACCAGGGGTGGCCACATCAAATTTTGGGTGAATTTTCAGTAAACTCTTTGATAATTAGATTGCATCTGAACCACATGCAGGCCGAGAGAACCCTGTGCATCCAATAATTGGGAATGAAAATGTGAGATCCTTGAATCACATCTGAAGTTGTGACCGGCAGAGGCAGGTCTAATTCGACCCGAACTAAGTACTGGGGGAAAACAGTTGTCTGGGACTCGAGTCGAAGGGAGATGAAAAAAAGGATTTGACCTTGTGCTTTGCTTGAACTGGTAAGGAAAGAAGAGAAAAAAAAAATTACAAAGTGAAAATAGGGACCTAGAACGGTGACAATGATTAGTGACAGCAATGAGATAGTAACAAGGGGAGAAATGAAAACTGGAGATCGAGTCCTCAATCAAAAATTTCAAGGATCACAGAGACAATCACTGAAAATAATGTCATCCTGTGTGTTCTTGGTACAGCATTAACTTAGATTTGTAAGGTGTCTTTTAAAGGTGATAACATACCAACATTTCAAGGTGAACTAAGAAACACGAGTGATAGTGTCAGTGTCACACAGCATGGAAAAAGGCCCTCCGGCCCAACTTGCCCCCACTGTCCAACATGTCTCATCTCCACTAGTCCCACTTGTCTGTATTTGGCACATATCCCTCCAATCTTATCCTATCCATGTACCTGTCTAAATCTTTCTAAAATGCCTCAACTACCTCCTCCGGCAGCTCTTTCCATACACCCACCACCCATAAATGAACCTTTATTTTAAAAAGGTTACCCCTCAGGTTCCTATTAAATCTTTCCTCCCACACCTTAAACCGATGTCCGCTGGTTCTTGATTCCCCAACTCCGGGCAAGAGACTCTGTGCATCGACCCGACTCATTCCTCTCAAGATTGTACGCCTCTATAAGATCACATAGAAACATAGAAATTAGGTGCAGGAGTAGGCCATTCGGCCCTTCGAGCCTGCACCGCCATTCAATATGATCATGGCTGATTATCCAACTCAATATCCCGTACCTGCCTTCTCTCCATACCCCCTGATCCCCTTGGCCACAAGGGCCACAACTCCCTCTTAAATATAGCCAATGAACTGGCCTCAATTACTCTCTGTGGCAGAGAGTTCCAGAGATTCACCACTCTCTGTGTGAAAAAAGTTCTTCTCATCTCGGTTTTAAAGGATTTCACCCTTATCCTTAAGCTGTGACCCCTTGTCCAGGACTTCCCTAACATCGGGAACAATCTTCCTGCATCTAGCCTGTCCAACCCCTTAAGAATTTTGTAAGTTTCTATAAGATCCCCTCTCAATCTCCTAAATTCTAGAGAGTATAAGCCAAGTCTATCCAGTCTTTCTTCATAAGGCAGTCCTGACATCCCAGGAATCAGTCTGGTGAACCGTCTCTGCACTCCCTCTATGGCAATAATGTCCTTCCTCAGATTTGGAGACCAAAACTGTACGCAATACTCCAGGTGTGGTCTCACCAAGACCCTGTACAACTGCAGTAGAACCTCCCTGCTCCTATACTCAAATCCTTTTGCAATGAAAGTTAACATACCATTCGCTTTCTTTACTGCCTGCTGCCCCTGCATGCCTACCTTCAATGACTGGTGTACCATGACACCCAGGTCTCGCTGCATCTCCCCCTTTCCCAATCGGCCACCATTTAGATAATAGTCTGCTTTCCCGTTTTTGCCACCAAAATGGATAACCTCACATTTATCCACATTATACTGCATCTGCCAAACATTTGCCCACTCACCCAGCCTATCCAAGTCACCTTGCAGTCTCCTAGCATCCTCCTCACACCTAACCCTGCCCCCAGCATAGTGTCATCCGCAAACTTGGAGATATTGCCTTCAATCCCCTCATCCAGATCATTAATATATATTGTAAATAGCATTGGTCCCAGCACTGAGCCTTGCGGTACCCCACTACTCACTGCCTGCCATTGTGAAAAGGACCCGTTTACTCCTACTCTTTGCTTTCTGTTTGCCAGCCAGTTCTCTATCCACATCAATACTGAACCCCCAATGCCTTGTGCTTTAAGTTTGTATACTAATCTCTTATGTGGGACCTTGTCGAAAGCCTTCTGGAAGTCCAGATACACCACATCCACTGGTTCTCCCCTATAACCACGCTACTAGTTACACCTCGAAAAATTCTAAAGATTCGTCAGACATGATTTACCTTTCATAAATCCATGCTGACTTTGTCCAATGATTTCACCACTTTCCAAATGTGCTGCTATCCCATCTTTAATAACTGACTCTAGCAGTTTCCCCACTACCGATGTTAGACTAACTGGTCTGTAATTCCCCATTTTTACTCTCCCTCCCTTCTTAAAAAGTGGGGTTACGTTTGCTACCCGCCAATCTTCAGGAACTACTCCAGAATCTAAAGAGTTTTGAAAGATTATTACTAATGCATCCACTATTTCTGGAGCTACTTCCTTAAGTAATCACTCCTCATCCTCCTGTGCTCCAAGGAACAGAGTCCTACCCTGCTCAATCTATCCTTACAAATCAGATCCTCTAGCCCAGGCAACATCCTCATAAATCTTTTTTGCATCCTTCCCAGCAAGCCTATAACATGGTGCCCAAAACTGAACACAATCATCTAAATGCAGCCTCACAAATGTCATATACAACTGCAACATGACCTCCCAACTTCTATACTCAATAGGGAGGTTGCACGAAAGGTCACTGGGTCAGGGATCGAAGTCCCTCACCCTGAGCACAGGATCGCCCCAGGGTTGCGTCCTCAGCCCCCTATTGTACTCCCTGTACACACATGACTGTGTGGCTAAGTTCAGCTCCAACTCAATAATTAAGTTTGCTGATGACACTGTGGTGGTGGGCCTGATCTCAGACAACGATGAGAAGGCCTACTGGGAGGAGGTGGCTCATCTAGCACTCTGGTGACAGGATAACAGCCTCCTCTTGCACATCAAAAAAACGAAGGAGCTGATCGCAGACTTTAGGAGGGCACATCATCCGAGGACGTACACTCCAATGGGGATCCTGTGGATAGGGTGAGCTGTTCTGAGGATATGACATGGGCATCAAGCTGCAGCACTCGTGAGTAAGGCAGGGCAGCGCCTTTACCACCTCGGGCAATTGAGGAAATTCAGAGTGTCTCCGAGGATCCTCCAGTGCTTCTACTCAGCGGCGGTGGAAAGCATCTTGTCCAGTAATATTACCATCTGGTTTGGGAATTGTTCTGCCCAGGGCAAGAAGGCTCTGCAGAGAGTAGGGCGTTCGGCCGAACGCACTATGGGAATTTCACTCGCCCCCCTGCAGAAACTATACATCAGGAGGTGCAACTCCAGAGCCAATAAAATCATGGGAGACCCCTTCCACCCATGCAACGGATTGTTCCAGCTGCTACGGTCAGGCAAACGCCTCCGTTGCCATGCTGTGAGAACGGAGAGGTTGAGCAAGGAGTTTCTTCCCAGAGGCCATTCGGACTGTAAATCTCACCAGGGACTAACTTTACTGAACATTTTTCCTTCCAATATTTAATATGTAAAAGAATATGTGTGTGTTTATGAGTGTGTTTATAGTTTGTTTGTTTGTCATTTTGCACAAAGTCCGCGAGCATACCTCTGCTCTACAACACTCCCCAGAGCCCCGCCATTTACTGTGGAGGTCCTGCCAATGTTATTCGCAAAGAAAATTTGGCACCGAGCAGTACAAGGTCAGCAAGCCAAAAACTGGACAAAAAAGATCATAGAGGTTGTTCTCGTGTAGTGAAGAGAGGAGCCAAGGTTTGGGAAGGAATTCCATGGATTACAAATTTGGCGTCTTAAAGTACATTGAAAGTCACACAATTGAAAAGTGGTGCACTCTTGGAGGATGCAGGAGCAGATATGTCTAGAGAGAAGAAGTGGGATATGGTCTTGGAGAGATTTGTAAATGAGGATGGAAATTTTAATATCATGATTTTGATCAACTGTGAATCATGCAGGGTAGTATGAATAGAGATAATTGATGCGAAGCACAGGCATGGATAGGTGCGTTTTCAATCTCAGGTTAAGGGTAGAACAAGAGAGGCGCTGTCCAGAAAAATCCCGAGAAATTTTGCTTTGGTGCTTTACACCCCAGTGGTATGAACATTGACTTCTCCAATGTCAGGTCATCCTTGCTTTCTCCCTCCTTCCCTCCCCTTCCCAGCTCTCCCATAGCCCACTGTCTCCACCTCTTCCTTTCTTCTACCCACCCCCCCCCCCCCCCCCCCCCCCCCCCCCCACATCTGAAGAAGGGTGTCGACCCGAAACGTCACCTATTCCTTCGCTCCATAGATGCTGCCTCACCCGCTGAGTTTCTCCAACATTTTTGTCCATCTTTGCTGTCCAGAAATGTGTGTTGGCATAGTCAAGTCCAGAGGCAATAAAGATCAGCAATAACAACAAACTTGTTAACAAAGATACTTGATAATAGACTTTGCATGGCACTTTAGCCAAACAGCAAACTTGTTATTGCAGTAATTAAAATGTTCCTTCCCACTAATGGCACCAGGTACCTGGAATTATTTGCACATTTGAGAAAAAGCAAACTAATATCACAAACCCTTCAATGGTTATTAGCTGCCAAGATTCACCCATGTGTACAAAAGGGATTAATTTACACGATAAATTCACTCTTCTTGCAAGTAGGTGAACTGCAGGCAGTTGAAGACACACCTCGTCACACAAACAATTCATTCAACTCATTGCTAACGCCTGGCAAAGAATGGAAATCAAAGAATGTGCACTCTGTCCAAATATACATAAAATTACTCAATCTCTTCCAACACCTAAATATAGAAAATGCATAAAATTGACATACACTGTTCATAAAATCACTTTAGAAGACAGGCAGTGGCACTGCATTTCAATCTGAAATCAACACCTTTTGAGATGTGATTAAATATACCGTCGGGAGGGTTCCTTTACAATAATGCGAGGAAAACTATTGGAGGAAGTCAGTAAAGTTAGCTCCTGATAACATTCCGACAATGGAATTCCATGAACTTTGTTCACTTTCCGTTGTCTCCCCATATATAAAAGCCTCATGAATGTACATTTGCCTAATCCGTTTCCCATTCAGTTAAACAAAATTTCAGATTCCGAGTTCTGAGTAACTCAATTATTCCCAACATCTCAGCCTGAATTTTGTCAGCCCGAGCTATGCCGACCACAACCTACGTTGTTGTACAAGAAAACAAGAAATAGGAGCGGGCCAAAGGTTTGCAGCTAATTCTGTGTCTTGAATGGTTCCCAGAAGGTATGTACTTGTCCCATCCTTGTATGGTCCCATGTCGAAACTGTTATCAATGTTAGTCCTGAATATATAATTAACTACTCACAATGTTGTAGAGTTGTACAGCATTGAAACAGTGTTTGACTCATCAAGTCTGTGCCTGCCACCAAGCAGCCATTTTGCACTAATCCTACCCTAACCCATTTTATTCTTCCCGCATTCCATTTAATGTCCCAGATTCTTTGTCTTACCTAACCACTTGATGCAGTTTATAGTTGCCAATTAATCTACCAACCTGCATTTTGTTTGGATGTTGGAGTAAACCAGAGGACCATGAGGAAACCAACGTGGAGAGAGGGAGAAAGTGCAAACTCCACACAGGCAGCATCCAGAGTCAGGATTGCATCCGGGTCACTGGAACTGTGAGCAGCAGTTCAATTAGGTTCACCACTTTGCTGCCTCACAACTGCTACAAGTGCTGAATGTTCACAGCCTTGCTAAGGTAGAAGGCATCATATCATGTCCCAGAAGAGTCTAGGTTTTAATTCTGTGAATCGAGTGATCTCAAACATGCCTGAGAATGGCTGTCAGCCTCTACACCACTCAGCCATCAGCAGGAGAAGGCGGATGACAGGAAGAATAGCTGTAGGCAGCAGGAACTGAATAGAGCTGTTATGAATATTGTTACTTAACATTAACCGTTACAAAGAATGGATCGACTGGGCTTATCTTCTTAAGCCTCCTTCAGTCATGGCTGACCATGGGTGGGTCTAGGCGCTAAATGGAGGATGCCTGTGGGTGACTTCGTTTAACATGGGGAGACTGGTGCACAGACAGCCACCCCACGGTCCTTGACAGATCTGGGTCAGGATCCGGTGGCATGGAGTCCAAGACGACCGGAGACCCTTTTCTGCTGCAGCCTTCATCTGCCTTCCCAGCCGTTGTGACGCTCCACTAAGGTCAGCCATCATCCTCCGCCTGTTCCATCATTGAGGTCTTGGTTGGATTGCTCTTAGTCAGAGACCTCCCCCTCGGCCTTACCGCCATGGGTGGCCCTACCAGGAGCATAGCTCCAGATGGCATCGCTCACAGGATCGCGGGTCCACATGAGCTTCTCCACCACGACAAGGTGACAACCCACGGGCTTATATTCATGGTAGTTTAGAAGGATGAGAGGATATCTCCTAGAAACATGTAAAATTCTTAAGGGATTGGACAGGTGAGATGCAGGAAAAAAAGTCCCAATGTTGGGGGAGTCCAGAATCAGGGGGGGGGGGGGGGGGGGGGGTCACAGTTTAAGAATAAGGGATAGGTCATTTAGGACTGAGATGAGGAAAAACATTTTCACCCAGAAAGTTGTGAATCTGTGGAATTCTCTGCCACAGAAGGCAGTGGAGGCCAATTTACTGGATGTATACAAGAGAGAGTTAGATATCGCTCTTAGGGTTAATGGAATCAAGGGATATGCGGAGAGAACAGGAACAGGATACTGATTTTGGATGATCTGCCAGGATCATGTTGAATGGCTCGAAGGGCCGAATGACCTACACCTGCACCTATTTTCTATGTTTCTATTACAGACAGTTAAGAGCATGGAATGGGGAAAAACAGCCGGGGGGGGGGGGGAGGGAGGGGGAGGTGTCATTGTGGGGGAAAGAAAAGTAAACAAATGTAAATAACTTTTGAAACTTCTGCCAGTTCTGGATCATAACTTCCCCTGCTTGGTCCGCCGATGAAGCTGGAGTTTTGTCCTCAATGCAGGTCATCAATAAGCATATTCGTGCCGCTAGGATCCAGTCTAACAGTACAGTGTATATTTAAAACAGGAATCGTTCTAAGGGGTTTCCCAAAAGTCTGGCACAGCAGGTCAAGGAACTGTGCAGAAGTCTATTTACACCAACCAACACCACTTAAACATGAAAAACAACAATGACACAACATTTCCCGCCCCGCAGTTAACTGCGGAGGAAACTGAAGTAACAATACTACTTGGGCTAATATTGTTCCACGCTAAATCAGTCATACACTTGGAATGATCGGAACCTTTTGGGTAAAAGAAGGCACTCACTCAAGCTCAAAGTTGCCATCTATTTCAAACAGTCCCAAAACTTTTCCTTGTACCTGCTGTTTTTTCCGGGAATGTCATGGCTCTTTTCCGCTCAGTTCACTGCAGCATTGACTGCTTCCTTGGAACCTCAGTGCAGGGCAGCTGGTGCCCTGAGCTAATCCTCTCCGAGAAGGTTATCATTCTTGCATTGCCTGTTAATTAGCGTAATCACCTACTGGCTTTTACTGCGGGAGTTGTTGCAGGAGGAGGCGGCAGTAGTGGGTCACCGCTGTCTAAAGTGTGCAGCCCAGCTGCTAACTAACTGACTGTCTGTCGCACTCAGCTCCTCGACAAGAACTCGTCTCTATTTTCTCCGACATCTGCCTGCATGTGCTTTGGCTGCTGCAATCTTATTCGCACTTGGCTGTTTTCTTGCTCGTCACGTGCTGAAGAGAGGAGGTCCCCCCCCCCCCTCTCTCCTTCTTCTGGTGTTTCCTCCCATCTTACATCAATCAGCATCTAGTCCCTCAAGAAAAATGCAGCTCGCCCTCTGGGTTAGTAGAAAAGCTACTTTAAGGGCCACCCAGCTGCAGTCATTTGAACGCCTAATCCGGGCAGTGAAATTGTTTTTTAACACACCCATTTAATGCTTCCTGCACAGAGTTAATGGGAACATAAAGAAAACAAAGACTGTTTTGCCTGGAAAGTAAGGTCACACACAATTCCTACACAAATTGCATCTTTAAAAATGCCAGAAAAAAAATCACTTTAGCTTAGTTTGTATGTGCACAAATTAGATTGAGTGTCCAGCAATGAAATAGGCCATTCAACCCACAGTACTTCGGTATTCATGCTGATACAATGAACTGCAGATGCTGCTTTACCAAAAAAAAAGGCACAATGTGCAGGAGTAACTCAGTGGGTTAGGCAGTCAGATGTTGCCTGAACTACTCAAAAGCTCGTCAGATATGGAATAGTTCATTTCAACATTGGAGTTGGATGGAGTCGCTGTAGAAATTAGGCGTTGGAGAGCAATTAGGGGAGTGAATTAGGGGGGGAGTAGGGGGTGAATCAGGGTATAGCCTCGAGTGACTTTAGAAAAGATGCAGGAGGTTGTCCCCGGTACACAAAGATGGCCGGCGTGGAGATGAGAGAGATGACGGTTTAGGGGTTATGCCGGTCGTGGGCGAAGGAGGGTATCGGGAGCCGTTCCAGTAGAAGATCACGTGGGAATCCGGATTTTGAATGATGAAATGGCGGAGAACATGATGGGGCCACATTCTATGCAAAATGAATTTTACTATGTAACGTTTAATTGCGTATGCAACAATAAATATCCATTGAACCATCACTGAGTTACTCTGAAACGTCACCCATTCCTTCTCACCAGAGATGCTGCGTGTCCCGCTGAGTTACTCCAGCTTTTTGTATCGATACACATTATGGGATCCGGTTTTATGGACTTCATTGTAATGATGCATGTTGGGGCGTGCAAAATAAACACACGAATGACTGTTGTTGTAGTCATCATGAATTGCTTTTTAGGACCATTTGAATGGACAGCCGGACATAATTTCCCTTAATGAAGTAATAAATAGAGTAATAAATCAGTATTGGAGGTGGGGGACGTTTTTGCATTATTATCAATTTTTGTATCCAAGGTTTGTCATTTCCCACACCCACTACATAGGAATTCTGATCTTTGTCCGAGGCTTCATCGGTTCCAGCCCATTCGCTGCAGAAGTATTCATTTGTTTTAGCCAATACGTTTACGTTCCTGAGACACCAGGGACGATGATGTTTAAAACGAATTAAATCACGTCCATCATGATGAAGTGCTTTGAAAGGTTGGTCAAGGCCCACATAACATCCAGTCTCCCCTCTACACTTGACCCATTCCAGTTTGCATAGCGTCCTAACTGTTCCACTGATGATGCCATAGCAACAGCACTCCACCTAAGCCTGGCTCATCTGGAAAACAATAACAGTTACGTGCAGATGCTGTTTATCGACTTCAGCTCCGCCTTCAACACAGTCATCCCCCAACATCTGGTGAATAAACTCGGCGAAATAGGCATCAGCACCCCACTATGCAACTGGTTACTGGACTTCCTCACTGACAGACCACAGACGGTAATAGTTGGCAAAAACTCATCAGAGACCACCATCATGAACACCGGGGTCCCACAGGGATGTGTGCTGAGCCCTCTGTTGTTCACGCTGATGACACATGACTGTTGTGCCAAACACAATTCGAACCACATCATCAAGTTCGCTGATGACACAACGGTGGTGGGCCTCATCAGCCACGATGACGACTCTGCCTACAGAGAGGAGGTACAACAACTCATCAGCTGGTGTGACATCAATAACCTTCAACTCAATGTTAATAAAACAAAAGAAATAACTGTGGACTTCAGGAAGAAACAGACAGCACACACCCCACTCACCATCAATGGCAGTGCAGTGGAGTCTGTGAAAAGCACCAAGTTCCTGGGAGTGCACATCACAGATGATCAGACATGGTCCACCAACACCATCTCCCTAGTCAAGAAAGCTCAGCAACGCCTCCACTTCCTTCGACGGATGAGGAGAGCCGACCTCCCCCCTTCTGCCCTCGCCACTTTTTACAGGGGTGCCATTGAGAGCATTCTTACCAGCAGTCTCTCAGTCTGGTATGGCAGTTGCTCTGCTGCTGACCAGAAGGCACTACAGAGAGTGGTGAGGACAGCGGAGAAGATCACCAGATCACCCCAACCTGCAATCCAGGACCTATACCCATCTCGCTGTCGCAAGAGAGCAACCAATATCATCAAAGACACCACCCACCCAGCACACAAACTGTTCACTCTCCTACCATCTGGCAAGCGCTACCGCAGCATGCGGAGCAAAATCACAAGATTCAAAAACAGCTTTTTCCTCAGGCCATCAGATTACTCAACACACTCAAGAAAATTCCATGAACATTTAACTTTAACTCAATGTCTGCAGTATGCTATTTGCACTTTTCTATATTGCACCTTTACTATTGCACTTTAATAACATACCTCAACATTTTATTACAGTCTGGCACACTGTGAATATTTTAAATAATGTATATTGTCTATCTTATTGGTATATTGTCTGTCTGTGTTATGAATATTACTTGCACATTTGGAGTATGGGGAAACGCAATTTCAATCCAATTTATTTGAATTGACAATAAAGTTTACTTTGAACTTTGAAGAGGTGGAAACAAGTGGTCAGACTGGATTATCGACAGGCTTCTGACCCTGGTGGTAGGTCGGGTATCTGTAGTTCATACGTTCATAAGTGATAGAGCAGAATTAGGCCATTCGGCCCATCAAGTCTACTCCACTATTCAATCATGGCTGATCCATCTATCCCTCCTAACCCCATAGCCCCTGACACCCGCACTAATCAAAAATCTATCTATCTCTGACTTTAAAATATCTATTGATGGCCTCCACAGCCTTCTGTGGCAAGGAATTCCACAGATTCACCAGCCTCTGACTAAAGAAATTCCTTCTCATCTCCTTGTTAAAGGAACGGGGTGAGAGATTGCAAACGTCACGTGGTCTGCCCTGTTTCAATGAATGCAATCAACTTGGCGTGCCACAATCAAATAAGATCAAATAGAACAAGTTGTCCTAAGCTGTGCATGCCATAGGCAAGAAGAAGTTGTTAAAGGAACGTCCTTTAATTCTGAAGCTATGACCTCATTTATGTTCAAGAAGGAACTGCAGATGCTGGAAAATCGAAGGTAGACAAAAGTGCTGGAGAAATTCAGCGGGTGCAGCAGCATCTATGGAGTGAAGGAAATAGGCAACGTTTCGGGCCGAAAGACTGAAGTCTGAAGAAGGGTTTCGGCCCGAAAACGTTGCCTATTTCCATCACTCCATGGATGCTGCTGCACCCGCTGAGTTTCTCCAGCACTTTTGTCTACCTCATTTATGATCCTCAGACACTAGTGACGATGATGTTTCAAAGGTTGGATACAAGTGGTCAGACTGAATTATTGACGGGCTTCTGATCCTGGTGGGGGTCAGGTACCTGTAGTAGGGCGGCAGGAATGCCTCTGCCAGTGTTGGGTAACCCAAATGTCCAGAACCTCTCGGCAGCGCATTCAAAGGTGGTGAGATATTCACTCAAAGCCTGAGGTGATCGCAGACTCGGTTTGGTTAAATGCCCTGGCCATGATTGAATGCTTTACAGGTAACGCTTTCAAACAAGGTTAGAAAACCAGGGTGTAATGTTTGAGACCACGTAAGGCCCTGTTGTGACTAGCACAAGCAGAAGGAAAACACGTCCGACATCTTGTAAGTATGATTTATTCTGCCCCACCCACGGACACTTCTCCAAGGTCACCTGCTCTCGATCACGAGGCACAGCCCTTTATATTAAAGGGGCACTGGCATTTACATATACATCACATCTCCCCCTTTACTTTAATTACAATTCTCCCCCTTCCCTTAAATTACCTTACATCCCCCCCTTCAACGTTGGTCAAAATTAATAACTTGAACCTTAATGAATTTAATGTGGATAAAGTACCACAAATAACACAGTGCTCGTCATACTACAAAACTATAAAAAAAATTGCCCAACAATTTTACATAACAAGTCGAGTTGGGGGTTTTGACAATCGCCCACTTCTCGTGCAAGTCGTCTTTCCAACTCGTTCTGTGTCGTATTTGTGTTGTGTGCGAGTGTGGCTTGGCTCGCTTTGAGCCGATTCCCCCACCACAGACCCTTGTGGTGCGGCCTGTGATAGTTCGCTTGAGTTTGGGAGACTAGCTCCTTCTGGGTGAGGGGTTCCTCCTTGTGGGAGAGTGTTGGCACTTGTCTGCTGCGTGTTGCCAGGGCATGGCTCAGCTGCTTTGTGCGCAGGTCGTATGTCCTTCCTGTTCCTGCGGAACTCTGTACCGCTCGGTGTAGAGATGACGTAGCTCCGAGGGGACAGGTTTTCTCTTGCAATACGGCCACGTTGCCACTCAGTTGGTTTGGCATGAAACCATACCTGTTGTTGTTGTTCCAGGCGCCGCAGCGGCTCGACACTTGCCTTCACATTGAAGTATGCTGCCTGTTTATTCTTGTCGGATGGCCAGTTGTGGTCCCATGGGAGGGACATGATGAGGCAGTAAGAGTGATAGAGGCGATGGCAATTGGCTTCTTATTCCGCCCCACCCACGGACACTTCTCCAAGGTCACCTGCTCTCGATCACGAGGCACAGCCCTTTATATTAAAGGGGCACTGGCATTACATATACATCACACAGGGCATGAAGAGGGGTTGAATTATATACCCTGATGCCAAATAGGGTGTAATCACACAGATATCAAGACCTCGGGTGCCCTTGCTGGAAGAAATCGCTGCTGATCTTTCCCCCCACTTGCGAACAACACAATGTGAACTGCACATTGACAGATGGCCACTGTGTTTTGAGCTTACAGATGCAGCTTCATCTGTGCACTATCTGCCTGGAGGTAGGTCAGAGCTGTTCAAGTGAACTCTCAATGGCCATTTGGAGAAGGGTGCAGGGAGGTCACAGAAATGGTAAGAAGAGGAGGGAAAGTGAACCGCAGGGAGAGAAGGATTAAATAGGGCAGCAATGAGTAAAGAGCCCCAGGGCTACAGAGTAGCTCAAGCAATCTCCATGCCTTCATCACATCGAGGACACAGATTGCTGTGTCTTGCCCAGGGGTGTTTTTTGTCAGAGCAAATGAGCAGCATGTGGAATCCAATACAGGGGACTCAGTGATGATAAAAGTTTATATACCATTTAAATCATAGCGGATAAAATTA
Organism: Leucoraja erinaceus; assembly: GCF_028641065.1. Lineage (NCBI taxonomy): Eukaryota > Metazoa > Chordata > Chondrichthyes > Rajiformes > Rajidae > Leucoraja > Leucoraja erinaceus. The sequence goes on along the minus strand of NC_073377.1, from coordinate 35,656,922 downwards.
ATTGGTCCTTTTTTCACTGTGTCTGAGTAACCAACATTGGAGGCCATGACCTTTTGATCCAATTTCCATTCGTATGCCTGGGACATATGCTCAGTACATTATGCCATCACCATTGCACAAAATAGAACAGGAAAATGACACCACATTTGGTTGTGCCGATCCCAATTTTTTGATAAGCATGACTGCCAGAAACTGGCACAAATCCTTCAAAATATCCACCAACTTTTTATGCAAACCATACACCAAGAAAACATCTGCATTTTATAGGATGTAGTGATGAATAGATGGAACAGGAATGTACATGGCATCATGGAATTGTAAGAATGCAGAGATCTCTGAGGCATCCAGGCCCAACTTATTTCCTGGAAAAAGGTGAGGCCTCAGGCTCATGTTCTTCACTGAGAGTTCAGGTGGAAGAAATGGTGAGAATGGGCAAAATTCAGCAATGCTCCATCTACATCACCCAGTAGACTTTGGTATTTTTTGCAATAAGAAAGACTGCTTCAAGTTGCTCTAGGGAAGAATAACCTTATCCATTGTTTGGTGGACTTAGCTTAGACCTGTCTGATGTTCAAGCTTGTTACCATACAGAACTCACGGCTAAAAAGATAAAAATAGAACGTATGAAACCTTGTGGGGGAGAGGGGGGGAGGGGAGAGGGGGGGGGGGGCAGAGGTGGGGGGGAGGAGGAGATGGGGGAGAGAGGGGGGGGGGGAGGGGGAGGGGGGGGGAGGGGGGGGGGGGGGGGGGGGCAGGGAAGGGGGAGGGGGGAGGGGGGGGGGAGAGACGGGAGGGGGGAGGGGAGAGGGGCGAGGGAGGGAGGGAGGGAGAGAGGGGGGGGGGGAGAGAGAAAGAGGGGGGGGAGAGAGGGGGGGAGAAGGGAGGGGAGAGGGGGGGGAGAGGGGGAGAAAGGAGAGGAGGGGGAGTGAGAGAAAGAGAGAGAGAGAGGGAGGGAGAGAGGAGGGGACGGAGAGAGAGGAGGGAGAGGAGGGAGAGAGGGGGGAGAGAGGGGGGGAGAGAGGGGGGGAGAGAGAGGGGGGGAGAGAGGGGGGGAGAGGGGGGGGGGAGGGGGGGGAGAGGGGGGGGGAGAGGGGGGGGGGAGAGGGGGGGGGGGGAGGGGGGGGGAGGGGGGGGGGGAGAGGGGGGGGGAGAGGGGGGGGAGAGAGGGGGGGGGGGAGGGGGGGGGGAGAGGGGGGGGGAGAGAGGGGGGGGGGGGAGGGGGGGGGGGGGGGGGGAGGGGGGGGGGAGAGGGGGGGGGAGGGGGGGGAGAGGGGGGGGGGGGGGGGGGGAGGAGGGGGGGGGAGGGGGGGGAGGGGGGGGGAGGGGGGGGGGGAGGGGGGGGGGAGGGGGGGGGGGAGAGGGGGGAGAGGGGGGGAGAGAGAGAGGGGGGGAGAGGGGGGGGGAGGGGGGGGGGAGGGGGGGGGGGAGGGGGGGGGGGGGGGGAGAGGGGGGGGGGGGGGGGGAGGGGGGGGGGGGGAGGGGGGGGGAGAGGGGGGGGAGAGAGAGGGGAGAGGGGGGGGGGGGAGGGGGGGGGGAGAGGGAGAGGGGGGGAGAGGGGGGGGGGGGAGGGGAAGGCAGGGAGAGAGAGAGGGGGGAGAGAAGGGGGAGAGAGAGGGGGAGGGAGGGGGAGGGAGAGAGGGAGAGATGAGAGAGAGAGAGAGGGGGAGAGAGAGAGCAGTGCGAGTGAGACAGGGAGAGAGAGGGAAAGAGGGGAGAGGGAAAGAGGGAGAGAGATATGGATTAGTGGACCAAGGTGTCAGAGGGAGTGATCCCACGGGAGGCAGAAAGAAGGAGGGGAAGATGTGGCTGAACGTGGGGTCTTGTTGTAGTTCACGAAAATAGCGTAGGGAAGGAGCTGTGTTATCTGCCTTCAGTCCCAACTGTTTATCTAACACCATTTCATGACTAATGTGGATTCCCTTCAGTTTCTCCCCCCCCCCCCCCCCCCATAGATCCTCAATCCCCTAGTATTTCTGGGAGATTATTTGTGTCTTCCTTGGTGAAGACAGAACCAAAGTACTCGTTTAACCATTCTGCCATTTCCTTGTTTCCCATTATAAGTTCACCTGTCTCGGATTGTAAGGGACCTACATTTGTCTTCACCAATCTTTTCCTTTTTACATATCTAAAGAAGCTTTTAGGGTCAGTTTTTTAAGCTTCCTTTCATGCTGTTTTCACCCCCTCTTAATTAACCTGTTTGTCCTCTGTTGAGATCTAAATTTCTCCCAGTCCTCCGGTTTGCTGCTTCCTCTGGCCAATTTATATGCCTCTTCCTTGAATTTAACACTATCCTTGATTTCCCTCGTTAACCATGGGTGAGCTGCCTTCCCCGTTTTATTTTTTCACCAGACAGGGATGAACAATTTTTGGAGTTCATCCATGCAGTCTTTAAATCTTTGCAATTGCATCTCCACCGTCAACCCTTTAAGTATAATTTGCCCGTCTATCCTAGCTAATTACCATCTCATACCTTCAAAGTCTCCTTGCTTCAAGTTCAGGACCCTAGTCTCTGAATTAACCGTGTCACTCTCCATCCTAATGCAGAATTCCACCATATTATGGTCACTGTTGCCCAAGGGACTCTGCACAACAAGGTCGCTAACTAATCCTTCCTCATTACACAATACCCAGTCTGGGATGGCCTGCCCTCTACTCGGGTCTTCTACATATTGGTTTAAAAAACCCATCCTGTATACATTCCAGGAAATCCTCCTCCTCAGCGCTGCTACCAATTTGGTTGGCCCAATCTATATGTAGATTAAAGTCACCCATGTTAACTGTACATGCATCCCTAATTTCCTGCTTGATGCTGTCCCCAACCTCTCTACTGCTGTTTGGAGGTCTGTACACAACTCCAATAAGCGCTTTCTGCCCTTGACTATTTCGCAGTTCTACCCATACTGATTCTACAGCATCCAAGCGAATGTTTCTCCTTGCTATTGCATTAATCTCCTCTTTAACCATGAAGAATTCGAGCATGACGAACTTTCTGACATTGGCTTCATGTCTGAGATTAGCTCGCCATTGGGTAAGGGGCCCGAGAAGACACATCAGTGTCCCCCTTTTGAAACATTTATGGAACACATTGATTGTATTATTGAATGTTGAGAGTTTTAGAATCTCCTTGGGGCAGAGAACTGTGGCTATATATGAACTGTGGTCATTTTACTATATTTAAGGCTGTGATCGATTTATAATCAGTAAGAAGATCAAAAATTATGGTTAAAGGGCAGAAAAGTGGATGAAGAAAATCGAATCAGCAATGATTCTGTTGATTGGCTTTGAAGACATGAGGGTGTTGAATGGTGTGTTCCTTATCCTACATCTATGGTCTTAACAACTTTCTTACCATATATTGATTTACAACATGAATGGTAAATAGCTGATCATACGTTGTCAACCACAAAATGGCCCATTTATTAAGAGCTATGCTTATTTTAAATGTATGCTTTATTGTTTAATAACTTTCATAACAAGTGATGTTATGCTGCGGCAGCAGCGGCAGTGGCAGCGGAGACCCGGCTCGGTCCTGGAGCTGTGGCGAGGCAGCGACCACCCGCAGAGTTTGAGCCGTCGCCTCGGCGCAGAGGGAGAACAAAGAGGGAAGAGCCAGAGACTTTAAGATTTTGCCTTCCACCACAGTGAGGAGGTGTTTGGTGAACTCACTGTGGTGGATGTTAAATTTGTGTTGATTGTGTGTTTTTGTCATTTTTTTAATTATATGTATGACTGCAGGGAAACAAAATTTCGTTCAGACCGAAAGGTCTGAATGACAATAAACGAATCTAATCTATAAAAAAAAAAAAAAAAAATCTAATCTAATGTGGAAATGAAAATTGTGCCTGATATCCAAAACCAAGTGATTTTTCACAGGGTCATTAATGGCTTTCTGTGTGTAAGTCTCTTCTTGTGTTAATACTCTTGAATTCTGAAACTAATCCCATTGCAATTCCTAAATGGTTTTTGCGCATATTGAACATGTAACCACTTGCCTATCCTGCGGTGCTTATTCACGGGGATTTACTTTTATTTGTACTCTGAACAGGTTCCATCTAGTTTTGTCATGGAAGGTTCACAAACAGCACATCTAGATATAAAACGCTGACTCCAACGTCTGTGTCTAACTAATTATCTGGGTCTGGAAGTTATAAGAATCTAATATTGCTCCTGAAGAACAATCTACATCAAGATATTTTTTTCTTCTAAATTTTACATATTCTAATTCTGGTGATGATAATTTCTGTCAATTCACATTGTGTACAGGGTGTGGATTAATTAATGTCATGTTCTTCTGGAGTATCCAGTTGATGGTGAGTGCTGTGGAACTGCATGCTTCGTTAGTATATCATCTAGTTAAAGCACTGATGTAATACTTTGTAATAAGACGTTCATGTTGTTACATCCACATGTTTCTCAGTATACCCACCACCCATCACTATGCACTATGGAAGTGTAAGTTATTGAAAATAAATCTTCATTGATAGCCTTGTTCAAATAATTATTTGCTCCTTCAGACCTTTGCAATATCTTGTTATCAGGAGGAAATACTGTGATTCTTAATAAATTACAACTGTTTAGTGAACAAAACCTTTGCTGGGCTAAGTATTCCTCTGGGATCAAGGCTATAGGGATGCTATCGTGTACATGAGATACTTCACGTCATGTACACATCCGTATGGAATTTAAAAATTTCCCACTAAAACAAGATGTGATCATTACAATGCTGGGTTGTTGAATCTGCCAAATTAGAGGCTTTGTTTTTTTTTTGAAGAACGGGACTGGATGAGTTATTTCTATTTAAATTGTGTGCAGAATGTTTTGATAGCAAGTAGCATCTTGCTTGTTGATGACGGTAATCTCCATCATGAAGTTCTTTGTTTGACATGAACCAAAAAACCCCCTATTGAATGAAGTACAGAATCTCACTAAAAATGTAAAGTCTTGTCAGTAAATTGGGTGAGGATACATTAATTCCTGAATTCCCAGAAATAGGGTGTGCAAGATAAATTCTGCACAAAGTTATCAGAATCACTCTCCAGTTTATTGGGAAGGAAAGGAAAATAAGAATTTCCAATTAAGTAAATAATGACCAAACTCTTGTGAGCAATTGCGTCCATGAATAACATGATGTCTCTTGTGGAAACTGTACACCTGTGTGCTTCCAATTTAGAACTTTATTACTTCACTCGGTTTAAATCATTTAAATAGGAATGGGCTAATATTAATTCATTTTAACAATAGAACTAATAATTATTTACACTCTATTCGTGACATGACATATATTTGTTGAAACTAAAAGTTTAGAAATATACTGACTTGCCACTTACTGCTATCTAGTCAATATATAGGACACAATGTTCTGGAGTAACTCGGCAGGTCAGGCAGCATCTGTGGGGGACATGGAAAGATGATGTTTCGGGTCAGGACTCTTCTTTGGAACCCAAGTGAGGAAGGGTCTTGACCTGAAACGTTACCCATCCTGAGATGTGCCTGTCCTGCTGCAATACTCCAGCAAGATTCCAGCATCTGCACTATCTTGTGCTTCTAGTTAGTCATAACTGCTCCATCACAAGGTAGATTTGTCACCAGCTAATCCACACCCAATTATGTAATAACACCACTCTGAGCACATTAATCCAAAACATGTTATTAAATGATTAATGTCAATGGGCCCAGCACTGATCTCTGTGGCATCCCACTAGTCACATGCCTTTAGTCCGGAAAAGGCTTTTTCCAGGAAATGTGGCTTCCATCCATCTTCCATCGGGAAGAAGGTACAGGAGACTGAAAACTGTAACTTCCAGGTTCAGGAACAGCTTCATCCCTACAGCCACAGGGGAACCCTCACTGTCTGCTTCCTTTACATTTCCTGGTGGTCACCCAACTGCATGCTGCCTGCACCTTAGGTATGACCACCTCACTAAAACTCCTAAGATGCTCTCAGCATCCCAAATGGTCTTCAGAGCTTCCAACTCCAACTCCATGTCCTTGGTGACTTGTCAGAAACTGCAGTTGGGCACACTTTCCATGTCATCACAAGAGGACACTGGAAGTTTCCCTAATATTCAATATCCTGCAGGAGTTTAGTTTATTATTGTCACGTGTCATGAGTTGGACTGGAAAGCTTTTGTCTGATAATAATGCCGCTTTGAGTGTGGAAGCTTAAGCAATGGGCAGAAGTTATACAACCATAGAAGCTAAGCCTGATCACCTTGGACCAGCAAGAAACCAGGTTGTACAAATATGTAGCATTAATGTATTTTCTGTATTTTGATGTGGGGCAAAGTGCTTCTTGACAGCATGCTTGGACCTGAACCAAGAGGAATAAGGTATTCAAGTTAAAGAGAATTCCTTATAAATTCTACCAAGCTATTTCAGATTTCCATTGCTTGCAATGACTAATTGTTTTTTTTAGGATTCAATTGTGCTATGTTCTGGTGAATTATGTAACCATACCATGAAATTTCCTAGATACTGAGGTATTGGGGAAAACACTTGCCCAGTCACACTTCAAGTCCCATTCAAGCTATTTTCTTCAATTTGAGCATTTTCCATTAGGGTAGAGCCAAAGATAGCAACCCTGAACAGGCATCCGGAACCCTAAACAATGGGCAGTTTCATTGCTCTCCTATGATTTCTCTGACCGAGATCAAAAACAAGGACTTAAATTTAGGACTTTCCTGGTGACATGAAGCCAGAGAGATGGTCTGAACTGCTCAATTAATTCTACAATTTCCACTGAGAGAATTGAAGAGTTAGAAAGAGTTTAAAAAAAGCAATATTTAATGCAGGAGCATAAATGATAGAAACAAAGAAAATAGGTGCAGGAGGAGGCCATTCGGCCGTTCAAGCCAGCACCGCCATTCATTGTGATCATGGCTGATCATCCACAATCAGTAACCCGTGTCTGCCTTCTCCCCATATCCCTTGATTCTGCTAGCCTCTAGAGCCCCATCTAACTCTCTTTTAAATTCATATAGTGAATTGGCAGAGAATTCCACAAATTCACAACTCAATTTTGAATGGCATTCCTTTTATTCTTAGACTGTGGCCCCTGGTTCTGGACTCCCCCAACATTGGGTACATTTTTCCTGCATTTAGCTTGTCCAGTCCTTTTATAATTTTATATGTATGATTATATGTTATACATTATTGTATGATTATGCATTATGACTATACGTTATAATCATGATTATATGTTATGATTATGCCATGAATCATAAGAAAAACTCAACTGGCATATGTGTCGCAATAATTTCATATAGAACATAAATAACACATCACAGTGTTCTCTACATAAAACTGTTAACATGGTGATGCTCTGGGGTTAAAATAACAGAGAAAGATAATAATGGTAATATTCAATGAGCAAACTGCTTATATAGCTGCGGTGTTTGTACCTTTCACAGGGATTTTTCTGTGACCACATTTAGCAATGATTTTACAATGACGTCTTTCAACAGTGCATCTTCTAGCAGGGCAAGATATCCCAACACGAAACACTGATTTTGTACAATTGCCTTCACATGAGTAAATCGGATTTCTATCCTATAGATGCCCTCTTACTTGAAACGCATAACACAGACTATCATGAAACTCTGCAGATTATGATTAATATGATGAGACTGTGAACTGGTGGTAAAATGGATCACGGTGGCACAGCGGTAGAATTGCCACCTTACAGCGCCATAGACCCGGGTTTAATCCTGACTACAGGTGTTTGTCTGCACAAAATTGGTATGTTTTCCCCATGGCCTGCATAGGTTTTCTCTGGAATCTCCAGTTTCCTCCCACTCTCCAAAGATGTACAGGTTTATAGGTTAATTGGCTTGGTGTAAGTGTGTGTGTAGGATGGTGTAAGTGTGCGGGGATTGCCGGCCGGCTCAGACTCAGTGGACTGAAGGGCGTGCTTCCGCGCTGTAACTGTAAACTAAACTAAACTGAAGACGGACACAAAAGGCTGGAGTGACTCAGCGGGTCAGGCAGCATCTCTGGAGAAAAGGAATAAGTGACATTTGGGTCAAGACCATCCTTCTGCTTTCCAACTCTACGGTCCTCCCTGCACACTTTGTCTGCTCCACTGTGAAATCACATAGAAACATAGAAAATAGGTGCAGGTGGAGGCCATTTGGCCCTTCGAGTAGGCACCACCATTCATTGTGATCATGGTGAAAAAGTGTTTTCTCTTCTCAGTTTTAAATGGCCTCCCCTTTATTCTTAGACAGTGCCCCATGGTTCTGGACTACCCCAACATTGGGAACATTTTTCCTGCATCTAGCTTGTCCAGTCCTTTTATTGTTTTACACATTACTATAAGATCCCCTCTCATCTTTCTAAATTCCAGTGAATACAAGCCCAGTCTTTCCAATCTTTCCTCATATGACAGTCCCGCCATCATGGGGATTAACCTCGTGAACCTGCGCTGCACTGCCTCAATAGTGTCCTTCCTCAAATTAGGAGACCAAAACTGCACACAATACTCCAGATGTGGTCTCACCTGGGCCCTGTACAATTGCAGAAGGACCTCTTTACTCCTATACTCAAATCCACTCGTTATGAAGGCCAACATGCCATTAGCTTTCTTCACTGCCTGCTGTACCTGCACGCCAACTTTCAGTGACTGGTGTAATAGGACACCCAGATCTCTTTGCACTTCCCTTTCCTAATCTGATACGAGACGGCTGCCCTACCAGCAGCGTGTTCGGCATTCCTACTTTTTCAGTTTTTTTTAGTGTGTCCAAATGTGTGTTTTAATGTCTCTTGGTGTGTCTTGTGTGGGGGATGGTGAGGGGGGAAAGGGGGGAACCGCTTTCAGTCGCCTCCTCCACGGAGAGGCGACTTTTTCCATGTCGCCTCCCTCGTGACCTAACACCATGGAATGGTGCGGTCTTCCCGGAGTCGGGCCCGGAGCATCAGCAGCGGGCGCAGCGTGGACATTTTTCATCGCGGAGCGGGGCAAACCCATGCCGGGGTCGCCAGAAGGTAGTGCTCCGATCGCTGGTCCACGGACTGTTACAGCCTGAAGCCGTGATCAATGGAGCTCCAAGCTGCGGGCGTGGCGTCCGGAGCCTGGGATCCCTCTTTGGGGATTCCTGGAGAAGAGCTCCGACAGCCGGCCCACGACCGACAACATCCTGAAGCCGTGGTCTGTGGAGCCTCTAGCCGTGGGGGTGGCGTGGATTTACCATCCGGAGTGGGATCCCTCAATGGGGATCCCTGGAGAAGAGCTCCGACCACCAGCCTGCGGCCTATAACATCCTGAAGCCGCGCTCTCCGGTAGGGAAGCACCGATTCGGGACTTACCCTCCAGACGAGAGGGCCTGAACATCTGGCTGCCCCCTGCGGCGACTGCGGAGGTTAATGGCCCCGATCACGGGGGAAAATGGAGGAGGTCTGACTATACTTTGTGCCTTCCACCTCAGTGAAGAATGATGTTGTGGATGTTTGTGTTACATTTTTATTATGTACTAGACTAAGTGGGACCCGTTGGGTCCCATGTTTACACGGGAGGACAGGTCCCCCGATGCAATGTTCCACCTCTCCACCAATTCCAATATTGGTGGCCAGTGGGGGGGGGGCTTTCTGGAATGCTGGTATGGGTTTTTGGGGTGGCAGCTCAGTCCCTCAAGCCTGATCTGCTGGCAGCTCACTCACGGTTGGTGGGCTGGCAGCTAACTCATGACTATTCCTTGAAATTCCATTTCAAGCAGGGTGCAAGCCAACCAAATTCAAATCCATGTTCCTACCATTTCAAGCAGGGTGCAAGGCCACCGTGCAGTTTCTTACCACTATGAGCAGGGTGCATGGCCACCGAATTCAAGCAATTTCCAACCACTTCAAACAGGGTGCAAGGCCACCAAATTCAAGGGCAGTTTCATAACACTTCCAGCTGGATCCAAGGCCACCAAATTTAAATGCAGCTTCATACCATTTCATGCAGGGTGAAACCACCATAAAACCACACAAAACACCAAACTCACAGTTCAGTAGACATTCAGTGTGTTCAGTTGAATCACAGCTCAGACAGAGTCATGACCTCTCTGTCCCCCAGAGACTGCAGAGACTGAGCCACACCCTCACTTCCGGGTTTTATAACCTCTCCCCTCACACCGGAAAAGGTGTGGCTTTCAGGGCGTGATTGACAGGAGAGATTCTCAACATTTTTTAAACATTAATAACACTTTTATTTTTCATTGATGGGAAGAATTCTCTGCACCTGCTCAGCGGAGGGGGGACTGAGTAGGATGGCCAAAAATCACAACCGTAATTGTGGCGTTTTATCTAAAATCATTATACAGTGCAAACAGGAAGTAAGTGCATTTGCAGTAGTGCCTTTTAACTTCAAGCCAAAGCACCCAAGCCGCCATTTGCAGTAAATAGTTCATTTCAACTTCAAGCCAATGCACCCAAGCCACCATTTGCAGTAAGTAGTGCCTTTCAACTTCATGCCACCATTTGCAGTAAGTAGTGCCTTTCAACTTCAATTAAGTAGTTCCTTTCAACCTCAAGCCAAAGCAACCTAGCCTCCATTTGCAGTAAGTAGTGCCTTTCAACTTCAAGCCAAAACACCCAAGCCACCATTTGCAGTAAGTAGTGCCTTTCAACTTCATGCCACCATTTGCAGTAAGTAGTGCCTTTCAACTTCAAGCCAAAGCATCCAAACAACTATTTGCAGGCAGTGCCTTTTTACTTCAAACAAACCATATTTTCATTTTCAAAACACATTAAGGGTACTCACAGTTGGGTAGACATTTGTTCAGTGTCATTCAGAGCTCAGAGAGAAGTGACCCTTGGCTTCATTCATCTTGCAGAGAGTGAGTGAGGCACACCACTTCCTGGTTTTATAGTCCCTCCCCCTCCCTCCAGCAGGTGCAGCAGAGAGAATGGTGATTTTTTTAAACTTCAAGCCAAAGCTCCCATTTTCAGTAAGTAGTGCATTTTGAACTTTCAACCAAAGCTCCCAAGCCACCATTTGCAGTAAATAGTGCATTTCAACTTCAAGCCAAAGCACCCAAGCCACCATTTGCAGTAAGTAGTGCCTTTCAGCTTCATGCCACTTTTTTGCAGTAAGTAGTGCCTTTCAACTTCAAGCCAAAGCATCCAAACAACCATTTGCAGGCAGTGCCTTTTTACTTCAAACAAACCATATTTTCATTTTCAAACCACATTAAGGGTACTCACAGTTGTGTAGACATTTGTTCAGTGTTATTCAGAGCTCAGAGAGACGTGACCCTTGGCTTCATCCATCTTGCAGAGAGTGAGTGAGGCACACCACTTCCTGGTTTTATAGTCCATCCCCCTCCTTCCAGCAGGGGCAGCAGAGAGAATGGTGATTTTTTTTAAACATTAATATCTCTCTGATTTGTCATCGATGGGAAAAATCCTCCGCACCTGTAAGGCGGAGGGGGGCTCTGGGCGAGGTGGCCAAAAATGATGGCCGTAGGTGGCGGCGTTCTTTCGGAAATCGCAGCACAGTAGGCCAAAAGCGGTCAAGATCAGAGATTTAGTAATATAGATTGTGTGTTCTTTTTTATTGTACCGCTGTTGGCAAGTTCATTTCACTTGCACTTTATGTGCAATGTGACGAATAAAACTGATTGTATTGTATTGATTGTATTGCTCTCTCCGACCGGAGTTCTTGCTGCATCCCCTCTGTGATTCCTCCTGCTCTCCAGCTCTAAGATCCTCCCTAAACTAAACTAAACCTGTCTCTTCCTACAACCTTTACAAGACAATGCAAAGAGAAACATAATTGCCACACACTTGCATTCTAAGAAATACGATAATTCTCCCTGTCTAGGGAAAAACAGCCAGGTACTATTAAATTCCACAACTATGCTGTCATTAGATGTGGGCCCCTATCACTATATATCACTGCAATACCGCTTAGACCTCCCAGTATGTGAAAATGACTATTGGGTTTGTTAGGCAGTAAAAATAACTTTGTTTCAGCAAATCTGAAAACTAAAACTAAATATTCTGAAGAACAAGCAAGGCATGCCCTCCCAGCAATGTATGGATTCCCATTCTTTAAACTCTGCAAAATATTTAGAATCGTGGTATAGTCAGTGTTAAACTCTACATTACCGATGTTTGTCAAGTGATGGATTCCTGTTGAGTTTGCACTCTGTGCATATTTCTTTCATGCACAATAAAAGACTGCAAGATCTCATCTTCAACAGATCCAGATTAGTTTATTATTATATACACCAGGGTACATGTTCATGTGATGCTCACAGTGTAGACAATATACCAGAGTGTGAAACAACCGAATAGTGCAAATTTGTGGTGTAATTTGATGTAATGCAAAAAGAAACTCAATCACAACAGCGGAATAGCCAGATGAGGTAGAGTTAAGTGCAGGGCTGGATTTACACATATGCTTCATTACGCTTAAGCCGAGGGCCTCGAGATCTAGGGGGGCCTTGGCACGCCCGGATTTATCTATAGGCTTCATAGGCTGAACCCTAGGGCCTCAAATCTAGGAGGCCTCCAGCCAGGGTGTTTTTTTCCCAGAGTAAAAATAATCCAGAGAAAGAAAAAATTGGAGCGCTATCAGCGTTTCCACTTTGACGGAAATTAACTGAAATTCTGGTTCCGGCCCGCTGGAAGTTTTGGGGGGGGGGGGGTAAATTGCGACCATCTACGCCTGCGCAGTTGGGGGAAGCCGGTGATGCAGTAGCGACGCAAAATGACGCTGTCTCTCCGCGCGTGCGCAGTGGGCCCGGGCGGGTTCCGATCTCCATTTGCACTCCACACAATCATATCGATGCCTCGTGTCTACTCCAGGTAAGTAGTGGAATATTGCGTTGCGGGAGTGCCCGTTTCTCCGGGCCGCTGGGGGGGGAGAGGGGGGTCTGCGGTGTCTGCGGCTCAGAGTCGGAGCCTCGCTGCGTGGGAGGGAGAGAGAGGGGGCGCGGACACTTATTTCACATAAAATTTTTGTAATTCTGCCATGCCTTTTTGAAAAGCTTCGTACGGGCCTGATGTATAATATTTTTGACACTGTCCTATGCTTTTCTTACATATGCTGTCACAATGCACTGTAGTCTCTAAACAACACTTCAGTAATTTTCCTTGCCCTCCATTTCAGAATAATAGTATTTTAAGCCGATAACTCGACACTAGCACTGGCAATAAATAAAAAGCGCAGCTTTCCAGCACTTATCTCATTGGCCACGCTCGGCTGCACATCGGTGTCAATCTGATAACTCTTCCATCTTCCTCTAGTCGTGGGGGTGAGGGATTAGGAGGGGCCTCACAAATGGAATAGCCTAGGGTCTCTCTTCATCTAAATCCGGCCCTGGTTAAATGTGAGAGAGGGTTGCTAACTGTCCCGTATTAGCCGGGATAATTCATATTGGGCTAAATTGGTTTGTCCCATACGGGACCACCCTTGTCCCGTATTTGAGGTCGGGTCGAGGGGACTGTTGGGTCGGAACACCGCATCCGGCCCCGCCTCACCCATCCCGACGTACTGCAGCCCATGGAGTGCAGCAGCAGCGCCTCGCCTGTGGCCCCGTCAGTCGGCAGCCCGTCTAGCTGTCCGACCTTCACTTCCCGCCGACACCACCATTCCTCCTTCTCATGATCGATCATTGGTTCATGAGTTGGATGGAGTGCCGGACTTTGCGCCTGACGTCGCGCGGGCCAAAACTCTTCAGCTGGCCCACCGGCTGAGCTTTGTATGCAGTCCAGCACTCCGGCCAATTCATCATTCACCGAGCCATGGCAGAGTCGGTCAACAAATTGCCATCAGAAATTTGTTCCTTATTTTGACCTTTTGTCCCTTATTTGAGAGTGAGAAAGACGGCAACCCGACTGTGAGAGGACAAGGCAACTGCTCCCAAAAGGGGATGTGGAAGAGGAGATTGGTTCAGGAGTCTCATAGCAATAGGGAAGAAACATAAATTGGAATGACAAAACAAATCGAAAACGTTTAAAATCAATAACAAATAGCTTTGATCTCTCACAACAAATTACAGGACCTACTAGAATAAGTAGCTCATCAGAAACATGTATAGACTTGGTCTTCAGCAATAAATATGACAGAATACAAAAAACATATAATATGGTTACAGGTCTCTCTGACCATAATTTGATCCTCTTTTCAAGAAAACTGTCAAAAAATAGGTTCACCTGTCGCTCCAGTAAAAGGTCTGAGCAATTAAGAATACCCAAGGGTGAAATAAAAAAACCTGGAAAATGCCTTGAATGAAATTGACTGGTCTGATCATCTCAACCATGAACACGTTGATGAAAATTGTAATGTACTTATGGCAGTTATTCAAAAAACAATGAATTGTTTTATGAAAAAGATAAAACCAAAACCACGGAAAAAGAATCATCTTCCCTGGCTAAATAGTGAAATATGGTCACTGATGAAACAGCGAGACCATACCCTTAAGATATCCCTGAAAACAAAAGCAGCACATAATAGACAAATATTTACCTCACTCAGAAATAAAGTCACTGAAGAAATTAGGAATGCTAAGGCAAAGTTTTTTATTAATGTAATAAGCAACGCAAGAGGTAATGCTAAGGAGATTTGGACAAACATAAGGAAACTAACTGGAAATAATATCATCCACAAGAACATTAGGGAGTTGCAACTAAATGACAATCTGACTAATGATCCAAATGAGATTGCAACAGCCCTTAACACGTATTTTATAGATTCTGTGAAGAACTTGACTCATAGATCCTGTTCTGCAGTCCGATATGCTATGCCGCTGAACACTGCTTCTCCGGTTCTTATTTTGAATGAAGTGTCTCAGCCATGGGTTAACAGGATTATTTGTGGTCTTAAAAATTCAAAAGCCAAAGATGCTTTTGGTATGGATATAATGTTTCTTAAAGCTCATAAGCAGTCACTCATTGTTCCAATTACCAGCACCGTCAACAAGTCCATAAACAAATGTGTATTCCCAAATTCTTGGAAATCTGCAGTAATAACTCCAATTTTAAAATCAGGAGACCCCACTATAATTAGTAATTATAGACCAATAAGTATTCTCCAGGCAATTTCCAAGATAGCTGAAAAATGGGTTGCAGGACAGATAATTAAACATTTAAACAATAGTCCATATACCCTAAACCCAATGCAGTTTGGCTTCAGAAAATATCACTCCACTGAGACGGCACTTTGCTTCCTTTTGGAAAATATGAAGTCCAAAATTGATGCAGGTGGTGTTATAGGAGCTGTTTTTCTTGATTTACGAAAAGCCTTTGATACTGTGAACCACCAGATCTTGATGACAACATTATCCTATTTTAACCTCTCTTTGAGCACAATGAAATGGATTGAGTCATATATGGTACAGAGAGTCATATATGGTACGACCTCCGGAGATTCGGAGGCTGCAACTGCGGGTCTGGCGGACGGCGGCACCGGGAGCCCGCGGGTCCCTGGAGGGAGACCGCTTTTCAGGGCTCTCGCAGCGGCGACTTCTCCCGCCCGAGTTGCGGGGTCGAAGAGCTCCTGGAGCGGGGCCTTACAGCACCGCCCCGCGCGGCTTGGAATGGCCGCGGTACTCTGCGAGCGCACGCCGGGGGCTCTAACACCAAGACCCGGTGTGCGACCTTGCATCACCCGGCGTGGCTTAAATGGAACAATGAGTGACTGCTTATGAGCTTTAAGAAACATTATATCCATACCAAAAGCATCTTTGGCTTTGCCTTTGACTCTGACATCGGGGGGGGGGGGGGGAGAGTGCAGTGGAGAGATAAGTTTTTTTGGCCTTCCATCACAGCGATGTGATGGATGTTTATGTAAATTATGTTGTGTCTTGGGTCTATTTGTTTGTAATGTATGGCTGCAGAAACGGCATTTCGTTTGGACCTCAAGGGGTCCAAATGACAATTAAATTGAATCTTGAATCTTGAATCTTGAATCTTGAAAACAATGTGTTAGAGTGCACAACAGTAAATCTGCAACTTTTAAAAACCCTCTTGGTGTACCTCAAGGTTCAATCTTGGGACCGCTATTATTCAGTCTGTACATTAATGATCTACCTAGTAGCTGTACATCAAATGTAACTTGCCAGATGTATGCTGACGATGCAGTTGTGTATGTACATGCCAAAAACAAACATCAGGCTGCACAAGACCTATCAGCTGCTATGATTAATGTGTCAAACTGGTTGCAGTTTTCTGATCTACATCTTAATGTGTCAAAGACTGTCTGTATGTTTTTCTCCAAAAAGGCAAGTACTGATGGAGATCCTGATGTGTTTGTACATGGAACAAAACTTAAAATTGTACATGAGTTTAAATATTTAGGAATCGCGATCGATTCACAGCTCATTATTAAATTTAATTTGTCCAATTTTAGATATATTAGAAATAATTTAACTATTGATTCAGCCAAACTATATTTTAATGCAATGATTGTGCCATACATGACCTACTGTATAACAACTTGGTCACTGGCATGTAAGTCCACACTAAAGCCTGTTGAAATTGCTTATAAACAAGCCCTAAAAACTCTAGACAAAAAGCCCAGAATGTACCAGAAATTTGATCTGCTGAGCTGGGAAAACGTAATAGAATATTCGGACTCGATTTTGGTTTACAAAATCTTCCGTGGACTAGCCCCACCTCCGTTAAAGGACTTCATAAAGAAAAACACAAATAGGTCGACAAGAACAGCCTCCAGGGGTGATTGTATAGTCCCGTTTAGGAAAAGTGTCTTTGGGCAGTCAGTATTTTCATATCGAGCGTCGCAGACCTGGAACGCAATACCATGCGTCATACGGGATCTGCCAACCCTTACATCATTTACCAAACATCTAAAAACATGGTTACTGCAAAATCAAAACTGCAATCATAATCTACCTTAAAATTATCCTATGGTACTCTTGTATTGTTACTTTTTTTACTTTATTGTTTGTTTTGTTTTGTTTTTGTTTTGTTTTGTTTTTGATTTTTGTTTTGTCTCTTCTCTTATTGATTGATTGTGTTGTGATGTGTTTACCTTGTTTACCAGAGGGACTAAAGATGGAAATTAGCTACTGGCTACAATCTTGCGTATTACATGTAAATGTTTATTAATATGCACTGTCCCCTAAATAAATAAGTTACAATTACAATTACAAACCGTTCTTAAGTCTGGACTTTTGAGTTTTCAAGCTCCTGTACTTACTCCCGGGAAGAAAAGGTCAAGGTGGCAGCCATTCTTGGCAATACATCAAACCTTTCTGATACAATGCACTGGATGGAAGGAAGTGATGAGCCTGTGGTGGACTATGCTGTGTTCACCACTCTCTGTGGCTTCAGGATCAGTTGCCATATGAGGCTGAGGTACATCCTTTCAGAATACTTACTACTGTGCATCTGTAGAATTTGAGAGAAACCTTGTGGACACACCGGATCTTTTCAGAAAATAAATGCTCTAATGTGCTTTCTCAATAACCGTTTCAGTATGAAGGGACCAAGTAACTAGTTTGCTGGTGTTATGGATGTCAAGTAACGTGAAGCTGACAAAGATATCTCTAACAGCTCCATTGATGAGGGCAAGATTGTGTTCACTGCCTCACTTTGCCATGTCAACAACTAACTCTTTCATTTTGCTGATGGTAAGGGTTAGGCTATTGTCCTGATACCATTTCACAAGGTTCTTGCTCTCTTTCCTGTACTTCATCTCATCGTTGTTGTTGATCCCGTTGACAACAGTGGTTTCATCAGCTATCATAAAGATCAAATTGGCTCTCCAGTGGTGGATGTCCAGGAAGTAGACCAAGGGACTTACCACACAAACATGGGGAGCACCAGTATTTGAGGGACATGATGGAGTAAACGTTATGACCAACTCTAATTGACTGAGGTCTGATGTCCGAGTGGACCAGAAGCCAGTTGCAGGCAGAGGCTCCAAGGACAAGGTCCAAGGGTTTAGAGATGAGATTATTACGTATTATAGCACTGAAGGCTGAGCTGTTGTCAATGAATAACATGATTACATTGGTGTTCTTATTGTCAAGGAGATCGAGCACTGAGCATAATATCAGAAAGGTGGTGTCCTCCGTAGACATGTTTTCCTTTACAGAAATTGCAGAATGTCTAGATTGTCTGGAAGACTAGTACAGATGGGGCCATTACCAGTCTTTCCAAGCACTACATTACAGTCAACACTAGAGCTTTTGGGTAGGAGTCATTAAGACAGGTCACTTTAAAATTTGGAGGGACTGGATAGATGGAGCATTCCTTGTAGCAGATGAGGATTGTAGACCGTTGAGGTGAGAGGTTGAAGATGTCAGCAAAGATTGTGGCCTGTTGATTGGCGCACAATTTCCGAACCTGTCCATGGACCCCAGCAGGGCCAACAGCTTTTCAAGAGTTTACCCTCATGAAAGCATTTCTGATTTCTGCTGCCAAATTGTATGAGACTGAGCCAGCTGAGAATGAAGGGAGTAACCTAGGTGGAACTTTGTTTGCCTCTTCAAAATGGGTATAAAAGGCATTGACAGGGCCGTGCGGTCAGGGAAGCAGGGGAGGCAGAGCCTCACCTGTCATACTTCCAATGAAAATAGCTGTTAAGAAAAGTAAAGAAAAATAATAATAAAATAAAATAAATGTAAAGATTTTTCCACTGATCTCTGATAAATCTAATTTCTATCTGAATCTAATCATTTTTTATAGTCTAAAAATACAGGGAGGGATGAGAGGTGAGGCAGTGACGAGCTGAGCCTCCGCTCTGATTGCGCAACCCCTCAGAAACTGGATGGAGCGCGGGCAATAAGCGTGTGCCTGTTACTATCTCTCTGTATGTCACCAATGTAATGTTTGTAAACCCTTTCATTACATGCCCTCGCCTTCTATAGTCCAGGTAGTTTATTTCACGTATAAATATTAAATTTAGGCTCGCTGGTCTCGTCATAAAACTGCAATGAAAAAGCACCAGGGGAGGCAGCGATCACATCTGCCTCACTGAGAGGGCGTGTCTTGACCGCGGTGGAGGGAGAGTGAGCATCAATTACGTAGGCTCAGCCCACATAACTGACGCTACCTCACTCTCCCTCCATGTTAGCTAGCTTCAGCAGCGGCAGCGCACAACTGGATTCCACCGCTGGCGGTGCTGACTTTCCAGCCGCGGGCGGCGCTGACTGGTTTGATTCGTTGATTTGTAGCGGCCGATTGGGAGGCTCTGGGCCGCTGAGAGCTCCCAATTGGGCCCCTCGTTGGAGTAATGTACTCTCGACTCGGGTAGATCTACCCTGGGTGGAGGGGGGAGAGAGGGATGGAGAGAGAGTAGAGGGGTGGAGGGGTAGACGAGGAGAGGGGTGTGAGGGGGAATGGAGGAGGGGGAGGTTGGTTGTTCCCTCACCGTCCCGGGGAAACGCTCCCGCCCCTCCAGTCACCGTGCTTCACGCACACAGCCCCGGCTCCACCCCTCTCTCTTCCCGGGGAGATGCGGTGATACAGCGAGGGCAATACAGGGAGGGCCGGGCCACTGATACTAACCAGTGCCTCCCCAGCCATTGACCTCACCGCACGTCACATTGAACTGATCCAGCGGAAATGTGTCACTGCCAGATATTGCCTCTGATTTCAGCTAGTTGCCCATAAAGGTATTCAGGTCCCACCACCTGATTGATTGAATTGATCATTTAGCTTGTGTGAAATTCTCTACTGGTGTTTGGATTGGATTTGATTGGATTCAATTTATTGTCATTGTCTCAATTAATAGACAACAAAATGCTATTTTCCTTACAGTCATACAAATTTAAAAAAGCACAAAACACAGAAGTCCAGGACACAAACATCCACACAGCGGCCCCAAAGTTCCCCACTGTGAGGGAAGGAACGAAACTCCTCGCTGATCTTCCCAGATGTTCACCCGTGGTCGGGGCCTACCGAGCACCCCGTAGTCGCCGCCACGGGCGGCCTGATGTTCAGGCCCTCTCGCCGGGAATGATAGAACCCCGACGTCGAACAGGAGAACATCCTCAGCGGCCCGGACCTCTAAATCAGCCACCTCCCACCAGAGTCCGCGGCTCCCAAAGTCCACAGGCTGAGCTGGGCAGAGATTAACGCTGGCACCCCCCCCCCCACCGACAAAGGGTTGCAGGATGTTGGTCAGGACGCGACTGGAATAATAGTCGCATCTTCTCCAGGAATCGACTGAAGAACGGTTTCCCCCCTACTATACCCTCTTCCCCCCCACATTAAAAAACAAAACAACAAAAAAAAATATTTTAAACATAACAAAAAATAAAAAAAGATACCGGACTGGAGGTGGAGGCAGCCACTAACAGCGCCACCGGATGTCCGCCTTTAAGGCTATATCCCTATAGCCTTGTGGAGATTACAGACAGTGCGGGATCATTCTTCTTGAAAGCCTCGGATCTGACCTTTAGCAAATGTGAATCTCCCTGTTCGTCCAAGGTTTCTAGCTCGGATAGACCCTAATTTTCCTTGTCAGAACACAGGCGTCAACTCATTTCTTGATTGATTTTTACTGAAGATTTATTTGTGAGTTATACTGTGTGATATGATTTCGCCGACTTAGAATTTTCCAAAGTTCCAGTACAAAAAGTCACGTGCCCATAAAAGATGGATAGAGACATTTGTTAGCATAAGTTACGTAAGAAACATATTCAACTCCTCAGACTGAAAAGAAGATTAATCTTATACGCAATTCTTTATTACTTCCAATCACATTTCACACAATATACCTTAGAAACATGGAAACATAGAAATTAGGTGCAGGAGTAGGCCATTCGGCCCTTCGAGCCTGCACCGCCATTCAATATGATCATGGCTGATCATCCAACTCAGTATCCCGTACCTGCCTTCTCTCCATACCCCCTGATCCCCTTAGCCACAAGGGCCACATCTAACTCCCTCTTAAATATAGCCAATGAACTGGCCTCAACTACCCTCTGTGGCAGAGAGTTCCAGAGATTCACCACTCTCTGTGTGAACCTTGTTGAAAATAGATTTTTATTGGCAATGTTGTTGTTGATGTTGTGCTTTTTTTCATTTAGCTCTTTATTTCCCAACACACATGAACTTTTTTTGGAAGGTGAGGGAAGTTATATAACTGAGGAATGCAAAGCAAATCAGGCTCTACCAGAAACGTGGGTACGATACCTTCACCACATAGATGCATACAAGTCTACATAATCCTTACTCTAGTTTTCTGACTAGTTAGTCATAATTAACTAGTCTCAGGGATCTTTGCAGAGAATAGATTAATGGATGCCACAAAGACAGTTTTGGAAGGAACTAACCCTGCAGATTTCACACTATCTAGTTAAAAAACGCCACTCTCAAGAAAAGCTTCTCATGTGCTAACAACCTACCCATATTAATTAAGGTGATGGTGGGAAGGGATTGGAGGAAGTAATGTCACAGGCCTATCCAAATATTCTTACAGGAATCTAGAGGCAGAGAAAGAATATCACCGAGACTGGGCTAAAAATTAATATTGAACTCCTACACTGATTTCCAAATTTAACACACATTTAAATAATTATTTTAAGATCATGAGAAGAGAAACATAGAAAATAGGTGCAGGAGGAGGCCATTCGGCCCTTCGAGCCTGCACCGCCATTCAATATGATCATGGCTGATCATCCATGAATCCTGAAACCAGAAAGGGGATGATAGGTGATAGGTGGAACCAGGAGTGGGATGGGAGGTGATGGGCAGATGGACCCAGATGAGGAAGGGGCCAGGAGGGAGTTTAAAGACAGAGACCGGTGGGTGATAGGTGGAAACAAAGAAGGAAAAAACAATTCGACAGATAGAGCCTGGTGGGAGAGGGGAGGGATAGGTAGATAAGGCAATAAGGGAGGGATGATAAGGGAGGGACAAGCTTTTCCCTTTGAGAATAGGGAAGATTCAAACAAGAGGACATGACTTCAGAATTAAGGGACAGACGTTTAGGGGTAATATAACCATATAACCATATAACATATAACAATTACAGCACGGAAACAGGCCATCTCGGCCCTACAAGTCCGTGCTGAACAAATTTTTTTTCCCCTTAGTCCCACCTGCCTGCGCTCATACCATAACCCTCCATTCCCTTCTCATCCATATGCCTATCCAATTTATTTTTAAATGATACCAATGAACTTGCCTCCACCATTTCCACTGGAAGCTCATTCCACACCGTTACCACTCTCTGAGTAAAGAAGTTCCCCCTCATATTACCCCTAAACTTCTGTCCCTTAATTCTGAAGTCATGTCCTCTTGTTTGAATCTTCCCTATTCTCAAAGGGAAAAGCTTGTCCACATCAACTCTGTCTATCCCTCTCATCATTTTAAAGACCTCTATCAGGTCCCCCCTTAACCTTCTGCGCTCCAGAGAATAAAGACCTAACTTATTCAACCTATCTCTGTAACTTAGTTGTTGAAACCCAGGCAACATTCTAGTAAATCTCCTCTGTACTCTCTCTATTTTGTTGACATCCTTCCTATAATTGGGCGACCAAAATTATACACCATACTCCAGATTTGGTCTCACTAATGCCTTGTACAATTTTAACATTACATCCCAGCTTCTATACTCAATTCTCTGATTTATAAAGGCTAGCATACCAAAAGCTTTCTTTACCACCCTATCTATATGAGATTCCACCTTCAAGGAACTATGCACGGTTATACCCAGATCCCTCTGTTCAACTGTATTCTTCAATTCCCTACCATTTACCATGTACGTCCTATTTTGATTTGTCCTGCCAAGGTGTAGCACCTCACATTTATCAGCATTAAACTCCATCTGCCATCTTTCAGCCCATTTTTCCAAATGGCCTAAATCACTCTGTAGACTTTGGAAATCCTCTTCATTATCCACAACACCCCCTATCTTGGTATCATCTGCATACTTACTAATCCAATTTACCACACCTTCATCCAGATCATTGATGTACATGACAAACAACAAAGGACCCAACACAGATCCCTGAGGCACCCCACTAGTCACCTGCCTCCAACCCGATAAACAGCCATCCACCATTACCCTCTGGCTTCTCCCATTCAGCCACTGTTGAATCCATCTTGCTATTCCTGCATTTATACCCAACAGTTGAACCTTCTTAACCAACCTTCCATGAGGAACCTTGTCAAAGGCCTTACTAAAGTCCATATAGACAACATCCACTGCTTTACCCTCGTCAATTTCCCTAGTAACCTCTTCAAAAAATTCAAGAAGATTAGTCAAACATGACCTTCCAGGCACAAATCCATGTTGACTGTTCCTAATCAGACCCTGTTTATCTAGATGCTTATATTTATTATCTCTAAGTATCTTTTCCATTAATTTCCCCACCACTGAAGTCAAACTAACAGGTCTATAATTGCTAGGTTTACTCTTAGAACCCTTTTTAAACAATGGAACAACATGCGCAGTACGCCAATCCTCGGAGACTATTCCCGTTTCTAATGACATTTGAAATATTTCTGTCATAGCCCCGGCTATTTCTACACTAACTTCCCTCAATGTCCTAGGGAATATCCTGTCAGGACCTGGAGACTTATCCACTTTTAGATTTTTCAAAAGTCAGCACTTCTTTTACTTTGAACCTCATAGTATCCATAGCTACTCTACTAGTTTCCCTTACCTCACATAATTCAATATCCTTCTCCTTGGTGAATACCGAAGAAAAAAAATTGTTCAATATCTCCCCCATCTCTTTTGGCTCTGCAGATAGCTGTCCACTCTGTCTCTCCAATGGACCAATTTTATCCCTCGTTATCCTTTTGCTATTAATATAGCTGTAGAAACCCTTTGGATTTACTTTCACCTTACTTGCCAAAGCAACCTCATATCTTCTTTTAGCTTTTCTAATTTCTTTCTTAAGATTCTTTTTACATTCCTTATACTCCTCAAGCACCTCATTTACTTCATGCTGCCTATAATTATTGTAGATCTCCCACTTTTTTCCGAACAAGATGTCCAATTTCCCTTGAAAACCAGGGCTCTTTCCAATTTTTACTGTTTCCTTTCAACCGAACAGGAACATAAAGATTCTGTACTCTTAAAATTTCCCCTTTAAATGTCCTCCATTTCTCTTCTACATCTTTCCCATAAAACAAAATGTCCCAGTTCACTCCTTTTAAATCATCTCGCATCGCATCAAAGTTAGCCTTTCTCCACTCAAAAATCTCAACCCTAGGTCCAGTTCTGACCATCTCCATAATTATATTGAAACTAATGGTATTGTGACCACTGGACCCGAAGTGCTCCCCAACGCATACCTCCGCCACCTGTCCCGTCTCATTTCCTAACAGGAGGTCCAGCACTGCCCCTCCTCTAATAGGTACCTCTATGTATTGCTGCAAAAAACTATCCTGCACACATTTTACAAACTCCAACCCATCCAGCCCATTTACAAAATGTGTTTCCCAGTCTATGTGTGGAAAGTTGAAATCTCCCACAATCACTACCTTGTGCTTACTACTAATATCTGCTATCTCCTTACATATTTGCACTTCCAATTCTCGATCCCCATTTGGCGATCTATAATACACCCCTATAAGGGTTGCTACACCTTTCCCACTTCTCAATTCCACCCAAATAGCCTCCCTAGATGAGCCCTCCAATCTATCCTGCCAAAGCACTGCTGTAATATCTTCCCTGACTAGCAATGCAACACCTCCACCTCTTGCCCCTCCAATTCTATCACACCTGAAGCAGCTGGAATATTTAGTTTCCAATCACAGCCCTCCTGCAACCACGTTTCACTGATCGCCACAACATCATACTTCCAGGTGTCTATCCAGACTCTAAGCTCATCCACCTTTCTTACAATGCTCCTAGCATTAAAATATGCACATTTAAGAAAACCCCCGTCTCTTATTCTCTGTTTATTTCCTTTTTTTTCTTTCTCCTCTTGTGTCCGAGTGCTTCCCATTTCTGCTTCCTGCCTCCCATTCTGTCTACTAGCTTTCGATATTTGAGTCCCTCGCCCCAACCATTCTAGTTTAAAATCTCCCCAGCTGCCTTTGCAAATTTCCCCGCTAGGATATTGGTCCCCCTCGGGTTCAAGTGCAACCCATCCTTTCTGTACAGGTCCCACCTTCCCCAAAAGAAGTCCTAATGATCCAGGAACTTGAATCCCTGCCCTCTGCACCAGTCTTTCAGCCACGCATTTATCCTCCACCTCGCTCCATTCCTACTCTCACTGTCGCGTGGCACAGGCAGTAATCCTGAGATTATTACCTTTTTGGTCCTTTTTCTTAACTCTCCTCCCAACTCCCTAAATCCTCCTTTCAGGACCTCTTCCCTTTTTTTACCTATGTCATTGGTACCTATATGTACCATGACCTCAGGCTCCTCTCCCTCTGATTTAAGGATATCTTGGATGCGTTGAGACACGTCCGAGACCTTGGCACCAGGGAGGCAAACCACCATCCTGGTCTCCCGTCTGCGTCCACAGAATCGCCTATCCGACCCCCTAACAATAGTCCCCAGGAGGGGGAACTTCTTTACTCAGAGAGTGGTGGCGGTGTGGAATGAGCTTCCAGTGGAAGTGGTGGAGGCAGGTTCATTGGTATCATTTAAAAATAAATTGGATAGGCATATGGATGAGAAGGGAATGGAGGGTTATGGTATGAGTGCAGGCAGGTGGGACTAAGGGGAAAAAAAGTTGTTCGGCACGGACTTGTAGGGCCGAGATGGCCTGTTTCCGTGCTGTAATTGTTATATGGTTATATGGTTATAAAGAATCAAGGTAACCTGTGGGTGAGGGTAGGGGGCAATGGAAATGGAAACGGTGAACAAAGGGAAACAAGACTGGTGGGAACGTGCAAGGAATAGTGGTCTGTGTGGGCTATCTGAAATATTTCTGTGTGCTGTGTGACTTTGTGGCACTACACTATAATTCTCCTTCAGTCACAACTTTGTCAATTAAATTCTGCATAGACTGGCACGTACTATGATTCCAGTCACCACATAACCAGTTGGCTTTCAGCAGGTCATCCAGATATGTCAGAAAGAATAAGAAATGTTTCCATGGCTCTCACAACAGAGAACAGTTAAATAAAAATGGGGAAAAGCAACTTCAGGAAAAAAAGGAGCACTCATGAAAGGAGACCCGACTCGGCCCCGAAGCTGTAGCGGCGGCAGCAGCAGCAGTGGCAGCGGAGACCCAACTCGGCCCTGGAGCTGTCGCGGCGGCAGCGACCACCCGCGGAGTTTGAGCCGTCGCCTCGGCGCAGAGGGAGAACAAAGAGGGAAGAGATTTTAAGATTTTGCCTTCCACCACAGTGAGGAGGTGTTTGGTGAACTCACTGTGGTGGATGTTAAATTTGTGTTGATTGTGTGTTTTTGTCATTTTTTTAATTATATGTATGACTGCAGGGAAACAAAATTTCGTTCAGACCGAAAGGTCTGAATGACAATAAACGAATCTAATCTAATCTAATCTAATCTAAAGGTTTAGTTTAGAGAGAGCATGGAAATAGGCCCTACGGTCTACTGAGTCCCCGACAAACATCAGTCACCCATTCGAACTAGTTTTATGTTATCCCATAGATTCACCAGCTTAATTCCCGGGATGGCAGGATAGACCTATGATGAAAGAATGGATCGACCGGGCTTATACACACTGGAATTTAGAAGTATGAGAGGAGATCTTATAGAAACATTTAAAATTCTTAGAGGATTGGACAGGCTAGATGCAGGAAAAATGTTCCCAATCTTGCGGGAGTCCAGGGGTCACAGTTTAAGAAAAAGGGGGAGGCCATTTAGGACTGAGATGAGGAAAAACTTTTCACCCAGAGAGTTGTGAATCTGTGGAATTCTCTGCCGCAGAAGGCAGTGGAGGCCAATTCACTGGATGTTTTCACGCGAGAGTTAGATAGAGCTCTTAGGACTAACGGAATCAAGGGATATGGGGAGAAAGCAGGAAAAGGGTACTGATTTTGGATGATCAGCCATGATCATATTGAATGGTGGTGCTGGCTTGAAGGGCTAAATGGCCTACTCCTGCACATATTTTCTATGTTTCTATCCTACTTTCCCACTTCCTGCACACTAGGGGTAATTTACAGAGGCCAATTAACATACAAACTTGTGAGGAAGATTGAGGATTGAGAGGAAACCCACATGGTCACAGGGAGAATGTGCAAACTCTGCATAGAAAGCACCTCTGAAGTCAGGATCAAACCTGGGTCTCTGGCACTGTGAGGCAGCAGTTCTTCTAGCGACACCATCGTGCTAGCCGTCATAAGGATTATTTTCTGGTACTCTTGAGGTGAGAGCTGCGATGAAAGGTACTACCTCTGGAAAAAATTCAATGTATGTGAAAAAGGAAGGACCCTTTTCCCTGGATTTGGATCTGCAGCAAATGAATATCAGAAATTTTTAACAAGCTTTCTGGAACAGCATTACGTGATTGCTAATCCTATTTTAGTTCCTGAAAACATGCACAGATACATTTCTAGGCACTAGCATTATAAAACGTGCTATATACTGTAACAACAAGATATGCTGCAATTTATATTCTGCATAATTTCAGTCTATATTAATATAAACATATAATTATATGGATTTATACAAGCTGTGCAAATGGGTCATTTTCCAACCCAGTAATTAAATAAGTCTTTCAGCTTGGACCTGAATTTCCAAATGTGGTACTAACAGGAAATGATTTTATTTCAAAACATTCTTTGAATGCTGTTATTTTTGAATCCCAAAGATTAGAATCACAATTTATACACAGAAGCGGGTGTGAATTTTCAGAATAAACAGTGAAACAGTAAAGGTTTGCCCTGAGGACAGAAGCAGATAACAGGCTTATATTTAAGGAACTACAGAGGCTCATGCTTTCAGGGTAGTGTTTGTTTACTTAAGATATCCCTGCTGTGTTGTGAGAAAGCAGTCACTTCAAGCAAAAATCAGAAAGGAAGTTTTGTTCTGGTGCCCAGGATTCTGCCAGTTGTTGAGTGTTGGATTTGCATGACTGTGGCAAGGTTTTGTTTGCACAGTTGGTACAATCACAATTGACTAAGCGCTGGAAATGCAAGTCTGGCTGTCGGCTGGGCAGAAACGACAACAACAATCTCAATAGACGCAATGTGCTGCCTTGCCATCTTTCAATGCACCATCAGGTGCAAGTTAACTCGTAGGTGGAGCAAGTCAACTACCTCTTGAAGCATCCTTCATGCCTCTTTCTCATCTAAAGAGACAGCAGCACCATATCTATCTTACCATGTCATTCCCATTGTCAAGCCTAGCATTTGGAAAAGTGCCTACACATCCTCATAGGCAACAATGCCATCCAATTTAAAGGTTAATGTCCATTATAACAAAGAACATTTTAAATACCTTATTTTGAAAATATCTCTAGTTTAAATGAAGAGTATATGGAAATGATGGGATGAAAAAAAAAGGGCCAGTGCTAAGAGTGTTCAAGAAACCCAAAGACCAAGGAACTCAGTCTCAGAAACTCAGGTCCAACATCCATATTGACCTTTCAGTCCTGGGCCTCCTTCATCGTCAGAGCAAGGCCTAATGCAAATTGGAGGTACAGCACCTCATATTTTGTGTGGGCATCTTACAACCCAGTGATATGAATATTAATTTCTCTAACTTCAAGTAACCCTCTCACTCTGTCCCTCCCCCACTCTAGTCGTTGTACTAGTTTCACTGTCATCCTGGCGGGTTTCATTATATAATTCGCTTTCACCTAACCCACAGCCAACAATGGGCTGTTTCTTTGATCATCGTTACCTTTTTGCATATCTTTCATTTCCTTGTTCTATCTTTCTCTATATCTATATCTCGTTTCCCTTGCCTCTGACTCCTAGTCTCCCGACCCGAAACATCACCTAGTCCTTTGTTCCAGAGATGCT
Source organism: Leucoraja erinaceus (assembly GCF_028641065.1). Lineage (NCBI taxonomy): Eukaryota > Metazoa > Chordata > Chondrichthyes > Rajiformes > Rajidae > Leucoraja > Leucoraja erinaceus. Next base: position 35,628,119 of record NC_073377.1, on the reverse strand, counting down.
GCCTGACTCACTGAGTTACTCCAGTTTGTTGTGCTTATCTGTGGTTTAAACCAGCATCTGTAGTTCCTTCCAACATACCTTCATGTATGGTGAATATTAAACTTCTCTCTATCTATACAACAAAAATTAATATATTTTAATAACCACCACCCTGTTTAGTCATAAGTCATACTCTCTTTGTTAGGTTAGTTTTTAGTTGGTATAACTGTTCCAAGAAAAACATTCCAAATGCTTGAATTATTAGGTTCAAAGCCTGTAGACTTCTCCACCTAGAAATAATGATTTGTTCGGCCAACTACCATTTGGGCAGTCATGAAAGCGCAGCGGTAGAGTTGCTGCCTTATATGCAGCATGATTAATCGTGACGAATGCAGCGGCGGAGACCTTGGTTCGATCCCGACCATGGATGCTGTCTATACGGAGTTTGTACGCTCTTCCCATGACATGCGTGGGTTTTCTCCGAGATCTTCGATTTCCTCCCACATTCCAAAGATGTACAGGTTTGTAGGTTAATTGGTTTGGTAAATGTAAAAATTGTCCCTAGTGGGTGTAGGATAGTGATAATGTGCTGGGATCGCTGGACGGCGCGGACCCGGTGGGCCGAAGGGCCGGTTTCCGCGCTGTATCTCTAAACTACCATTACCCAATAATGCACCACATTCCGATAAGACGGATTTTCTAGTTTTTTTTAAATCTATGGTTTCCTAAAGCAAAATTAAAACTGCTGGGGGAACTCAGCCGGTTAGGTCAGGCAGTGTCTGTGGAGGTTATGGACAGATGAGGCTTTGGGTCAGGACATCTCTCGTGACTCTCAGGGCAGACACAGTAAGGATGTGCAGAAATTTACAACAGCACTGCACTAATATAGAGAAAGAAAGTATTACATACAGTGTCAATAGAAACAAAAGAAAAATCAGATGTTTGCATTCATCTTTTAAACGTGGTTGCTCTGCACCTTCAATATTTGCCACTGTGAAATACTGAAAGCCTGTTAAAAGTGGATGTATCCTAGAGCAGCCTCCCTACCATCATTCACATCTGTACTTCACGCTGCATTGGCAAAGCTGCCAACATAATCAAGATCCTTTGTTTTTTCCCGTTCATTTTATCTTCTCCCCTCTCCTGACGGCAGAAGATACAAAAGTGGAAAGATATACCACCAGATTCAATAGTACTTCCATTAGTTAGAATGAAGTCCCAATCTTCCAACCTACCTCATTGCAGGCCTTAGACTTTTCTCTGTAAGTGTAATGCTATAACACTATATTCTGCACTCTGGTGTTTTGGTATTTGGTATTTTTGGTATTTTTCTCTTGCACTTGTTTATGACTTAATTGCGCTCACATGTAATATAATTTAATTTGTCTTATCATTTTGAAGAAAGCACTTCTCTCAAATTCTCGAACTCAGTTTAAGTGGCTGCCCAATGCTCACGAAATATGTTGTGCACATGACAGATATGCAAAATATTTTTCCAGTCTGCTTTTTTTTTTCTATATTCCTTGATTGGGTGAGATGAGGAGTTTAATAAAATGAGCAATGTGAATACTGAGGAAGCTTACAATAAGGCTTTGCAAGATTAGTCACGATTAATCAGTCTAGCATCATGCACAGGCATAATATTTGAAGTGTTGCAATATAACTTAAGCCTATTAATTCCAATGGGAGCCGATAGAGAAGATCAGCTAAAGAAGACAACCAAAATGCTTTCTGAAATCCTTTGCATTTGTTAAATGCTTTCAACCGCCACAAATTTCGATATTCTCATTGAAGGAGACACAAAATGCTGGAGTAATTCAGCGGAACAGGCAACATCCCTGGAGAGAAGGAATGGGTGACGTTTCGGGTCGAGACCCTTCTTCAGATGTAAACCAGCATCTACAGTTCCTTCCTACACATCCGAGATTCCGAGAGTGGTGATCTCTGGAACTCTCTGCCACAGAGGGTGCCAGTTCATTGGCTATATTTAAGAGGGAGTTAGTTTTGTGGTTACCTATGGAGAGAAGGCCTGAGTTGGATGTTTAATTGAATGGCGGTGCAGGCTACCGAATGGCCTACTCCTGCACCTAATTTCTATGTTTCTATGTTTCTATATTCTAATTGCCAGTCACACAGCTGTTTACCTCCTGTTTAAACGACACCACTCCATTCAGAAATAATTCTGTACCACAGAATTCAACAATTTATTCAATTTTCACATAAGTTTAATTTATTTATGATGTCTAATTGTAATTTTTGATTGATACAAGGCGCTGGAGTAACTCAGCGGGTCAGATTATTCCCGAGTTACTCTGACACTTTGTGACTATCTTTGGTATAAACCAGCATCTGCAGTTCTTCCTTATTACATATTGCTAATTTTAATTATTTGACTGCTTGAAGGGATTTGAGTTTCTCCGAGAAACCCAATTAAGCCATTATAATTAACCTCATATTTTAAGTTAAAGAAATTACTACTTTGTGCCAAATGTTTTAAATAAATAATGAGGCTTGGATTAATGTCAGCTACAAATAATTAGCTAGGAATGCCGAACTTTAAAAGATATTTGACATGATGAAAAAATTTGTTTAAAATATCTTGCCTGCATGTCATGTTCAGGTGATATCTTGTGGAACATCTGAAGTCTATGCTCTGAATGTCATGTACAAAATAAAATGTAGCATTTAGAAACATAGAAACATAGAAAATAGGTGCAGGAGTAGGCCATTCGGCCCTTCGAGCCTGCACCGCCATTCAATATGATCATGGCTGATCATACAACTCAGTATCCCGTACCTGCCTTCTCTCAATACCCCCTGATCCCCTTAGCCACAAGGGCCACATCTAACTCCCTCTTAAATATAGCCAATGAACTGGCCTCAACTACCCTCTGTGGCAGAGAGTTCCAGAGATTCATCACTCTCTGTGTGAAAAAAGTTTTTCTCATCTCGGTCCTAAAGGATTTCCCCTCTATCCTTAAGCTGTGACCCCTTGTCCTGGACTTCCCCAACATCGGGAACAATCTTCCTGCATCTAGCCGGTCCAACCCCTTAAGAATTTTGTAGGTTTCTATAAGATCCCCCCTCAATCTCCTAAATTCTAGCGAGTACAAGCCAAGTCTATCCAGTCTTTCTTCATATGAAAGTCCTGACATCCCAGGAATCAGTCTGGTGAACCTTCTCTGCACTCCCATTTAATCACCATTCTTTCCAACACGTAACATTGATATGTTGTAAGGTACAGGTATCATGGTGCTTGGATCAAAGAACCAAGTGTAGACCAGGTGAATATTTCACCAAGCATTTGCGTTCTCCTGCCTGCTAGATCTCCCCGTTGCCATCCATTTTGACTTCCCTTCCCTTCCCATTCCCATACTGACCTTTCTGTCCTTGGTCTCTGCCACAGGCAAACTGGAGGTACAGCACCTCATATTTTGCTTGCATAGCTTATAGCCCAATGGTATGAACAGTGAATGCTCCAATTTTAAGTAATATCCTCCCTGCCCCTTCTTTATTTCCCATATTCCCCACCCCCAACCTAGTGCACCCATAACAGCCCCATCACCCTCTTTCATACACTCATCTCCCATCCCCAATTCCCTATTATCCTTCCATTCCCCGTCCTCTTTCACTCACATCCCTCCCTCCGGCTTTACATTTTCACTCCTCTTCTCCTCTCTGACACCCTTTTGTCTCCTCTTCACCTCTAACTTATGTCATTTACTCCACCCATCTGCCAATCAAACTTCCCCTATCCCATACCTGTACCATTTATCACTTGCCTGGCTTTGTCTCTACCCCACAGCTTTCTTCCACTACTACTATTAATCTGAAGAAAAATCCCGACCCAAAACGTCACCTGTCCATTCCCTCCATAGATGCTGCCTGACCCGTTAAATTCCTTCAGCATTTTGTGTTTTGATGAACATTCCAGCAACTGCAGTTTCTTGCTCCTCTATATCAAGTGGGAGTCAGATATCAATCAGCCTAGTCAAACTGGAAGGCAAAAGAGGCTGGAGGGACAAAATAATACATGTTCCTACAATGTAGCCAAGAAAATTTATCCTTTGCTTCAAGTGGAGCCCATTTCATTGCTCCTTATGCAGCTGCTTGCATTTAAATTTGTCAAAAATAGCATCCAAGTCGCACTGCAAATTGCAACCAACAAAACTTGGAAAAGCTACCAAATGATTTTTTTTAAAATCTGGCAGATCATAAAATACATAACTAAACAAAGTTTTAAAGCCTCGAAAAGCGCCTCAATTTAAATTATTTAAATTTAAATTGAGGTTTACGATTTTATTTTCATAATACCCAAAGCATAAAAATAACTCACATTTATGCAGAAAAGATTTTGAAATCATAAACCTGATGCATGAGGAAAAGATGGATCTCAAGGTTTTCCTCATAGTTGGAACCCTTCTTCAGACTGAAGAACATCCACAGACGCTGCCTCACCCGCTGAGATTCTCCAGTATTTTTGTCTCCCTTCTATTGACTCCATTTATACCTCACGCTACCTCGGCAAGGCCAGCAGCATAATCAAGGACAAGTCGCACACTGGCCACTCCCATTAGACAAAAGGTACAGAAGTGTGAAAACACACACCTCCAGATTCAGGGAAAGTTTCTTCGCAGCTGTTATTGGGCAACAGAATCATCCTACTACAACCAGAGAGCAATGCTGAACTACTACCGGCCTCTTTGGTGACCCTCGGACTATTCTTGATCGGACTATTCTGGCTTTACCTTGCACTAAACGTTATTCCCTTACCATGTGTCTATACACTGTCAATGGCTCGATTGTAACCATGTATTAAAATTCTTTCCGCTGACTGGACAGCACGTAAAAAATCCTTTTCACTGTAGTTCAGTACACGTGACAATAAACTAAACTAAGCCACTCGTGGGTTCCACTCCTAATTACAATCCATCCTGACTTGGAAATAAGTTGGCATTGCCCCATCATCATGAAGGACGAGACAGTTCATGGCTCTCCACAATATCTTGAGGTTAATTCAATATGAGCAATGAAGGCCAGGAATACAAAATCAATGAAAATGAATAAATAAAAGGCCTGACGAAGGGATGGAAGATTAATTTTCATGGGGGGCAAAGCTCAATTCTGACCATTAGTTAGGTGAGATTTTGGATCAGATCCGTGATTAGCTTCTTTCCTAATCCACCTCCATCCAATGACTCTGAAAGTCATTCCTGTCAATTGAAAGAGCCAGGAAATCAGGTACATAAACTTACCACAAAACAAAACATATGCTGCATCAAGGCCAATAATATGAAAACGAAGTTTGCCCAAGTTATTAGATTACTGAACAAGGATTAGTAATTGTACTAGTTATGCTCCCACAAACCATAGATGTGGTTGCAGTGGATCCGTTTGAAAGAAATGCCTGCCAGCTTTGTGCAAATCAGTAACATAAATACCTGTCATCACTCATTAGAACTAAAGCTAAATCATAAACAGCCGCTGGAACATTGAGACTTGGTACAAGGTCCACAAGGTTTAAAGGATTTATTAATCAGCTTGCTTACTCCATTATCAGAAAATAAGTAACCACACAGATTCATCACCTTATAACCCAAAATTATATGAAATCCACCATGATCACAAAACACAAATACAATAACTTTAAAATGCATGATCACCATGCAGATAAACACGATAGCCGACTTTGTTTACTATACAAATCCCCCATCCCAATTTAAACCAGGTCCATTATTGGAACATCTACAAATAACTCCCAACACTATTTTTTGCTTTTTGCTGTTTCTCAATCTGATTTTAAATTCTATATCACGATCTCCTGACCCTAGATCATTCCTCAATACTGGAATGACACAATGTACAGACCCCATAACAGTCTTACTCAGGCAATGTGCCAATCAATTGAGAGAAAAGACTTACTGCAAATAATTATAAATAATACAAATGTTATATTTAAATCCATTTCAAAAATACACTCAAGTGGTAATTATTACACTGACCACAACAAGTTTAAATGCATGACATACTGAAAGAGAGCACAAATAAATTTATTTTTTTTTTAAATGGCAGTCGGGTCTATATTGGCTGTGGGCCAGGAATGTTTAAATATAAAATTTTCCAAGTGAACTACAGATAAATGTATCCAACTAGTTTTGCATTTAATCTATGTTAACATTTTGAACTATATCTCTCAACCGCATAACCTGATTTAATTGCATTTCACACTTGCTCAGTTATCATTTGAGACTTGAGTACAACAGCAGTGTTGCATGTTGGTAATAGTAGCAATGTTACAAAATTTTGAGATTTAAAAAATCAAGTCTGCAATTTATCCCATCAGATAAAGCATAAAATTAAGTTTAATTTGACACCTAATTCACTTTCATATCTCAAGTAATAAAAAAGTTATGGCCATTTTCATACTCGGAAATTAGCATCTTGTTCCCTATTGATTTTCTATGGACAGAACAAAAAAGCTGTGATCATGGACAGTCAAAAGCCCATAACCTTCTTAAAAATTAAGAGAACTGAATGAAATTTTCAGTTATCATAGATGGAACCATTCTGAAACAAATATAAAATAATCTTACTTGGATGACCTGAAATTAAAGCATATAATTAGTTAGTTACCCAATTGTAGCTAATTTCAAACTTCAATTACTAGATCTAAACATCTATCCATTTCTTAATAAATGATTAACATTTTTAAATAGCCTAAGTGTCCAAATAATATTCACAAATAATTCACAATAAAACATGATTTTTAAATCTCATTTACATTAATTTATAGGCCAAATGGAAGGAATTTAGTGTTCAATTGCAGTAAATTAAAGTCCATTTTAAATCGGCTTTCTAGTGGGTTCCTGTGAACGCGCTGGTTTAGAACATTCACATCGCGCTGGATTTGTACCCTGAAATGCCCAGAAAAATACTGCGGGATATAAAGAGCCCAAAATGAGCTACTCGCTATAGAAAACTTTATATACAGGGTTCTTAAGAAGCCCCTTTTAATGTAAAAATAAGGTACATACCTTTAATTGTTTGTTTTATAAAACCCTGGGGCTGCGAGAGGTCGCGGGTTTAGAGAGTGATTTTTAAACTACTATAACTATTTTACAAGGCCATAAAAACTAATAATACCTTTTGCGACGGGGTCTTTCAGCGATTTTTCGTTAATGATTTACTAGGCTGAACATTTTCGATTGCAACAGCCCAGTAAAAATCGCGTTTTAAACCCGCCCCCTCTAAACAACGCCAAAATCGCGCACACGGACTGAGGCAGATTCTCAACGACGATTCAGGTAGGTTTTGCAACATACCTAGTAATAGCAGTGCAGATATCTTTGTATTACTGTAATCTAGCAGAATGGGAATTCTCCACCCTTGCCTGGACGATTCTTTGGTCAGCAAACACACCACTAACAGGAAGTCCAAACACATTGCGTTGTAAAAGCGGAGCACTTGAACACCAGACCCACACCTGAGGACCGGACAGTTAAAGTCAGAGTAGCACCCAAAGTTGTTGCAGCATTGTAGGTCTCAGCAGAAACTGATGCAGTGGTAGCAGAGAGTTCAGGTGGGGAATAAGATTAACAGCAATAGGTCTCACCAACCAAATAGAAACATAGAATATAGGTGCAGGAGTAGGCCATTCGGCCCTTCAAGCCAGCACCATCATTCAATATGATCATGGCTGATCATCCAAAATCAGTACCCCATGCCGGCTTTCTCCCCATATCCCCCGATTCCATTAGCCATAAGAGCTATATCTCTCTTTTGAATACATCCAGTGAATTGGCCTCCACTGCTTTCCGTGGCAGAGAATTCCAGATTCACAACTCTCTGGGTGAAAACGTTTTACGTCATCTCAGTCCTAAATGGCCTACCCCTTATTCTTACACTGTGACCCCTGGTTCTGGATTCCCCCAACATCGGGAACATTTTCCCTGCATCTAGCCCACCCAATCCCTTAAAAAATTTATATGTTTCTATAAGAACACCTCTCATCCTTCTAAATTCCAGTGAAGAATGTTATTTTATCTGACCATGATTCCACCAGAAGATAATAGGAGAATCCAATATGTCATCTTCTAAAAATAACATAAAACTGACATCTGCATCTGACTATCCATGTGTTCAGGTGGGTAATGCTATTCAAAGAACAGCTGGACAATTTTTCCTATTGTGTGGCTGACAAACCTGTTGCAATCAATATCACCAAAAGCTGACTAAATGGGGTCAAGGAAAGAGTGTTCATGTCGCGGCCCTGTTTCCACCAATCTCTCCACCACCAAGCACAAGAAGCACAAGAACCGACAAGACAGACACCACTGTATGCAGATGCCGAGAAGTGTGTTCAGCTCTGGCTGAACAACTTCTAATCTTGTGTGTGGACTCGATAAGAAGAAGCTGACTAAATGGTGCAATCTTTTCATCACAAACATATTCATATGATAGGCGGTACACAAAAATGCTGGAGAAACTCAGCGGGTGCAGCAGCATCTGTGGAGCGAAGGAAATAAGCGACGTTTCGGGCCAAAACCCTTCTTCACTGATGGGGGGTGGGGGGGCGGGGAGAAGAAAGGAAAAAGGAGGAGGAGGAGCCCGAGGGCTGAGGGATGGGAGGAGACAGCCCGAGGGCTGAGGAAGGGGAGGAGACAGCAAGGGCTAACAAAATTGGGAGAATTCAATGTTCATGCCCGCAGGATGCAAACTCCCCAAGCGGAATATGAGGTGCTGTTCCTCCAATTTCCGGTGTTGCTCACTCTGGCAATGGAGGAGACCCAGGACAGAGAGGTCGGATGGGGAATGGGAGGGGGAGTTGAAGTGTTGAGCCACCGGGAGGTCAGGTAGGTTCTTGCGGACCGAGCGGAGGTGTTCGGCGAATCGATCGCCCAGCCTCCGCTTAGTCTCACCGATGTAGATCAGCTGACATCTAGAGCAGCGGATGCAATAGATGAGGTTAACTTCATGCCTACTTTGCCTACTACATATGATAGGCTGCTGTTGTTAAGATATTTAGGTTCTTGTTGTGCATAAATTTGTTTTTTAATTTCTTTGTATACACAACAATAATTTGCATATATATATATATATAGCAGCTTTAGCAGAGTAAATTATCGTCATAAGGACATTAATAAAATTTGCATTGCAGAATAGATGATTAATGAATAGGTTTAAAATATCCATTAAAAGAGGAGAGATGTTGGTTGAACATGAATTATATTGTAATGTCCTGAGGATTTGATAAAGCAACATACAATTACAAATTATCTTTTTCTCTCATTACTGTGTGATAAAGAATGACTTGGTTCTATGGATTATAACACGGCCGATGTAGTCAATCTGGGAGCCAGAGTGGAGCATTCGGTACAATGATGGCATTGGCAGATGGATGATAGTAGATCCTCCAATGGGAAGAACACATGGAGTTGCCATGTACTAGGTGCCATCTTGCCTGTGTATTCTGTATTTGTGTGTGCAATCGAAGATTCCACATGGCAGATATCATGAATGCCCTTCTCCACTTTGAGCAGTCATTAGCCATGGATCCCCAGGTGTTTAATCTTTTAGTGTGTAGGAAGGAACTGCAGATGCTGGTTTAAACCGAAGATTAATCTTCTAGCATTTGAAGCAAAGAGCTGCAGATGCTGGTTAATACACAAAAGGGCACACAGTGCTGGCATAATTCCGCAGGTCAGGCAACATCTCTGGAGAACATGGCTAGGTGATGTTTCGGGTTGAGAACCTTCTGAAGGATCTTGACCTGATACGTCAGCTCTCAATGTTCAGCACTTTGTGTCCTTTTGTCCTTTAATCTTTTTAACTGTCCACAACGTAATCTCTCCCTTGGACCATGTAATAGCATGACTGATTTGAGAGTCAGGTGACAAACATGTGACCAACATGGCCAAGCAAAAACAAACCTACTGAGCACAACTAGAGCCTCGATATTGGAAATGTTGGCCTGGGAGATGACAATGATGTTGGTTGACTTATCCTTCCCTTAAATTTGGAGGATCTTGCAGAGAAAACTGTTTTTCTCAAGTATCTTGAGGTGCCTGCTGCAGTTAGGCAGTCTCATTGGCATAGTTATTTCTGAACAGAAGAACAATTCGTGTTTGTCAAAGTGTGCATCCCTGGGAAAAATTCACAGAGTGCTCTGCAAAGTCACCCTTCAGGATGATGTTCCACCAAGACCATTGCAACATTCAGCTGCAACACAGAGTGTGGTGCATTGACTAAAACATGGAACAAATATCTGAGAAATTAAATGAATCCTACCTTGTAACGGGGAAACAGATTTTTATGCTTGAAGAGATAATCAGCAGTGTGGGTGACTGGGTTTGCTTTCCCTCTTCTCCTTTCAAATATGTCATATGGCGAGGTGTGAGAAAGGGGGACAGAGTCATAGTCATATAACATGGGACCAGGCCCTTCAGCCCAACTTGCCGACACTGGCTGACATGTCCCAACTACACTAGTCCCACCTGCCTGCGTTGGGCCATATCCCTTCAAACCTGTCCTACCCCTGTACCTGTCTAACTGAAGAAGGCTCTTGACCCAAAGCATCACCCATTACTTCTCTCCAGAGATGGTGCCTGCCCCACTGAGTTACGCCAGCATTTTGTGTCTGACTTTTTCCTCAAACGTTGGTATAGGCCCTGCCTTAATTACCTCCTCTGGCAGCTCGTCCCATAACACCCACCAACCTTTGTGTGAAAATGTTACCCCCTCAGATTCCTACTAAATCTTTTCCCCTTCACCTTAAACCTATGTCCTCTGGTCCTATATTCACCTACTCTGGCAAAAGACTGCATCTACCCGATATATTCCTCTCTTGTGGGGATGTGCATGTTCTTTGACACAGCTTCTATCACTGTAATAACTGCAAGCAATCTGCAGCAGGTGCAGGAGCAGCATAAACTGCTGTTCAAAAATTAAAGATAAAAACATATTTTAACAATGACATTCCATCTCTTCCACATGGTCACTATAGAATGACAATTCAAGAATCATTCGCATCTAGCTTCTGGGAGCAGTTAATCTGGCCAGTCAAAGGAACTGTGTGTGTATGCACAGTCTTCTGACATTGACAGGCGACCTGCACTGTTACGACTTAAAAAGCAGACAGTCGACCAGGTTGCAATAAAAGGCCCACTCATATACATCAATTGTCTACAGCAGACATTTCAAAGCACTGATGAGATACCAAAACAATATCTCTGCAAACTAGAGCCACAGAGTCATAGAGCAAGGGAATTGGTCCTTCAGTCCAACTTGCCACACCGACCAAGATGCTCCATCTCCCATAGTTCCTCCTGCATACATTTGGCCCATACCTCTCTACACCTTTCCTTGTACCTGTCCAAATGTCTTTTAAATGTTGTTCTAGTACCTGCCTCAACTACGTCCTCATATCCACATCCTCATATCCTATGTCCTCATATCCACAAGACTCTGTGTGGAAAAAGTTGCCCCTCAGGTTCCTATTAAATCTTTTCTTTTTCATCTTAAAATCTTCCACGTTCACTGGCAGAGTAACCAAACCAAGTCAGCATCCTCTGCCAGGCCAACATCTCCAGCATCGAAGCATTAATTACACAAATCTATGATGGGTGGCCACATCATTCTCAGACCAAGTTGCAGTCTGCAAAAGAGGCTCTCCATTCCTAGCACCATCACAACACAGGATCAACAAAGGACAGTGGAAATGTTTCTAGAATGTTCACAAAGTCTTCTTTGGAATTTTTTTTTAACATGTAACATCAACTCTCAAGTTTCCCTGCTTCATAACTGACCTAAATGAAAATAGCTTATCCAGGGTGAGACTGAGAATCTCAAATTACTCCACTGGGAGCATAGCGAAGCCCAGCAAAAACAGTGGAAGTATTGCCATCAGCCTTTGGCCTCATCAACCACTTCAGAATCCATATAATTGGATTATCCATAGAATTGTGGTGGAAGCAAATCATCCTCATCCAAGGATTGCCTAAAAGAAAACCTCATTAAAGAAGGGGAGAGAAGGGGGGGGGAGAAGGAATGGAGTTTAAGAAGCCAGACAACTTTTAATAAAGTTTACATCTTTTTTTTCTCAACGAGCTTTACCTTCGACTACCTTTGATTACCTTCGATTGCCTTTGATTACCTACGATAGCATTACGACCTAATACGACCTACCTCGACTAAACCTACGAGTAAAAAATATCAATTTTTTCCATGGCGACCTTTTTTTACTCGCGGGCATTTTTCAGCATGTTGAAAAAACCGCCGCAACCTAGCTGAGGCCTCGAGTACGCGGGGACTACTCTTGAGCATGATGGAGAGTTACAAAGACCTCCTAGGACCTTGTGTCGACCATGCTGCGAGTATGAGTCAAGGGCAAACTCTTCTAAACTCGTGAATTAGGACCCCCGCAGTGGGACAGACCCTTAATTTACAATTCTGTGCAGCCTGAAGTGTTTCTAAATTCAGAATTCATGTTCTTCTTCAGTTAGAAGCTGTGATCACCAAATTCTATTACATATGCAGTGTTACAAGGTGACATGACATGCATCGCAAAAGATTATTTAGTTTTAAAACATACATCTGACCAGAGAAAGGGAACCGTAAGGTTAGAGATTCACCAATACAGAGCATCAGTTGTTCCGTCAGAGCAACAGTTGCCTTACTTCATCTGATTAAACTGACAGAATCTTGACTTACTATCTCAGGTGTAGATCTGACCTCCTGTTAAATCCATACATACTTTTTGTTTCAGCTGCTCCGAATTAATAGCACGTTTCAAACAAAAGATGAAAAATTACACAAAAACTCCACATGCTAGAAAGCTGAAATAAAAACAGAAAATACAGGAAACACTCAGCAGGTCAGGCAGTATCTGCGAGGACAGAATTAAGGCAGGTTTCTAACCTGTAATTTTAATTCTTGTTTCTCTTCCACAGGTGTTGTTTGACTCGAGAGTGGCGCTGGAAACCCCAAGGCTTTTTGTCCCAGAAATAGTATTCAAAATGTTGTTTGTATGCTAGTTTGCAAAGGAAATAACCTGCTAAAACATATGTCATAGAATGTACATAGATTGTGCACTTAGAAATATTAGAAATGGAATGGAATGCTATTTATTGTCATTCAAACCTAGGTTTGAACAAAATTACATTTACTACAGTTTTTTACATTACAAAAAAACCCAAGACCACACTTAACACAGTTTACATAAACATCCATAACAGTGAGTCTCCAACACCTCCTCACTGTGATGGAAGGCAAAGTCTTATCTCTTCCCTTTGTTCTTCTCCCACGGTCCAACTGCAGCATCGAGGCGAACTGGGGCTCCGATGTTAAAGCCCCCCGCTTGGTAAGATGGTAAGTCCCGTGGCCATTTAGTGATGTTAGGCCCCAGCTCCGTGTCCTTTAAACCCCGCGGATCAAGCAGGCCAACCAGCGGTCCAGCAGTCCAACTGCAGCGTCTAGGCGAACTGGGGCCCCCGGTGACGATGGAAGTCCCCGTGGCCACTAACCCGCACCGGGTGATGTTAGGCCACGCTCCGTGTCCTTTCAACCCTGCGATTCCAGCGGGAGAAGCTGCCGTTGCGGGAGCTCCGAAAAGCCGTCTCCCACCAGGGACCTGCGAGCTCCCGATGTTCCTGTCCACCAGGCCTGCAGCTAGAGCCTGCAGCTGAAGCTTCCGAAGCTCCAAAGTCGGGTCGCAGCCGAGCGCCACCACAGCTCTTCCCGCTCCGAAGTCGGCCAGCTCCGTGATGTCAGTTCCGCAGGCTCCGCGACTGGAGCCCTCGGGTTAGTCCCGGACGGAGGTCGCCGCCGGCTCCACGATGTTAGGCCCAACGACACCAGAGACCCGACAGGGAAAATGTCGGGTCCCCGTACAGGGAAGAGATTAAACGGTTTCCCCCACATCCCCCCCCACCCCCCACATATACACAGCTAAAAAATAATAAAAACTAAGCTCAAAACATACATTTAACAAGACAAAAAAAAAAAAAAAAAAAGACGAACGACTGCAGTCGAGCCGCTGCCGTTAGGCGCCGCCACCACCAAATGCAAACCTATGATGATATAATGAACCACATCATAAATGCAAAATGACTCAAGTTGTGAGAATAGAAGATTTAATATTAAACAGTGTAAATTGGATATCGGAAGATATTCCAACGGCTTTTCTAATTGGATGCAAAATAATATTTCACATGTGTTTTTCTTTATATTCAACACCCGGGTCTCCCTCACAAGCAACATTAATGTAAAGACAATCTATTCATAAAAACACCTAAAACTCAAATTGCATAACGATAGTTCAAGTGTAAATTACTTTCCCTCAGAAATGTTCATAAACATCACACCCCACATCTCCATCTTAGTTGGTGCCTTTTAAGCTAAAGGAGATGTGTATACAGTTTATATATTGAAAGATACAGCATGGAAACAGGCCCTTTATCCCACTGAGTGAACGTCAACCACCAATCACCTGTTCACACCAGTTCTATCTTATCCCACATTCACATCCTTTCCTTACACACTACAGGCAATTTACAAAAGGCCAATTAACCTACAAACCAGCACATCTTTGGGATGTGGGAGGAAACCGGAGCACCCAGAGGAAATCCACATGGTCACAAATTCTCCACAGACTGCATGCAAAGTCAGGATCAAACCAGGGGCTCTGGCGTTGTAAGGCAGCAGCTCTACCATTGCACCACGGTGCCGCCAATTTTTTTATAAATCACAAAAGTCACATAATTAAATCACGTCATTAATTTCTCATCACTTGATTTTTCAGTTTGTTTTTGTATTACTTATACATACTAAACCTTAAAAATATATATACTGGTAATATACAACCACTGCATAACTAAGCTGTGGATTAGGATATGTTAGTATGCGAACTATATTGTTGGTAAGTCCAGTTCTTACCTGGCTCCTGCAACATCAACGCCAACCATCAACTGTCCATTCAACATCAACACTTCATCTCGAATCTTAATCTTCTCACACTTTGCAGCAGCACTGTGCTTCTCCACCTCCGTAACCCAGATGTATCCAACATCCAGCACAGGCCCTTTGCTATCCTTTCTCTTCTTTCTACACTTTTTGCTGTCGTGGTCACTTGGAGAATCCCAATAGATGGGGACATTCCCAAAACGCAGTCCAAGGCCATCTTTGTCCCCTTCAGTTCTGATCAAGTGAGCCGCGCAAATTTCAAAATCGTCTCTTCCCTTTTGGCCCGGTTGCCGGGCAGTTGCGCCCAATCCAAAATTCAGGTGTATGTACTCACACAGCATCTGAATGGCTGACTGGCATGATTGAAGTCCGGGGGATTGCTGTTCTTCCTTCAGTCTAATGTCCAACCAGCGTTCCAGGAGAGGGAGGTACAGCATGGCACTTTCTGTAGTAATTGGCATTGTGGGACACCCAGTATTCCCACATTATCTAAAATCCCAGCGGCTGGAAAACATAATGGTATAAATGCCATAAATCTTCAGGGAACTGTGATTGTTCTCGTTGGGCTCTGAAATATAACACAACATAGTCTAGGCACAAACGGCATCACAAAGGTGAACCACAAAATCATTTTCAGTGTTTCACGGTGTTGGGGAAAAAATTATTGGAGAACAAAAACAAAAATGATTACATGAAGGGATCATGCAGGAGAGACAGCTCTGGCCCCATGAACCAAGCAAGTAGTTTCATAGACATACAGCAGCTTATGATTTGGAACAATGCAGAGGATATTGGTCATTCAGCTTTAGCTGCATCTTAAAAAAAAAGAAAAACACAATTCAGGTAACAATTCAAAGGATAACACTAGAGGACATTTTAAGATTTATTGTCAAGAAAATTACTTCTGTTAACAATGTTTTTACATAGAAACATAGAAATTAGGTACAGGAGTAGGCCATTCGGCCCCTCGAGCCTGCACCGCCAATCAATATGATCATGGCTGATCATCCAACTCAGTATCCTGTTCCTGCCTTCTCTCCATACCCCCTGATCCCTTTAGCCACAAGGGCCACGTCTAACACCCTCTTAAATATAGCCAATGAACTGGCCTCAACTACATTCTGTGGCAGAGAGTTCCAGAGATTCACCACTCTCTGTGTGAAAAATGTTTTTCTCATCTCAGTCCTAAAAAAAATGTCCCCTTTATCCTTAAACTGTGACCCCTTGTTCTGGAATAGTTGGAATAAAGTTATTTTTCTCCAGATATATACAGGGGGAAAAAAACACTGAGGATAGAGGTAATAATAGCCATTGATAATAAGCAAATCTTCAAGTGATTTCTTTAGTGGGTGCACTGGTATTATGGAACTGGAACCTTGAAGTAATATTATACGCACTAATCTAGCGTTAAAATCTCCTGGACAGAATTGTGTTAAACACACTCTCAATTAGAATGGTAGTTGTGTGACGCTTACACAGGTTGTATCCACTTGATAAGATAATTTCTTGAAATTAACCGCAGTTTGGAATCTGTTTGGTTATTTTGGAGTTGCCATGGATGAAATCCTGAATTTCAACATATTAACAGAGGGGTTTAAGTGTGCTAAGGTGAGGTTAGGGTTGCAATTATCAGGGAATAAGGATACCTTAGTTAGTAATCTGATGCCAAGTGTAACTAGAGGGAGGAAGTGGAACTCAAAGCGGGCAGTAGAAGAAGTACAAGCAGCCCTGAGGCAGACAGACATTGTTACTAGGGTGCAGCAAGGGAAAGGAGGCTTAGGGCTCAGCACAGGGAAACCAGTGTGGAGTAAGGCGGGTCCAGCAGAGAGGAGGAAATTGGTTGTTGAGCAGGTAGGTCCTCATGAGGAAGCAGTGAGATGTCTCAGGGCAGTAGCTCAGGTTAAGCAGGGACAGTGGATGAACTGGGAAAGTGTAGATAAGAGGTTTAACTGGAGGGTCCTGTGGGGCATGGAGACAGGTCATTTAAGTTTCCTTACAGGAGCTATATATGATGTACTGCCATCACCGCAGGACCTCAAACAATGGGTAGGTGGGGGCCTGGCATGTCCCTTGTGTTCGGAGGTGGCAACGTTGAGGCATATTTTGTCAGGATGTAGAACTTGTCTTTCTCAGGGTCGGTATACTTGGCAGCATAACCAGGTTGTGAAGGGCAAAGCTGCAGCAATTGAGAGGAGGCGAGCACAAGTGAATTATGTCGGCACCAGGACTGAGAGGGTAGCGATTAATTTTGCCCGTCAGGGAGAGAAAGGTAAATGAGGGAAGTTTTCAGACAGGCATGAGTCAGGCCAGCTACGGGGAGACAATGAGTGGGAGATGTTGGTAGATTTGGGAGGAAAGCTTGTTGTTCCACAGGAAATAATTATTACTAGTTTGAGGCCTAATATAGTGTTATGGTCAGTTAGTCAGAGGATAGAGTATTTTATAGAACTGACGGTGCCTTGGGCGACTTAGTGCATGAGGCTTATGACGGGAAAAGGCTTAGATACGTAGAGTTGGCAGCAGAAGTTGAGCAGCGAGGATGGAGAGCACGAGTACGTCCAGAAGAGGTGGGTTGTAGAAGTTTCATAGTGAGATCAATCACGTCGCTATTTGGAGAGCTAGGAATTTGTAGACAGAGTTTGCATCAGGGCTGTAAAGCAGATGTCAGAGGCAGCAGAGCAAGCAGTAGCCAGGTGGATTTTGTGAAGAAGAAATAATGTCAGTTGGGGGCAGATAGGAAACGTATGGCACGCAGTATGTGTACTGCTTTGTAATTGTAGTCTGTGTACGTGTATCCCGGCCTTATGCAAGGCTGATATTTGTGATGTTACAAGTTTAATGATGGGCTAGGATTAGTTGGAGATAGGATGCAGGGGTTTAGCATTTGTTAGAGTGAGCTAATTGGCTGCAGTTTCCTTTGCCAGAGCTAACTATTGAGCCTGCCTGTGGTGTAGTGGATCTAACTCAATGAAACACCAGTGAAGGGAGATGCCCACTAGATAACCCCAATGATATACTTGCATCTGCAGGATTAGTTTTTGTTTAAAGAGCTAGTTAATATGTAGGTAGTTGTTTTTTTGCATATGGAGTTATTTATTGTAAGTTGGTATAGATAGTTAGATATTACCTTGGATTTGGGCTTGGTTTCTTAGTCGAATGCGTATCCTGGAGTTATAGCACAAGTACTTTGTGTTGTAATTGTAAAATAATGTTCAACATTGGGGCAAGAGCATGTGTGGTGTGGCTATCAGGCATTCTGGTACACTTAGCCAAATTGACAGAGAACATGATCTGTCAACCACCTTGATACAGATGAGACAAAGGACTGAATTAAAAGGAACCCCCACCACCTTGACAAGCGCAATGAGGATGTTGCCAGGACTCGAGTACCTGAGCTATGGGGTGAAATTAAGCGAGATAGTATTTTATTCCTTGTAACACAGGAGGCTAAAGGGTAATCTTATAGAGGTGCATAAAATCATGAGGGGAATTTACAGGGTGATTGCATGGAGTCTTTTACCCAGGGAAGGGGAATCAAGAACCAGAGGACATATGTTTAAGGTGAGAGGGGAAGAATTTAGCAGGAACATGACGGGCAACCTCTTCACTCAGAGGGTGGTGGGTGTATGGAATGAGCTGCCTGAGGAGGTAGTTGAGGCAGGCACAAAAATAGCATTTAAAAGACACTTGGACAGGTACATAGATAGGAATGGTTTAGAGGTATATGGGTCAAATGCAAGCAAATGAAACTAGCCTAGATGGGGCAACTTGGTTAGCATGGATGAGTTGGGCAGAAGGGCCTGTCTCCTTGCTGTATGACTCAGTTGAGACACACTGATGAGATATGGATATAGGGTACAATACAATACAATGGGGTACAATGCTGGTTTGCATCAAATATAGCAAATTATTATCAGCCTTGAACCTCAGATTTAATGAAATAGGACTAGAAATAAAGCAAGTCTCAATCCAGAAAAATGAACACCAAGATGTAAGGGACACTTCAAAGTAGCTTTTTTAAAGTGAATCACCTACATTATATGCCAGTTTATCGTGAAGGATAACTGAATTATTATGAATCTTTCAAACATGTGTGGAAGTCATTTTCTGTTGGAGTAATTTACCCTATAAATGAGTTATATTTGCAACATATTACAGGAAAAATACTAACAGGATACAGCAGACCTATTTGTGAGGAAGGACCCCCTAGTGCAAACAGGACAGTGAGTAAAAACTGCTCATTTCCTACAGTAAGTCTCATTTTAATCGCTGTCTGGCAACATGTGATGGATTCAATTCCAAACATCCATCTCACTTGATGCAACATGAAAAAAAAACTGTTCCCTTAATGTGGAAACACAAACAAATCCCAAGCCCAAAACACCATATGATAATAATTTAGGCAATAAAGATGTTTTGGAGTGATGCTGTGCAAGCTGGTAACAATTTCTCTATTTCCTTGTGCTGTTCTTCAGTGTTATCTAATTGTGGTGCATTTTTATTAGCATAAACTACCAAACTACATTGGACTTTATTGTGCTTCTGTCTTCAGGCTACAGGTGTTTTGAATAAAAAATGGGGCACTGAATCCGACTCCATAAAATCACAGCATGCGCTTCTGTTAATGTAACCCAATTCCCATCTCCCACTGCTCAAGCACACAAGTCATATTTTAAAGTATCTTTTTCTGAGATTTTTACAAAATGAATTTGCATGTATTTCCTAGATAGATCTTTCTGCATGTAGAACATGCATCATAGTGACAATTCTATATTCATTTGACTTCTGAATCTGTACGCAAATATTGACTGATCGATAGATTCTTTAAGTATGAGGAATCTATCTTTCCCATATGCAACATTGTCATGACACTTTAACAACAGATCCCTGTCCTAATGCAAACTTTTGAACTTTAATCTTTTTAATTGTTCTAATGAAGCTTAAGGCAAGATTTGAAAAAAATCAAGTCAAGAGTGTTTAATTGTCATATGTACCAGGAACAGAATAATCAAATTCTTAGTTGCTTAATTCTTATACACTAACTAATAATACAATGTTAATAATCAGTAACACTATGTAATCCGACCATAGTGGTGCAAATCCAAAGTATGTTGAGCAGTCAAAAATGAAATACATAGTAGATCATTGCTGAGGCGAGGTTGTGGTTAGGGTTGTGCAGTGTGGTTCATGAGGCTAATGGTTGGTGGGAAGAAGATAGTTATGACGAAGTATAGCGGGATCTCGATCAGCTGGGAAAGTGTGCAGAGGAATTCCAAATGGATGGTCAGAGTGAAATGGTGCACTTGGGAAGATAATCTAGGGGTGGACCTACACAGGGAATAATCTGGCCCTGGGGTGCGTTGTAGAGCAGAGTGATCTAGGAGAACAAGTATATCATTCTGTGAAAGGGGCATCACAGGTAGATAGAGTGGTGAAGAAGGCTTTAGGTATGCTGGCCTTCATCAGTCAGGGAATTGAATATGGAAGATGGGAGGTTATCCGACATTGCGTTACATGGTGTTAGTGAGGCTGCAGTTGAAGTACCGTGTTCAGTTCTGATCACCCTGCTATAGGAAAGATGACATTAAGCTGAAAAGAGTGCAGAGAAGATTTACGAAGATATTGCCAGGGCTTGAGATCCAGAACTATAGGGAGAGGTTGGCCAGTCAAGGACTTTATTCCTTGGAGTACAGGAGGCTGAGTGGTGATCTAATAGGGTATAAAAATGAGGGGAATATACAGGGTGAATGCACAATGTATTTTTCCCCAGGCTAGGAGAATCAAAAATTAAAGGGCATAGACTGAAGGTGAAGGTGTACAATTTAATAGGAACCCGAGGAACAATGTTTGGAATGAGCCCCAGACTAAGTTGTTGAGGCAAGCAAAATATTAATATTTAAAAGACATTTGGACAGGTACATGGATAGGAAAGGGTTGGAGGGATTTGAGCCAAACACCAGGAAATGGGACTAGATTAAGGGGACATCTAGTTTGGCATGGAGGAGCTGGGCCAAAGGGCCTGTTTCTATGCAGTGTGACTCGGTGACCATGGCTATGAATATTGTTCAACAATATTATTCACAATATCTAAAGGTGTTAGATCACCAGCTTGCTGTGGGCTAATTAATGCTCCAACATACACAACTCAGCCAAATTTTATCCTGTCAATTTAGCACAAAATAACAACCACCATTCCTTGTGAACTTTGCAAGCTTAAGTGAGGATTATTGAGTTTTGTTTGTTGAGCCATTTTCCATGTTCCCTGTTGAACATATCATAGCAGTTTTAATAACACTGACAAAGCCTTTATTGTAATCCCAAATCTTAAGCCACAACATAGTTGCTATGTAACAGTAAAAGACCTTCCAGTTTGCACGCCTCCTTTAAACTGGCCACTAATCTGTTTGCACTAACAAAATACTAAGGAATTGAGAGCACATACCTGAGGATTCCAAGTCTCCACAGATGCCTGGGAATCACCTGTTTGAAATAGTTTCCTTTGCTTTCAGGCACAGCTGTTTTGCAACAGTTTTCTCACTACACCAGTCGGGAGAGAGAAAAATCAAATATAAAACAGTGTTACCAAAATCTTCGACTCCACCCTTGGCAAAGTGCCTTAAAACAGTTTTTTTTTCAGATTTGACACTCTCTTTTGTCTATTGACTATCACATGCATCGCCACTGAGACATGAGTGCCCCATTTTACGTAAACGAACAGCTAAAATTCATAAATGAACCATATTTGCTGGGTGCTGTAAATAAAAAAATTCTTAAGATACTTACAACCATACCAACAGGTATTTAATTACAATTGTATCAATAAAATGCAGTATACACATTTGCTAAGACAGGCTACATTTGGAGCATTGTGTTCAGTTTGGGTCGCCCACATGTTGGGCAGGCCAGGACTGTATTACTTCGACCACAAGAGGCTGAGGGATGATATTATAGAGATGTATAGAACCATGAGGGGAATAGATAGGGTGAATGCACAGTCTTTGTCCCAGGGTAGGGGAATCAAAAAGGGCATAGACTGAAGGTGAGGGTGTAAAATTTAATAGGAACCTGAGGAACAATGTTTGCACACAGAGGGTGGTGGGTTTGTGGAATGAGCCGCCAGAGGAAGTTGATGAGGCAAGTAAAATAACAATATTTAAAATGCACTTGGACAGGTACATGGATAGGAAAGGGTTGGAGGGATTTGAGCCAAACACCAGGAAATGGGACTAGATTGTGTGGACATCTAGGTTAGCGTGGATGTTGGGCCAAAGGGCCTGTTTCTATGCAGTGTGACTACTGCTAAGAATATTGTTCCTCAATATCATTAGCAATATCTAAAGGTTTGAGATCTCCAGCTTGCTGTGGGCTAATTAATGCAACATTCACCACTCAGCCGTATTTCATCCTGTCAATTTAGCACAAAATAACAACTACCATTCCTTGTGAACTCTGCAAGTTTAGTGAGGATTATTGAGTTTTGTTTGTCGAGCCATTTTCCATGTTCCCTATTGAACATGTCATAACAGTTATATTAACACACTAACATAGCCCGAACATTTTTTGGCACAGGGTGGTGAGTATATGGAACGAGCTGCCCAGAGGAAGTTGTTAAGAGGTACAAATAACAACGTTTAAAATAAGTACATGGATAAGAAAGGTGTAAAGGGATGTTGACCCTTAGATGGGACACTTTGGTCCTCATAGACAAGTGGGGGCAAAGGGCCTGATTCCATGCTGTTTGGCTCTATGAATCTAAATGAACACACAAGTACAGTGAAACACACCGTTTCATTCTACTCCCCATAATACCACTGGACTTCACTGCAAATTGTTTTTGTAATTGTTTAACATTTTGTTGTAAATGAACATGTCCACATTTTTAAGCCAATAAGTTGTATGGACACACCTTACGTAGTACAGCCTTAGATCAATGTTTACAATTCCACAATAAAGGCAGCAAATAGAAAACTTAAGGATCACCCGGGATCACAGAGTACTTTGTAGTCTGTGACATCCTCTCAACTTGCCTATAGAGTTAACCCTGCCCATAAATAACTAATTCAATCCATACGTGCATATTCACAGTTTTTACAAATTTTATGTACAACTTTAGAAGTGTTTCTAAATGGTTTATAAAAAATCTTCTTTGGTACTATAAATATATTTACATAGATGTCTGTATTCAAGGTATAGTTTGTGTGTTACAAAATGTATTAGAACCTTGTCTTTTTTCACTGTACTAGTGACAAACCCAAACCTAACTTAGAGATGTGTAGAAAGCAACTACAGATGCTGGTTTTATAGTGAAATAGACACAAAGTGCTGGAGTAACTCAGCGGATTAGGCATCATCTCTGGAGAAAAAGGATGGGTGACGTTTCGGGTTGGGACTCTTCGTCGGGTCCTGACCTGAAAAGTCACCCATCCTTTTTCTCCAGAGATGATTCCTGGTTCTCCAGTTCTCCAGAACTTTTTTCACACAGAGAGTGGTGAATCTCTGGAACTCTCTGCCACAGAGGGTAGTTGAGGCCAGTTCATTGGCTATATTTAAGAGGGAGTTAGATGTGGCCCTTGTGGCTAAGGGGATCAGGGGGTATGGAGAGAAGGCAGGTACGGGATACTGAGTTGGATGATCAGCCATGATCATATTGAATGGCGGTGCAGGCTCGAAGGGCCGAATGGCCTACTCCTGCACCTAATTTCTATGTTTCTATGTTTCTATGATGCCTGATCTGCTGAGTTACTCCAGCACCTTGTGTCAAATTTAAAGATGGTCTTCCAGACTGACTAATGGTGATAAGAAGTGGTTTTCTTCAAATGTATTTGTAGTGGTGGTTTTTACAACTTCTCAAAATCCAATTTCGATGGCCACTAATTTGTCGGGTATGATTAATAAAGTAGTCTCACGCACTCCACGACACATTTGAAACAGCAAAGATGAAGCTACCAGAAGTAGTCTCTTGATTTATTGTAGTAATACAAAACAATGAAGTAACTCACAACTTCCGGTAGGCGGCGCGTCTCTGGCCAGCAGCGGCATCTTCAGCCTGTCCGCGTTTTTATTATTTTTTGTCTGTGTTTTTATGTAGTTTTTGTTATTTTATGTTGGGGTGTGTGTGGGGGGGGATGGGGGTGGGGTGGGAGGGGGGGGGGAAACTTTTGAATCTCTCCCTGCACTGGAGACCCGACCTTTTCTCGTCGGGTTTCCGTTGTCGTTGAGGCCGCAACGAGGAGCGGCCTCCAACGGGAAGAAGCCGGGGACTCTGGTGCTACTCACCGTCGCCGTCGCGGAGCTGGCCGAGACCGGAGCGGGTGGAGCGGTGGAGGAGCGCTGCCGCTGCTGCTGCTGCTGCTGCTGCTGCCGCTGCTGCTGCTGATGCGGAGGCTCCAACGACAGGTCTGTGGACGGCGGCACCAGGAGCCCGCGGCTCCCTGGAGGGAGACCGCTTTTCGGGGCTCCTGCAACGGCGAATTCTCCCGCCCGTGTTGCGGGGTCGAAGAGCTCCTGGAGCGGGGCCTAACACCATTGCCCCGCGCGGCTGGAACGGCTGCGGGACTTTGCGAGCGCACACCGGGGGCTCCAACACCAAGACCCGGTGTGCGACCTCGCACCACCCGGCGTGGCTTTAATGGCCGCGGGACAATCGCCATCGCCAGCCGGGGGCTTTGACTTTGACTCTGACATCAGGGGGGGGGAGAGTGCAGTGGAGAGATAAGTTTTTTTGGCCTTCCATCACAGCTATGTGATGGATGTTTATGTTAAATGTAATTATGTTGTGTCTGGGGTCTATTTGTGTGTAATGTATGGCTGCAGAAACGGCATTTCGTTTGGACCTCCAGTGGTCCAAATGACAATTAAATTGACTCTTGACTCTTGACTCTTGACTTGACTTGAACTTTCCGTTCTTAATCGTCGTTCCATTCATGTTATATAAATAATAAAAACATCTTCTTGTAGAAGTACATAGTTTGACAACATATATATGTCCCGATCATGCTCGTGGTCATGGTAGAAAGCTGTTTCAAACCATGCCCGACATCAAACTGAAAAAAATCATCTGAGCGTCTGCGCCAGAATCTTCTAGCCATAAACGCAGGCAGATAATTAAAGGTAACTACATATGTCTGTAATAAACTTACTTAAGCTTAATGGTTCCAACAGTATGCCTCTTATGTCCTCTGTATTGAAATCATGTGGATCCTGAACTTTGCTGCCACAGCTTTGTGCAATCCAGAGATGAAATGCTAGTATGGTATCGATGGTTATGATTCTCCCACTTCTGGGGTTGCAATATCTTGATGGGCAACCTACTTGGACATCAGCAGCAACATACTCATCATAACAGCCTTCAAACCACTAATATTACTGCCCATGGCAGGGGACACACCTCCAGAAGGGAGGTATATTTCTGTTACAGAACCTGCTAGACTATAACCATGATGCAGAGATCATTTCCTTTGAGTAATCCAGACAGGGGATCTACGGTTTTATAAACATAAAACTTGTGTTGTATGGGACCATGACTGATCCCCTTTCCTATGACAACAAAGTGCATATATGTCACATCATTCTCATTCCAATTTAATAGGATTCCCTATGTTTAGGCTGAGATAATAACTACAACCTGCCGTGTCCAGTAGAAATCCCATAACCAGGCATTTGCAATGGGACAAATTGCTGGAGTAGCTCAGCAGGTCAGGAGCATCTCTGGGGAACACAGTTAGGGGACATTCGTGCAGGGGAAAGTGCTTGGGGAGGACGTTGTTTGGCTGTAGAGGGATGAATGAACCAAGGAGTTGTGGATGGACCATTGAAGGTGGCAACAATGTCAGAGAACGTGTTGGATGCAGATGCTGGTAGGGTGAAAGATTTTCTTTACTCAGAGAATGGTAGCTGTGTGGAATGAGCTTCCAGTGAAGGTGGTGGAGGCAGGTTCGTTTTTATCATTTAAAAATAAATTGGATAGTTATATGGATGGGAAGGGAATGGAGGGTTATGGTCTGAGCGCAGGTATATGGGACTAGGGGAGATTATGTGTTCGGCACGGACTAGAAGGGTCGAGATGGCCTGTTTCCGTGCTGTAATTGTTATATGGTGTTATAAGCAATACCACTTCCCCGCAGGTTTGATAACAGTATTGGGATTGCTACTAAGTGTCGTGGGGCTGTACATTCAGATGACATGGCATTGGAGTGGGTAAAGGGAGTGGATAGCAATTGTTTTATCACCCAAAGTAGCCTTGTTACAGTTCAGCTGGAGCCTGGTGGGCCATTTCGGTTGAAAGAGACTAGTTGTTAACTCTAACCAGCATAAATTATGCCAATATCAGTTTCGATCATGCTAAGAAATACAAGGAAAAAGCAACATATACATATATATTCACAGACTGCCTTCCGCACCTTGCCCCATAGTAATCCTCATGTCCACAGAGTTGCATGTAACCAGAACCAAGTGTTTACATTCAGGAAAGGATGACTAGACTGCACATATAAACTCCAGAACAATAAAGGAGAGGAGGACTTGTGGCATCAATGAGTTTGATAGAGCAGAAGGAAACAGTTCCCACTAGCAAAGGAATCCGAAACCAAGGAATATGCATAAAGAACTGTCCTTCTAAATAGCGAGGGAAATGCCAGGGAAACTCGCAACTTCTGCAAAGAATGTGGCACGTGCTACCAAAAAGAGTATTGGAGATAAATTGCAGAAATACATTTGAGAAACAAATAAATAAGCTTCAGGCAGACTGGGGCAGAATGAAATAATGAAACGGTAAGATGAAGGAAGGTGGGAGAAAGATCATTAGAGAACGAAAGCTGGAAAATCCAGTTCAACCAATTAGCACTGTCCTCTTGTTTTAAAATATGTCTGAACTCGGATGACACCACGAAGATAGGTGACCAAAGCTTGGTCAAGAGGCATGCATTAAATAGCATCTTAAAGGGAGATAGTGAGTGAGAAAGGTTCCCAACAGAATTTCAGTCAAAAGTAAGATAGCTGAAGAGATGGAGCGTTCAAGGAAGTTGCAGAAGTGGTCAGGAACTGAAGGGCTTTTGGATAATTATGGACTTGCTGTCCAGGAGCAGAAAATAATGCAGAAAGTTGTGACCACGACTTTGTTGTCACAGTGAGTTAGGCTACAGGACCTGTTTCTTTGCTGTCTGACTCCATAGCTCTATAATTGATATTCTGTTGCCATAACCTGCCATCTTGTGGAAAGATTTTCATTATATTTCTCAATATTATTCAGGCAAATTAAAGAATGGATTGTGACCTTATGGAAAAAAATGGGTTCATAATCTTAAAAATAAATTATTGTTTTTGGAACCATTTGGTTTGCACAGATTGTGCTTGTCTGTCTCTGGACAATAATTTAAATCCACTTGCTATGCTGTTTGCAAAGAGGCCATAATTCACCAATACCTTAATCAACCTTCCTTAAAAAATGTTTTACTCAATGTTTTACTCACTGTAACTTTTCTAAACAAAATTAATCTGGACCAAGTTCAATTCATTTCATAGCATTTGCAACCAACTGGAACATTTGCACAAATGCAGGCAACAACATGAAGTTTAATCGTTCATCAAGTTCCTAATTCAGAGGGCAGGCAACAGTACATCTCGCAAAAAACAACGAAAAAACCTCCTCGTAGAGCTGCCACGACGAAATGAGCACTAAAACACAAAGGGCTTAAATACATAGACCCTAACACATCAGGGATGAGGGTAAACGACCTGAGGGGACTAAACTTGCTCTCCGAAATAAAACAGTTACAGAAAAAAATAAGAAACAGAAACTAGATCAAACCCGAGACCTGACACCAACAACATGAAAGTTCATAAATTCCTAATTCTGAGGGCAGGCGCCATCTCGCCAACACCTCCTCATGCCTAACTCCTAAACATGACCCTACAGATGAAAACCAGGCTACCATCTCTCCGACAGTTACAGATCTCACAGCCTCCAACCATACAGTTCAATTGTCCAATACTGCCCAATTCTATCTGTCCCAAAATCCTCAACCAGTCCTGCGCTGGCTGGCCCATTGTTTCTGCCTGCTCCTGCCCCACAGAAGTCATTTCCAAATACCTCAATTCTATCTTCTTGCCACTACAACCCCCAACCCCCTCCTATCTACATCCAACACACCTCCATCACGCTTCAACGTTTCAATAATTTCAATTCGCAGGCCCGCATTGCGACATCTTTAGCATTTTTATTAACATTCTCCTGCTCCTGGCAGAACTTGCCCTTCCTCTCAACAACATTTAACTCCCACTTTCTTTAAAATAAAGATGTAGCTATGGGCGCTAGCAAGCCTCCAGCTATGTTGGTTATGCCAAACAGTCCTTGTCCCAAACATCCACCAGCACCACTCCCTAATACATTCTCTGCTACATCGACAACTGCATTGGAGCTGCCTCCTGCCCTGGACAGTATTCATTAAAAACACAACTTTACCACCAACTTCCACCCTTCCCTCAAATTCACTTTCTCACTTTGTCTCTCTCACTGGGGACAGGCCATCGGTTGATGTCTGCTACACACATACTAACTCCTACATTTATCTGGACTACACCTCCTTCTACCCTGCCAGCCCTTACAGCCCTTCCAGATGAGACAGAGATTCACCTACACCTCTTCTAAACTCATCTACTGCATTCACTACTTCCACTATGACCTCCTTGACATCAGCAAGACCAACGTAGATGCGCCAAACACTTATGTTAGGTGAAGACATGCTGGATCTCCCAATTGCTAACCGTTTTAACCTCCCTTCCCACTCCCTTAAGGGCCTGTCCCACTTACATGTCCTTGGCAGGCAAATGAGACGCACGGGCATCATGTGGCCGCGCGGGGCCGGTCCCACTCAGAAGAGCTGAGGGTATGTAGTTGTGCGCGACATAGTGCGGGGCTCCGAAATTTTTGTAGCGAACGAAATCTTCGCGCGCCAACGGCCTGTCGCGGAACTGACGGCCAAAGTGGGACAGGCCCAAGACCCTGGCACGACGCAACGTCTCACCTTCAACCGCAGCAGAAGCAGGCAAACGATCGCCGAGCTCAGCCTGGGGCTCACGGCCGTTGTGACCGGATCCGCCCCCACTTCTACTCCCAGAGCAGGGCCAAGAAAATTGAAGATAGACACAAAATGCAGGAGTAACTCAGCAGGACCGGCAGCATCTCTGGAGAGAAGCAATGGATGACGTTTCAGGCCAAGAACTTTCTTTTCAGATTGAAGAAGGGTCTCGACACGAAACGTCACCTAGTGCTTCTCTCTAGAGAGGCTGCCGGTCCCGCTGAGTTACTCCAGCTTTGGATCCATCTTCAAATGACGTCACGCACACCAGACGGCTGTGCATACGCATGTAATTGCGCCCGACCTTCGCTCGACCGTCTCGGCTCAACGCAACCACGAGGTCGAGTAATTTGCGTGCCAAGGACATGTAAGTGGGACAGGCCCTTTACTGATCCTCCTATCCCAGCGTGAGGCCACAAGCAAACTGGCGCACAGCACCTCATAATTCCACTTGGGTGGTTCCACTTGGGCCTCAGCAAGGCCAGCAGCATAATCAAGAACGAGGTGCACCCCGGCCACTCCATCTTCTCCCCTTTCCCTTCAGGCAAAAGGTATAGAAGTGTGAAAACGCACACCTCCAGATTCAGCAGCAGTTTCTTCCCAGCTTTTATCAGGCAACTGAATCATCCTACCACAACCAGAGAGCAGTGGTGAACTACTGTCTATATCATTGGAGACCCACTGGCTATCCTTGATTGGACATTGCTGGCTTTACCTTACACTAAGTGTTATTCCCTTATCATTTATATATACAGTACTTGATTGTAATCATGTTTTGTCTTTCTACTGGCTGGTTTCTTATGGCCTATGTACCTATATTTCACTGTATCTCGGTACACGTCAGAACGTCATAATGATACACATGACAATAAACTAAACTGAAACTGGGTAACCCGCCAACAACCTGGTGGTATGAACTTTGAATTCTCCAATTGTAGGTAACTCACCACCACCCAAATACCACTACCCTTTCTCCCCACCTCCTCCATGTGCCTCACCTGCATGGTCACCCATTTCTCCCACAATTACACCCCCTTCCCATTCCCTTTTACCCCTCCCCCATCCTACCTATGCCCCCCCTATCTGTGGCTTCACATTCCACACCTGTTCTCTCATTACCTCCTTATCCAACTGATTTATGTCCTTTCATCTCTGCCCTTTGTCCAACTATCTTTGTCCAAACCCCCTCTCCTGTATCCACCCATCATGTCTGGCCATGTCAAACTCCCACCTTTCTCCCTCCCAACTACAGTTAGTCTGAAGAAGGGTCCTGACCTGAGATGTCATCTGGTCTCATCCTCCAGGGTTGCTGCTAGACCTGCTGAGTTACTCCAGCACTTTGTGTCATTTTTTTTAAACCAGCATCTGCAGTTCAATGTGGCCGAATTCCTTATTCTGCTGCACAAAAGGGACATGGAAAATATTAAGTTGCCTAGGAGGCTACTCGAAGCTTGATGTACGGCACATTGTTGAAATAGGGTGGGGAAAGACTCTCCATGCTGTCCCGACACAGCACACTAATTTCCAACTTAGAAGGTTATAGATTCATACACAACATAGAAACATAGAAATTAGGTGCAGGAGTAGGCCCCTATTCGGCCACATTCGAGCCTGCACCGCCATTCAATATGATCATGGCTGATCATCCAACTCAGTATCCCGTACAACTGCCTTCTCTCCATACCCCCTCTGATCCCCCATCATGTCTGGCCACAAGGGCCACATCTCCCTCCCAACTCCCTCTTAAATATAGCCAATGAACTGGCCTCAACTACCCTCTGTGGCAGAGAGTTCCAGAGATTCACCACTCTCTGTGTGAAAAAACAGTTCTCCTCATCTCGGTTGATGTAAAGGATTTCCCCCTTATCCTTAAGCTGTGACCCCTTGTCCTGGATTCAAAACCTTTTCCAAAATCTGGTCACAGAATCTATGCAGTTCTGTGGAATCCTTGCACCGCAGGTATTAACATTCAGATACGATGTTAAGCAAAAGATTTCAGCTCTCAGCTTAGTTTAGTTTATTGTCACGTGTATCGAGGTACAGTGAAAAGCGTTTGTTGCATGCTACCCAGTCAACAGAAAGACAATACAGGATTAAAGTCAATCCATTTACAGTGTACAGATACACCATAAATGGGATAACTGGCAAGATAAAGCCAGCAAAGTCCGGTCATGGATAGTCCGAGGGACATCAAAGAGGTAGATAGTAATTCAGCACTGCTCTCTGGTTGTGGTGGCCATGATCATATTGAATGGTGGTGCTGGCTCGAAGGGCCGAATGGTCTATTCCTGAACCTATTTTCTATGTTTCTATGTTAAAAAATAAATGCAGATGCTGGCTTATACCAAAGATAGACACAAAGTAACTCAGCATCTATGGAGAAAATGGATATGCCAACATGCAAAAAAGGGGCATTTTAAA
This sequence comes from Leucoraja erinaceus, assembly GCF_028641065.1. Classification (NCBI taxonomy): domain Eukaryota; kingdom Metazoa; phylum Chordata; class Chondrichthyes; order Rajiformes; family Rajidae; genus Leucoraja; species Leucoraja erinaceus. The sequence goes on along the minus strand of NC_073377.1, from coordinate 35,596,686 downwards.
ATAAAGTCAACATAAGCATCAATAATGCTGGGGTGGGGTTGTTGAAGCTGAAAATCTTGCTTAAACCACTGAAGCAGACAATTCTGGAAGAATAGTAATGATTTTCTCTTTAACTGTTGCCTGAACTGCTGCATTTGTTCTTGGCTAACCAGCCCACCTTATGGAAAATGAGGTTGGAATCACTGAACATTAGGTCCAAGGATACTCCACATAAAAAGCAACCCAAACATAAGCAGGGATAGTAGATGACAGCAACAGGCATGCCTTAACTGGTATTAGCACTGTAAGCCAAGCATTATATCATTAGAATTGCATTAATAATTGCCATATGTCCTCAGATTTTAGCAGCTTTTAGAACCATCATTTGTTAAAGATCATGTTTACGATTGGACTGGCTTACTGAAAAGCTGCAATGTTTAATTATCGTTAAATAAAGTGGGGTTTAGGGATGCTTGCCTTTCATCTGAGGGGACGTTTCAAAAGAATAAGAAATTAGAATGCCTGTTCCCACCTGATAATTAAACGGAAAATGGAAATATTCAACTCTTACACATAAGTACTTTCTCATACTAGCCCACCTGCCGTTTGCCTAAGTGGTGTTACTAATAAAGAGCTGTGTATCAGTCCTGGCAATCAGCAGTAAACTATTATACTTAATTCTTCCAGGATGTTACAGCTGAATTAGAACTGTGTTTC